>NC_046374.1:15972312-16299812 GCF_011125445.2 Fundulus heteroclitus
TAAAGTGTGGCAAACTGTTTTAAACATCTCCTCACCTTTCTCCATGACCTGCCTGTTGTGTTTCTTGGTCTTCGTGACGCTGTTTGTTCAGTATTATTTTCTGATAAACCTTCACAAAACAGCTGCATTTAAGCTGAGATTAAAAACCACCGGTTGGCTCTATTTAGAAATTCTAAGCGTTCTCAGAGCAGTCGGTTTCAGAGTCAACAGGGTTGAATGCAAATACGTGGCACACTTTTCTAAAACAAAAATCGTTAGTGCTTAATTTTCAGTCCACATCACAGTTAGCGCTCTACTTCGCATTGGGCGGCATCTACGTTTCCGCTGAACATCAAATTACGCAAGTTGTAATTCCCATAATAAAATAGCTTGAAAGAAATGCGGCAATTTTGAAAAAAACTCAATGCTTTTCGATAAAAGGTGTCTGCGCTAGGATGAGGTGGCTCTTTGGCTGCTGTTAACTGGTGTTATTCGCAAAAGTGCGATGGAAGCATTTTGTTCTAATCGCACACATCACGTGATGTTAGTCCTGGCGAAAAAGACGAAGAAGACAGAGAGCAGTAGCAGGATGATGGCGCGGTTTGGTTTTTAATGAGTTATCACATGAAAAAAAAAACGTTTTGAGCACATTTGATATGGTCACACTGCTTGTTACGCTGATGTAGGTTCTCAGTCTTCCAGGACCCCCAGGATGCTTAGGACTGGTCCTTAACATAAAATACCAACTTTGTGCTGATGATGTGAAAATGCAAAAAATAGTTTAAAAGGTGTGAATACTTTTGCATCCATCGGTTGCATTTTACAAAAGTTTCCTCACAAGCTGCGTCACGCTGCAGAAGTGTTCAATTTTCAGTTGTCGTCATATCAAATACGTTTTTTTTAAAAAACGGCAAACTGAAAGAACGTGCTGACAACAGAAAACATTCAGCATTTTTATTTATTTTTTTGGTCTGCATGTAAATAGGAGCTTCATCCTCGTTTCTTCTGCTCACTGATTCAGACAGAGACTCTCAGCAACGCGTTATCGCACAGCCTCGCATGTTGACCTCCTGGGCTCCGCACAGCCAGATATTTTGTACAGTTCACTGTCGGGTCAGCGCCGGCCTTTGTGCAAAAAAGCCGAACAAATCAGGAGAGCTCGGTTCAGAGGGACAGAGCGAGTCTGGCAGAAGCTGATAGGGGGAAAGTGTGCGCTACTGCCTTTTGGAAAGCCCTCAAAAAAATGCTTGCCAGAAATGTTGCTCAAAGATGACTGTGGCCAGTCACCCGTGTTTCTCATTTAAAACCTGTGCTTGAAAACGTCACAGGGCTGTCTCTACACAGTGTGCTGCAAACCTTGTCTCCCTGTGTTCTAAAACAACGCTCAGGCTCACGGGTCAGCCGGACGACTCCGAGTGTTTCATCAGAGCACCCGCCGGCGCCCTGAGGTGTGAGGCGGCCGACGGCCTGAGCTGCCTGATGGTGGGCCGCTCGGAGGAGCTCGTCAGTAGAGTGATCCGTCTGAGAGCTCAAGACAAAGACGCCTTCCGCTTCCCTGTAACGGTGGCCGTGCCTTTCTGCGTGCGCCGTCGCAGCAGCCACAGGGAGCTTGCCGTGAAGATCGTTGACGAGGAGACGAGAGCGAGCTACGTCGCCCCTGTGACGACGGAGATAACGCACGGAGGCCAAAAGGTGTTACTTTCTATTACATCTACTACTGAGAGTTGAGACGGGATATGCTGGTGAAGGTTCTCAGTCATCCAGGTCATGATCATACCATAAAAAGTTAAAAACAAAACATCTGGACTTTTTTTTTCCCAAGTTTGAAGGCGTTTCGCTTCCTATCCAGAAAGCTTTCTCAACTCAAAATGTCTGGAGTAATGTGGAGCATCAAGCTTTGTAGTACTGCCCAACAAAGGCCTTGTTATGGCTTGGATAACATGCAAATTGAACCGAAACAGGTCCACCCCCTCAGTAATGGGGAGTCGTTAAGGTCATTGTAGGCTTGCAAATTGGGATATATACGCACAAAAAGACACTTTGTGACAGAAATCTGACATTAAGCTCTTCCTGTTTTACGTCAGTCTGAATTACCAAAATTATTTCTGTATGCTAGATGTCAGAAGAAGGTGAAAGCTCTTTAAAACATTATTCAAAGTCAGAACTATACGTACATTTACTCTGGTAAAAAAGCTTCAGGGTTTCCTTTCACAAACTTCTCACACTAGTTTGCTGGATTTATGCCCTCAATCCTCCTGAAGGACTAGTGATAATGAGTCTTCTTAATATGCTTCTCTTTGCAAAAGATATGTTGTAACATACTGAATAAAGTAATGGTACAGGCTCATTAAAGTTGTAGACAGTAGGTAAGACAGTGACAGTTGGTCACTACACGGCCAAACCCTGGTAACTCTCGTTTCCAGCTTTATCTTGAAAAAAAAAAAAAAACACGTAACAGGCATACACAAGTCAGTTTGTAGATTTTTCAAATATAAAATCCTGCAAAAAATGATAACAAAACATAATACTCTTACAGGGCAGTGTGTATTATATTTACGTATACTGTGATTTTCCTACAGCAGTTCACCTTTGCTTTTGTCTTTGTCTTGCTGATTGATGCGATCGGAAAATCATCATTACTGTGAGCATTTTTTGGTATACTTTTCAGGGTTGTTTTGCAGAGGTGAGAGTGTACTCCTTGGGTGTCTTTGCGGTGGTTTCATGTCTAAAAAGAGAAACATACAGCGTTCCCAAGAGGGGGTTGACACTGAAAATCCCCATGGACCCTCGGATCTGTCTGAACTACCTCCCAGGATCCTTCACTGCTCCAGTGATGGCCCAAACAATGGTACGGAGAGAATACGCTGATCGCCAGATCTTTAAAACTGCTTTCATAGAGTGGAAGGCTTGTTATGATGCAAGAAACTTCCAAAATGTTAATTTTTAGGTTTTATTTATGCCATTTAAAAGCAAGTGAGGAGGACAATGGAGAGAAAAAGAAAGGCATCTTGTAGTTCATAGAGAAATGATGTCACAGGTGTTTGCTGTGCAGAAAGAAAACATGAACAGCTGCGCGGTGCGTTTCAATGAACTTGGCGAGTCCAAACATTTTTGAACCGACTTCACCGCAGCATGTTTGCTGCTTGATCTCACGTCAAGACCCACTCTGCTCAGCTCGCTTTGATTAAACGACCTGCTGTCGGCGAAATGAAAGCGTCAGGAAAAAGTTGTCCCTCTATCACTCAGCGTCTCCATCCGAATCCTGCCGAACAGATGTTTGCTCGTCTGCTTCAGGTCCAGCCGGTGGACGCCGTCCTTCTGGCTGCCGTCAAGTCCAGGAACGATGCCTACGAGTCGGTGGTGTCGGCCAGCCCGCTGCTCCACCTCACCCACCCTAACTCGCAGCCTCTTAGGAGACCCCTCGCGATCACGCTTCCTTGTCCACCAAACCCTGAGAAAAAGGAGGAACCGGGGAGAGAAGAAAGCCGGAAACACCAGGGTGGGGCACCTTGTGATCCCCTGCTTCCCTCAGACAAAGTAAGGTGGGTCAAAGGTGTACGAGCTCCAAAGAATATTTAATCAAATTTAAAAAAAAACACACACTTGCCTACTTCTTAGTTTTGCTACTGAGTCAGTTTGCCTTTTATGTCTCTAGCAGAATCTTTGGTGCCTGTGTGAGGTCCAGTGAGAGGTCCAAGGAGGTGCTGACAGTTCTTGGCTCAAGAGACGCACAGTGGGCCGTTCTGGATAAAGTTGTCGTCAGGAACCAACAGAATGGATTGGTGTCCTTTGATCTGGTAGAGAACGTTGACAGGTTAGTAATATATATTTAT
Source organism: Fundulus heteroclitus (assembly GCF_011125445.2). Classification (NCBI taxonomy): domain Eukaryota; kingdom Metazoa; phylum Chordata; class Actinopteri; order Cyprinodontiformes; family Fundulidae; genus Fundulus; species Fundulus heteroclitus. Next base: position 15,976,125 of record NC_046374.1, read on the forward strand.
ATCTATATAGATGTATTTCTTTTTCCTATGACTTACTTGCTTTCTGGGGCTACATGGTAGTGGAGTGGTTAGCGCTGTTGCCTTGCAGCGATCATGTCACTGGTTTGTACCCTGGCCTTTGGCTCTTGGTTTTACGTGGCGTTTGCACGTTGTCGCCATTCAGACATAACATGTGACCATCGGGTTAATCACTGAGTTCCCTGTAGTGATAAGGGTGTGCGTGCGTGGTTGCTTGACATGTGTGTCTCTGTGTTGCCCTGTTTGGGACTGCTGACCTATCCAAGATGCACACCACCTCTTAGACAATATGGCTTCTTCTCTATTCCATCCACCTTGTGTAATGCACAAGCACGACTGGCAGCAGAAAAGCTAACATGTTTGACAGTTAGCACAGATTTCTTCTTTGAAAGAAGAACATCAAGAAACGTAACTAGTTGTGGTTTCTCATGGTGCATGCTGCTTACATTTTCACTTGATACCGTGATTGGCTAAAACCAATCTTTGGTAGGCGGGCACTAGGAGTCGCTTCACCCAATAACCTTGCAAAGTTCTGCTGAATGTCCCTCCTTTCCCCAAACGCATTCGATAGAAGCGGTCTCACATTGACAATGTGCAGAACGTAGAGTGCTACACATGACCAATCTGGCTTGCCAGGTTAGGTCCTATCTTAGTCAGCATCCTCTCATTCTATGGTCATGTAAAACTGGCTTCTTGTTGGACACTGATCCTGGGATTTAAACGTTTTTTAACCAATTGTATTTACTCCGAAGGCGACCGCTTGGGTGAAGACAATGATCCCAAGCTCAGATCAAACTCGCTCCTGCAGCCATTGGACACACATTGCTGGTCCATCACAGATTCATGGCAACTAAAAAACGTTAATTCATCCACACACCCAGCACATTTTTTACTGAAAATAAAATTAGGGATTTTTTTAATGAGCTGCAAGAATCTCCGGTCTTTTACCACATCTTCCTGTGATCTTCTGAAGAAGTTGGCCAGCTGCTGCAGATGATTTGTATATACTTGCATGACTTCATCTTGCTTCCCCTTTCTCACTTAAACACTGTCCGTATAAAGTTATGCTCACCACAAAGGAGGATGGGATAAAATTCTGCACCTGACCAGAATAGAATACAGGAACATGTTTCCATGTAGTGTGAAACACTGAAGTGAAACCACAGGGCCCGGCGTCTACCAGCAGCGGCAGCGATACTGAAATCTCAAAGCTGTTTCTCGGAAGCCTCGGAGAGAGAGAAAACGTGTGGTTCATGTAGCTTTCAGTCGGTTTTCTGTCCCTTTCTTCACTGAAAAAACTGACAAAAGCATTTTTTCATCAACCGTGAAAGAGTTATCTCACCGAACAGCAGGACACAAAGGGCTGTCCCAGTATCTGCAGACACAAATGGATACATCAGTGCAAAACTTTATTACAGTATTTCCTATTTTTGGTTGCATTGAATGGTTTTGATAATTATCGTGACACAGTTTTAAATGAACAACACAGTTTTGAAGACCGCTGCTGTTTCAACACAAACTAAAACAATAACATATGATAAACATTATTAATAACTGCAGCAAGAACGGTCTTTGAAGACCCTTGGAGAACATGCAAGGGTCTTTGGTGTGCATGCACGGGTTTTCTCTCTAGGTACTCCGGCTTCCTCGCATAATGTGGTATAATTGGTCTCTCTAAATTGCCCGTATGTGTGAGTGTGTCTCTGTGTTGCCTTGTGATGGATTAGTGAACTATTTAGGGTGCAACCCGCCTCTCACCCAACGACTGCTGGAGATAAGCTGCATGGATAAGGTGTAATAGATAACAATTGGATACATTATTATAAATGGATAAAAATGTCAAAAACTAAATGAATAACTCCATAAACTTTGTGGTACATTATATCAGTAAACATGAAAAGAGGTTGCACTTTCTTGAATAGCAATGTAGCAATTTAGGTTCAAAATCTATTTTCTGTTTAAGTAAGACATCAAATAATGCAGATGTAGTTTTTATGAAATTCTTTTTTTTTTCTTTTTTTTTTCCAGTGTCCTGTTTAGCAGTGTGGCAATACGAATTGATGTCTTAATGCCAAATAGAGCTCGACAGATTTTACTTTCACAAGTGGAGTAATCAGCATTCGCCATAGTGCTCCGCTTGATTTGTGCATGTAAATAGTTTTATTGTGATTCCTGCGGGGAGTATTTCAAATTATGTGGACACTACAATGGGAGAGTAAAGGAAGAACAAGAGGAGAAAAAAAACAAAAGAGAAGAGGTGAAAGAAAGAAGAGATAAAAGGGAAAGAATGATAAAAGTCTTCCGTCTGCTTCATCACCTGGAAAGAGAGACATAAAAAGAACAGCACAACCAACGGACATAGTGTAACAGATACAATAGAACAACACCTTGATATCATTGCTAAATCATATGCATTATTATTTGAACTGACATGTATAATGTGATACCTGAGAAAAGAAAGTAAAAAAAAAAAAGATGGGCTTTCTGTATAGAAGTGAACACTTATACCTGGAACTAAAAGCTATGGTTTTTATGAAATTCTAACCTTTATCATTGCCCCTATTGAGGTAATTTCTGTTCCTCCCTGAAACCGAGTAATTGTTTTATTGCCAAGCACCACTTCCGCTTCACTGTAGCTTTGTTCTTCAGATCATTTTCATTTCAGATACCGGTAAGTAAAATTACAACTAAATAAAGCTTACTTTTAGGTAAGCGGTTTCTGAGGTTCATATGGTGAAAGAGGGGGGTGGGATGCTTTGGATCTTTGCTTTTAGGGTTTCTATGTCAGATTGTAAATGAGCACAAAGAACAAAAGTGTTAAGATTCTTTTGAGAAGTACTAAATAAAGAACACTGGAGCCTATCTGTTCTATTAACCTGCTGAATAATGATGTTAGATGTATTAAGACCAGCTTTAATAACTGATTTTAATTCTATCCCCTCCTGAAACTATATTCCTCTTCATTCTTCTTATCTAAATCAGTCTTATGGGGGGGGGATACGGTATTAGGTTTTTACAATTTCCGTGCTCCCTCATAAGCGTATTATTCCTGACTTCCAGCTCCTGATAACAGGCTCTTTTCACTCAGCAATAATCGCATCCCTTTTAATAAAGTTGAACCTCTTAAATCTCCTCCCTCTTCTCCCATCAGACTGCTCGTGGTCCGTCTCCTCTCACCACCGCAGTCCTGTCACCTGGCCGCCCTGGCCGAGGAGCTGGAGGCCTCGGCCCGCCGCCACCCGGTGACCGTCGTGCTCCAGCGCGGACGGGACGACCCTCGCAGCGTCCTCCTGGCTGCGCTGCCTAGCAGAGACCTCCGCTGGGAGCTGAGCAGACTGCGAGCTCAGGGCTGCGGCGGCGTTGTGGAGACCTCCTCAGAGATCTCCCTGTGCGAAGGGGATCAGCTTCTCCTGCGTTTCAGTGGCAACATCACCACCACCACCACCACCACAGGTGGGACCCCAGGCACAATCATTGGTCTGCCGGCCTTATTGTGTCAAATAACACAGGGAGGTTCCAGATGTTTACCAAAAACGTTCACATTTTAAAGTCCAATTTGTTTTGCTTGCGTCTGGAATTGAAAGTGATTTACTTAACTCTACTATGCTCAATAACCCAAAGCTAGAATCTCAAATTTTAAGTTTAGGCCCTACACTCTAATGGTAAGCCTTACCCCCGTTAGCTGAAAAATAAACTCAGAGACACTTCTTTTAGCCTTCTTCCTGTCTCTGCCATCGGTGTGAGGAGGTTTCCTCCATTCCTGGCTCTTGGGTGTGTGATGTTTGAGGGGTTTCTTGCATGTCGAGCCCTTTTGAAGTCGTCACACGGCATCTCAGTGAGATCAAGATCCGGGCTTTGACTATTTGACCTATTTTCTGATTCTCAGCCAGTCTGGTATGTTTTGGGTTATTGTCATGTTAGCAGGGTCCATGTTGGCTTCGGCTTAAATGTTTTTCCAGATGTTTCCACGTTTTCCTCAAACGCAGGACGGCGAGCTGCTGCAGTAAAATGATCCCAAACCATGGCCCTTCCACCTTTGCGCTCGACAGTTGGTGTAAGGCTCTTCTCCCGGTGTATTTGGCTTATGCCGAACCTTTTATCTGCTCTGGCAACCAAATAATAACATTTTAGACTCATCTGTCCAAAGAACATTACTCCAGAAGTGCTGGTCCACGTCTTGCCTTTCTCAAAGAGCAAAGGCTTCTTCTTTGTGCACACCTCCCATGGAAGCTGAACTTGCTCAGTCTCTTTTTGATTGGACAGGCACACACTTTCATATCAATGGTAGCAAGAGCCTGCTTCAGGCCCACGGTCACATGTTGTGGTTTTTGGAGATTTTAAGTAGCATCTTGCAGTCTGCTTTCAGGGTGACCGCCCCACAATCTTTCTGAGCTGTTGCAATCTTTCTGAGCTGTATGAAAAAACGAAATTTCGTTCTGTATGCACTCTGTGCTACAAAATGACAATAAAGAAAGTCTAAGTCTAAGTCTAAGTCTAAGTCTAAGTCACTTGTAAGGTATTTTCTGTACAGTGGATTCGCTGATTCCAAATCCTTTTGAGAACGGATATCCCACTTTTACCCCTGGAGTGTAGGTACATATTGTCACCACACTTTGTTTCAGTAACTTCGGTTTGCTTAGCGCTGATTAAAAAAAAAAAAAAACTAAAAGAAAAATGATGTAGCCTAACTATCTCAAAAAGTTTCATAAGTACTAAATAGACAACTGATTTTTGAGGTAAGAGAAATTGCTTCATTTATAATTCCATCTTAAAGCAGCACTAGGTACGCTAGAACTTCCAGGGGTTTAGCGCCCCCGATGGCCACTGGCAGTACTGCACTGTCACAAAATGAAACACTGTTAGCGGACCACTTTGGACCAGAAGATTGAAAAGTCCTAGAGATACTTGTACAGACAAGGCCACATTGACCCCTCTAGATTAAAGCCCTACATTAGAGAACCAAAAATATTTCCGATCAGGTGTCATATCTGTTTTGTTTTGTTACAAAATGGTCGCTCTAGGTCTCTCAAGTTACATAGGCGAGTTTTTGAGAAGGTCAGCCGGCACAGAGCATTGATATGTGCCAAGTTCTTTATGTTGACCTGAAAAATCATTTAGTATATCTCAAATGAAGCTAGGACTTGGGTGAAAGCTTACACAGTGCTTCTTTAAGTATAAAGTTATGGTAAGAAGTAAAAACATCCTCTTTTATACCAATGCTTTTATACTGTTTTATGTATCAGAGCATAATAGAAATTATCTGTTCTTTATTATGTCCTTTAATTGAAAACAAAAAACATGTCTTTAAGTGTAGTAAAACACATGGTAATTATTTATTAAACAGAGGTGAAGCAAAAGTGCTAAAGCTTTGTGTGAAAGAAAAAAACCATCCCTCCTGCAGCATTAAGAGGAGACTGCTGCTCAATAAATGCTGCTAATCGGTTGATCATCTGCAAATTTTGCTTAAGGATTTAAATAATAGCTTTTAAGAACCTGGTAAACACAACCAACGTTTTTCTCATGTTATGTAAAAAAGATGGTTTAGTCAATTGAAGTGAAAAATTAATGGTTTATCTTTATTTTTACCATGACTGTACAAAAAAAAAATCTGTCTCAATCTGAACAGTTTGACCTTCATTGACACTCAGGGTGTAAAATAGAACGGTCACAAAATGTTAAGAGCAGAGCTTATACACAGGAAGTGAAAACACAAGCTTTTATAAGCAAAAGTAAAAGGTGTGAATAAGCAGGAAGTCCAATGCAAAAGGGTGACAACCAACGGCAGGCAGGCCATATAAATTCATGGAAGAGCGGAGGAATAAAAAAAAAAAAAGCTCAGCATAGCAGGGCCTATTTTTAACTGTGTGAAGTAATAATGGATGAAGGTGGAACATAGGAGGTCATTTACAGACAAGCTTTCGCAGGTCACAGAGGATATCTGGCAACAAATGCAGTTAAAGGAATAATAAACTGCAGCTTCTGCAGTTGGTAAAGTCAGAACCATGCAGAACATCTGCTGTATAGGAAGTAAAAAGCAGAAAGTTTCAAACGGGGGGGATATGAACATACCCTTCATATTATTTTGCATACCTGTACTCTGCAGCTTCTACTCAGAGCAGCACAAGTGTGGACCCAGATGAGCGGCTTACCTTTCACTGCCAGCGAAGGAGTCAGCTGCTAGTGCGTCTAACTGAAGTGGACCCATTTGGGAACTACAGCTCGCCTTGCTACAAGGGTACGGCGCTGTTTTATCGAGTCACCAGAGCTGAGCTGGAGTGGAGAGGGGACAAAGCCGCCTTAAGGGATGCAAAGCTTCCGGGAAAGCCAGTCTGTACGCTGCCTCTGAGTTTACCCAAGGTGCAAAAGTCTTGACAAATATTACCATTTTATGTAAGGTGAAAGAACTTCAAGATTATTTTTTTTTTCTTTTTTTACAAATTCAATTTGTATGATTCCAGAAGGTGAGAGTCATTCATCGGCCGGTTGCCACCAGAGTGAGGATATGTGAGGAGCCAGGTGGGTGACAATGCTAGCAGTGTAAAGTATCCTTCGCCTTGTAAACCGTATCACATTTTATTTAGACTGAATTTGACAAACCAACTTCAAGTCATGAGTATTTGTGCTGTGCAAAGAAAATTAATGACTCAGGGTTTTCAAGATTTTTTTTTTTACATGTAAAAATCTGAAAAGTGCGGTGTGCATTTTACTGTATTACCGCAAATAAAATCCAATGCATCATATTGCCTTCACAAGTCATATAATAAGTAAATTTGCATAATTTAATTGTATACTGTTAACATAAAAGCGTATTCCTGATTGAAATATTTTGACCAACCGCATTTACACCAAAACTTAATGCTGTATATCATCCTGAGGACACCTCGGCATCATCGGCACGCTAAAACAGGGTGGTGGCGGCATCATGCTGTGCGGTTGCTTTCATAGGGACAGGGAAGCTGGTCAGAGTTGATGGAAAGATGGATGGACCTAAACACAGGAGAATCCTGGAAGTCCTGTGGCAGGACTTGAAAAAGTAATAATCAGATTATTACTTATAAAAAAAATAAGCAAATCAACGTATCATTTTCCTTCCACTTCACAAATATGTACAACTTCGTGTTGGTCTGTTGCATACAATCCCAATAAATTACATTAAAGCTTGCAGTTGCAACGGGACAAAATGTGGAAAAGTTCAAAGTGTGTGAGCACTTGAGCAAGGCACTGTCTATGCGCTGTTTTATGGCCTTCGTCTCCGCTGTACAAACCCAGCAGAGCCCCTCTCGGACGCCCTTCTCCTCTGGCTGTCGGGGGAGCTGTCTCCGGATGAAACGACTCTTCTGGTGCCCTCCCTGCATCTCGGTCGCGGTGCAGCCCAGCTGGTGAAGCTCCGCTGCAGGGACAGCCCGTCAGACCAGGCCTTCCACGTCTTGGCCATGTGGAGACGAGCTCTGCCTGCTGTCACGCGCCACCCCAAGGTTTCCCAGCTTGCTCACAGCCTGGCCAAAATAGGCCGACCAGATCTGGCCCGAGAAGTGATGCTGCGGGAGGCAGAACTAACTGAAAGGGGGAATATTAGAAAGTAAAAATCACACTGGCTTTGTTTAAAGAGCTCGTTGTAGTACTCCGTTTCTTCCACAAGAGGGAAGCATGACCAAGAGAGAGACTATAGTCTTCAGGAAAGAGGTCCTTTTTTTGATTTGGGGAGCAGCATTTAGAGTAGGCTAAATGCAATCTGGAGGTCTAATTTTGAATTAAAATGAAATTCTTCTGATATTGTAGCTGTTTGCCCCCAAACGCTTCTCACCATGACTTTTCAGGAACCTTAGGGAAGGAACCACTGTGATAAGTTGTATGTGTCCAAAAAAGTACACATTGTTTTTAATCTGTGTTTTCATGTGTGTAGAGATTATAATATATAAAAAAAGAAGCTTCATACCAGAATAATAAATTAGTTAATAGAAATTCAGACGTGGTGTGCTTACCTGCAGTAAAAAGCATGCAAGACCTTATCAGGCTCTTACAGTTTTGTGGAAGAATGTTGGGATTATTCCATTATTGTTGCAGTTCATTGGAATATTTCCTCCTGTTCAGCAATGCTGCTGTAGATTTTCTACTGTACTTTTGGGATCATTGCTTTGTTTCCTATGCCAGATTCTGCTAAAATAAGATTTGATGGCAGACACCATGGCTAAAACTGCCAACATCACGTGGTAAAAAAACAACAACAAAAAAAAAAACCCCAACAACAACCCATACCCCTGTCCCCTCTACTCCTGTGCAGAGTTAGGGATGATATTCAGCATATTGGTAAGTTTTATTATGTTCACTGGAATATAAGGGAGGTCATATGTGGGGCTGCCGTACAGCTGACTGCCTGACAACTAACAACAAGACGTTATTAAAGGAACTATACTGGATCCTGCACAGCTTCGAACTGAGAGTGGCAGAACATTAGTTTGAACTGTAAGCCCCGCCCCCAACAGCTGTTTTTCCCAAAGAAAGACCATCGACATGCATGGGACTAAACACGTGCCTCAAGCTCATGCATAATTCCCTGGAGGAAGCGAGGCTTCATTGAGGGACTTATCTTTGTTTTCTCTGACATAAACGGCTATGTCTCGGGTAAATTATACTTTCTTATGTGAATGGAAAAGACTTAAATGCATGTTATGCTGTTCTGGGTTACCATGCCCTGCCATGCATATGCTGGGGGAGCTGCTGCTTAGCAAAGGCGATGCATCTCGTTGTGCCATTGGCAGAGAGAAGTCGTCCCGGGTTGTCCCCAGTTAGCTGCTCATTCCACCTAAAACAAGGCTGGACTCACTCGATCACATAATCAATTCAATTGTTATTATCAGATTATGCCTTTTCACTCATAATACACTGCAAAAAAGCATTTTTCTTAACTGGATGAAAATAAATTCAGGCATAGTTCCTTTAATTATCAACTTGTACAAAGTGTGATAAAACTGGAGACTTGGTTATTTGCAAGTTGTTTGAACAATACGCTGTCTGACTTGGTATTAAAACTGATGTCACATTGTTTTCTCTGAAGATTGCCAACCATATTAATTATGGAATCCTCAGCTTCGACTTGTTTCCAAATAGCCTTCTAACACTTCTCGGCTTAATGGTCAAACTCACTTATTCAGTTTTGCGTAGGTGTCCACCTTTGTAGAGGACGGACCCTTTAAATCCCATGGGTTTAGTGTTGATGCTAAGTACAATTTCTCTAAGTTTTTTTTTTACACAAATAAAGGCAATGTGTACCATGAAGCATCCAGGTCATCTAAGGCAGGGGTTCCCAAAGTGGGGGTTGGGACCCTCCAGGGGGATGCAAGACACCTCCTGGGGGTCGTTAGATGATTTGACTCTGAGGCAGGGTCAACAAAATCCCCTCCAAAGAAGGTCATGATATATATAGTACATTGTTATAAGTCTGTAGGTGTTCACGGTTAATTTTCTTTTAAATTAGCCTTTTCTAAATAACGCCTGATCCCTTCCTGAGGTATATCTGTCTCTAGGCTGCCACAAGACGGACATGAGTCTGTGGACAGGGACACGCAAAGCTCAATTTTACGAGTGCACAGTGCACCGTACAGGAGCCATGTGTGTCTCCTAAGCTAAGTCATTGCTCCTACTTTCAGCTCAAAGTCACCTGGGTTTGCAACTCACACTCCCTCCAGGAGATTGAACGCTTTGAGTCACGACAGGCTATTTTTTTCTGCCTTGATAAACATATCTGTGTTTTGTAAACGCACCCCGTTTCTGAGGATGGCTGCACTAAAAACTCCCACAGAGTCGGGAGCAGTGGCTGTTCTACACCAAATTTACGCCAATATTTTTTTAATGGGGCCACAGAACAAAAGATTGGGGGGGGGGGGGGGGGTAAACAGGTCAATATTTCATTGTTTACTATATTAAATAGTCAAAGAGTCAGTTGGCTCTGGAACTGCAGGTTGCAGACCCCTGATCCTATCTCAATATGGCTGGAGCTAAACGTGAAACAGCTTCATTTTAAAATTATTGTTAGATTAAAACTGTAAAGGTGAAAAAAATACAGTTGAGCCAAGAGACCAATCAGTTACGGTATCTTTGTCAGCATATATCATCATAAGAAATGTATTTAATATTGTGTTGTTAGTACAGGGGCCATAACAGGGGCCAGGACCAGTTCTACAGGGGCACTGGCCTCTGTTGGCCCCTGTTTAGAACCGCCCCTGATCGGGAGCACTGAGCGTCTATTAGCCGCACAGACGTAGTCGCAGTCTATTGTGATGGGAGAACATGGGGCATGTATTAATGAGAAATACTTGACCGAGTAGAATGACCGAGTAGTTACCCCCGACAGAATTTGTATCGCTGTGCGTCGGGTTCATAGCATAAAACGGGATGAATGCATCCTTTTCTGTTGTGTGCTACAATAGAAAAGGACATTTGTTTATTTCACATGGTGTCCCAATTACTTCTATATAGATAATAGAAATATGAGAATCATAACGTCTGTTTAAACTTGATTTATTATATACCTTAAAGGTCAATATAACACTTTATCAACAAGTGTTATATTCACTCCAAGGTCATTCTGAGATGTCCTACAAAAATACAATTTGCTTTGATTGTTACAAATCACCAAAAGTCTTTTTCGTAAGAAACAAAAATCCAGCTTCCTGAGTCCATCTATGAAATAAGATAACTGCTATATTCTTGGAAAACACATTTTTGTTGATAGACTTCATGAATGGATCAGAACCAGATCTCAAATGTAATGAAATTACAATTGAATTAAGTTACACTCAAAATTATTCCAAATTCTGGCAGATCAAAGTTTAGAGAGATTTTCATTCAATCAAGAAAAAAAGAAGCAGCATTGTGTTAATATTTAGTTTTTACAGCATTTCCTTATTCTTAAAACCGATATCAAAGCATAATTTTACAAGATGCTTCACTTTCCTCATTTTAATGCAGGGGTATGGCTGCATTTTTCTGTAGGAGTTCTTACAGTTTTGTGTTTTATATTATTTCCTAATTTTAAGACAACTGGAAGATTTTTTCATTATATCCCAATATGTATAAGCTTCTGTCTGAAGGAGGGTGCACTTTCTTTCACATCAACTTGAAGTAATCGTTGTGTTTTAGCTTGTTAAACAACCTAAATGAAATTAGTTCAGGAAACTAGGCAAATCTGGGATTCTCTTGTTTATATATCAGCACTATTATTACTGCAGAACGTTTATCTCAGACAGACACTTCACCTTCTCGCTTTACTCTGAAGTTTTTCTTCCACGACAGATTTAGTCTTCCATCTTCTCCGTCCTCATAAACAAACACGGACACCGAGTTGTGACCGCTTCTCAGCTCCTTGACACTGACTCGTTTTTTAAAACGTGACAGCATTTGTTGAGCCGTCATTACAAAGCAAAGACCAATTTTTATCTTCCACTCTCTCTTGCTCCCTCTCTACATATGAATAATTTGTATTTTTAATGTATGAAAAATGTGGAAAATCAAATGTGTGATTTTCATTTTAAACTTTGGTAGCCTTAAAATAAATAACAATTACAACTCTGTAATCATCCATCAATTTGTATGTGTACGTTTTGGGCTGTGACAGGCTAGATTTCTTTATGCATGGTTTTATCAAAACAAAAGTCTGCCTCTTATTTGATGCTACTCACTCATTCATTTATTCATGTAACCCTTTGATGCCAGAATTCATATCCATGTATATAAAAAATGTTGTCTGTGTTTTTTTTTTTTGTCTTTAGATAGTTGCCAAATTAAGTTCAGATTGTTACTTTAGCTCTTGCACAAACACATTAATAAACAATTTAGGTTTGTTGCAAATTTGAAACAACACGCATAATTAACTTACAAATAACAGTAGGTATTTATAAAGTTTATTTATATAGGACTTTTCAGTAACAAGACGAATAAAAGTACTGTACAAACACAGAAAAACATTACAGAGGGAAATATTACATAGGAAAAGAAAAACATTACATTAACAAAGAAATAAACTAAGTCAGTCATTGACAATATTCTTTTAAGCATTAACAAACACACAGAAAGCATAAAATCACAGCACTTAATTGTTTCTGTTCACAATAAGAAATAAACCAGGTAAATCATTGGGTATTTCTGATCCAAAGTAATTGTGTCCAACTTTTCTAAAGCTACAACTAGAATAACTTATTTTGTTTCATTGTTTCATCGGGATAAGCTTCATCACTAGCATGTAAAGCTTAATTATTTATATTCATATATTACCAAAAGAAAAACATTACATTAAGCTAAGTTACTCCTTAACTATACTTCTTTAGTTCCACTGGAACAAGCTTCATTACTAAAATTCAAAGCTTAATTGTTTCTATTCATACATTAAGAAAATCCTTTAAGCTACAACTTAAGGTCTTTGATCTGAACTTTCTGACACTATAGCTAAAGTAGAAAGCAGCAGAGTAAAGGAAAAGGCGCTGTGTGTGCCTGTGTGTTTTATTGTAATCGTGTTGGTGTGTGCGCACACGCGCGCGCGTTAGTGTAGGTCTGTGAGCTGTGGCAGATAGTCCTTGCAACGAAAATTCATTTAAATTAAATTTTATTTAAATAGCGCCAATTCACAATAAATGTCATCTCAAACCACTTTCCAAAATCTTGTTCAATCAAATCAGACAGATTGGTCAAAAAGTTTTATATCTAAAGAAGCCCAGTAGATTGCATCAAGTCTTGACAAGCAGCATTCATTCCTCCAGAGAGAGCGCAGAGCCACAGTGGACAGTCGTCTGCATTGTTGATGGCTTTGCAGCAATCCCTCACATTGAGCAAGCATAAAGTGACAGTGGAGAGGAAAACTCTCCTTTAAGACACTGTAATAACTGATGCCTTACAGAACAAATAACATTCAACATGTTGCAAATTTGTAACAACTGCTGCAACTGTCAACAATGGCAAAGAAATAACACTGTAATAGAAATGTAATAAACTGATTTTAATCAACGTCTGTTAAATTGTAGAACTGATTTTTACTAAACAAATGACATCCAATATGCTCACCCTTTCCTCTCACTTGTGGACTGCACAGAAACAGTTTTTGCTTTGTGTTGATTAATTCATTTTTATCTGCATAAAAATAAATATCACAAAAATTACATTCATATCTCAGCGTGCTATTTTTTAATGAAGATTATTGAAAATAACTAGAAAAAATAACTAGGGTTTCCTAAAGAAAATCAGTCCTGAAAGCTGTTTTTGGAACCTCCACCATTTGGGACCTGTAGGGCCTCTCATATGGTGACGGCTCTGATTGGTAGATGCATTTCGTAGAAGCTTTCGTACTTTTTAGATATTTTTTCTAACTGGACCGCAGATTATCTTTGGTCTTAAGACCCTAAAAACGGACATCCTTGAAAACTGTCTGTGCGACGTAAGACTGCAGATTTAGAGCCACGACCAAAGATTATTTGTAAGATGAAAATAAAAAACAGGTAGTTGTGGTAATTGCCAAAGGAAATATATACTTTTCAATGTGTTTGTTGGTGTTTTCGTCGATTAAAATGGTAAGAACTGGGGCTCCATGTTTTCTCTTTGTGGACGGTCACCCTGAGAGAGGCAACACGACCAAGCTAGTCACATTGTTCGCATCTACTATACAGCAGCTTTGGATATAGTTACTTTTCAGTAACAAGACATTCAAAGTGCTAAACATGAACAAAAAACTCTATAGACTTACATAGGAGAAACAAAGGAATAAGTTAATAAACCCTTAACCAGAATTCTTTAATACATTAACAAACAGTTTGAAGTCTCTGATCTGACCTTTCTGACACTACAGCTAAAACAGCATTAAAAAAAAGCAAAGCTGGTCTTCCGTAGAAAGATGAATTTCAACATGAGTTGTGGTTAAGTAACATTACTGTGGGCTCATTGCTACAACATTTGGATAGATTTACACAGATTGTGCAGCAGTGGCACATATACGTATGAGGTAAATAAGGCATCTCTGATTTGATATGTGAAAATCTTCGACATTCCCCAAAATGTTTCGGTAGCCCAGCTTAGCTGGAAATCAAATCAGGTTTGGGACGGGATCAGACGCGCAGAAAAGTGATGCTGGAATGTTATTACCTAAAATCTGCATATCTTAATATGCACGTTTTATTATTTCGCTTTTGAGGCGCAAGACAAAATACGCGGTAGTGGGAGAGTTGTATTTGACATAAATCAGAAACGGCAACCATCAGAATCAGATGCTCACAACCTGATATAGAAACAAAACAAACAGGAAAGAAATGAAAACAGCTGGGGAAAGGACCCTTGTAATGAGACGGTTACTTGTGTTTCAGATGAAAATGTGATTGTCAGTTGCAGCTGTTTTCCAAAGGGTCACAGCGAATGCCTTCAGTATGTGAAACTGTAGGCAGCACGAGTGTGCTCCATCTTTTTCAAGGCGCTCACAGGGGCTTTCCTGTTTCATCTGCCTTCAGAGGCTCACGGTCCAGCTGTGTGACATTCTGCAGGCCCCAAGCTAAAGCAGGGAGCTAATGATAGATGCTGCGAGCCCAGGTGGCGGTTAGTGGGGTTCTCTGGAGGAGAGACGAGACCACCCCGGGCCGCAGATGGGGGGGGGGAAGGTTAATGACGTACGAAAGAGTAAAGGTCGAACTGATAGAATTACTGTATTGATCCCCTCTGCTTAATTACTGATGTACCTTTTTGCCCTTTGTTTTACAGCTTTCTGTGGCGTTTCTTGACTTCGCGCCTACAGCATGTGGCGATATTGCTCTCATAGTTCACTTCAAGCACACATTCTCCCTTATTCTTTCCCTTCAGCAGAATTCTAAAGGACACGACCAGCAGAAAAGTTTTGTCCTCCGAGTCAATGAGCCAGAGGGGGGTATCATTAGTCTAGCTTTGGGCCGTCTAACATGCGCAGAGACGCACACACTGACAGCCCGGCTAGAGGTAAATGTCACACAGGGGGGCTCCTGCTGCGCCGAGAAATCGTTTCCTTCCTCATTTTATCTCTATTCTTTCCCCTCCTACATTATTGAAAAGGCCACGCAGCCAGTCACTCTGGGAGGGTGTAGCTGCCGTCCAGCATGGGGTGGGGTGGGGGGGGGGTGGACAGTGGGCTGATGAGGCAATGAAGAATTCCCACGGAGTGGGAGCGTAGAGGGATGCTGAAACAAACCGCGTCTCTTTCATCATGTATTTCATCATCTTCTTCATTCTTGATTCTCTAGCTTTCCTTTTTTCATTTGGGGAGGGGGTAAGGAATCAATATTCCCTAGATCAGCTGCTTCTCTCAAAGCAAAGCAGTGTAATGCGATTTAGAGGCTGATTTCGTTGGGAATGACGACATGCACTGTAGCAGTCGGCAATCGAGAACAATCAGACCACAGCACATTTTGGTAACTACAGTAATATGATCGTTTTTTTCTTTCCCTGTGCCTGTCATTATCCATGAAGCAGGGATACATTTCTGGGTTCCCCAAGACTTGTTTGATTATCCAGGCTTCTGGTAACTCAGTAAAATGAGCACAATTTATTGTTTATGGAGGTAAAATTCAGAGAGAAAAATCAGACCCTTTACTACAGTTTCTAAGCAACACACTGAAAAGTTGCTACCCACATATAAAAAACAACAACAACAAATAAACAAAAGATTTCTTGTTGCAGTTCTTTTCTTTAGCATTTTAATATGTCGTCGAAATTCACATGTAAAATCCAGTAACATGAAAGGAAAAACAGAAATGGAAAGGAAAGACAAAGTGTACAATTTTAGCATAGCTTAGCATAAAACTAGGAGTGAAAAAAAACAGACAGCCCTGCAAATTATTCAGCGCCAAATGCTCCCAAAGGTATCGCAGAAATAGACTAAAACATTGTATGTTCTTTAATCTATGTAAAAATAGCAATGATTTATGTGATTCAGCTATGTGAAAATCATGCTTTTTGGCAAATTGCAGCATTGTTTGAAAAAGTCGTAAATCAGCACTCACGTGTGAAATTTAGGTCTACTCTGTAGAATAAAATATTCACGTGTGTTTATGCAGCTTAGCGACGCAATAGCTTGCAAAATTATTTATAACCCTCCGGATTCCATCTCTACCAGCTTTGCTCCTCCAGAAACTAAATATTTTGCCCATCTCTTCTAAGAAAAATAAGTCAAGATCAGCCAGACTGGACGAAGAGCATCTGCAAATGACCGTTTTTAAGCCTGGCTCACAGATTTTGTCGGAGTTAATCCTCGTCGAAGTCTTTTGCCGCTTCGACCCGGACAGGCTTATCTGTCCTTGCGGAAGAAAAACCTACCCGCAGCATGATGCTTCCACCACCGTGCTCCGCTGTAGATGTGGTGTGTGGAGTACTCTGTGCCCCCTAAGGTGCTTTAGTTGCCTTTAAACAGACAAGGTACATACAACAAAATTTCGTAGATCAGATCAAGGGTTAGCCTGAGCCCCCTGCAACTGTTCCCGTTTGTAAAATTGATGTCAATTGGTGGTGGGGGGTATTCGTGTGTGCGGATCGATATTTTGGCCGGCTCCCGCTGCCTGTAGCGCAGCAGATAGCTCTTGTTGCAAGGCGCGATAACAAGGATAAGGGGCTCTATTGGAAAACAAAAGGCGAGCCCAGATAAGCGACTTCACCTTCAAAAAGAAGCCAAAAAATGATTCACAAAGTTTACAAGCGACTTTAGAAAAAAAAAAAAAAGATGTCGAAAGTCGTTTATAGTAAGCCGACTTGGCAACACAGTCCACAAAGTGTATTTTGGTCCTGGTCAAAGATGCATTAGACCCAATGTGTTTAAAAAGAAGCCCATTTTCTTCTAAAACTGTTATTTAAGAAGGAGTTTTAATGTTTTTAAAGTTTAAAGAGCTGGACCTTGTCTGGGTAATGAGTGGGTGATATAGCCTAGAGCTGTTACACACCAGAAGAGTATTCATTTACATGTGTGTTTTGAAATGATAATGTATGGTGTTCACAGAATTCCTCAGCTTACCACTTGGGAACCTCTGACCTAATTAGCCTGAGCTGAGGAGTGAACTTTACTCTAAACTAGTTGGAAAACAGATTTTTTTATATTTTTTCATTTCTGCGGGAATTTAGGCCACAGCCCTGAGCAAGCTGGAGAAGATTGACGCCTGTCAACAGCGCCGCGGTCCCCCTTTTCACATCTAAGCTAATTGAACGGCATTCATGCAGCATGAATGGCACAACTGAGACTGAGTGGGCAGAGCTTTAGTTTGGAACCGGGATAGAAAGGAGGTTATTTCCGACTTGCTGCGATGCCAGGCTCATTGGATGCCGGATTTTTAAACTCAGCCAATAATCTTTCAAGGGAAATTCTCTGGGTTTTTAACTGGAGGCTTTGCAGCAAAAGTTTACATATACGTATAAATACATCTCATAATTATTCATGGAAAAGTTTCTTTTGCGGGCTTCGACTGGCACATGAAGTCATCAAGAACAAACAAATAAATAATGAAATAAAAAAAAGACACAGCAGTAATCCCTTCCAGTAGTCCCTTTTTGACCATGTTCTGGTGGAAATAAATTGGTATTGTTTACTGTGTAAATTCTCCAATCGTATTTGAGATGTTGTGAAAAAACAAGGTGGAGAAAAAAAACAAAAAGGGTGGCATGATGGAGGAGAGGAGCCGCGAGAGTGACGGAGGAGCGAATGAACAGGAGAGAGGCCACGAGGGAATGAAGAAGGAAGGTGTGACACGATGGGAAATGGCGAAGCGTGTGGGTTAGAGAGCGTAGTAACGCGGTGCCCACAGGCGTGTGAAACTGCTGGACGGACGTTCGAGGTGTCTATGTGCTCCGCGAGAGTAAACACAGGACGGGCGGAGATACGGAAACCCAGGCTTAATTTCTTTTTCTCACGTTCGAAGATGTGTCTGGCTTCACTGAGAGGATCCTTTAAGGCTGAGAGGGTCAGAAAGAGGGCATGGCTCTGCTTTCGATGAGAGCTACATCGTGAACTAGATTTTTTTACATAAACGGTGTTCAAATACATCACTTTGTTTATTCTGACTGCCAGACATTAAATCAGACTAAACTTGTTTGGCTTTAAAAAGATCGTTTCTTTTTACTGAAAGCCAGAAAACTGAGCGAGAAATGTTTTATTAACATACATTTGCATACAATAAGGTTACGATGGTAATCAATTTCAGAAAAGCCAAGATGACACGGTTGCTTTATAATAATTGTGGATGTATTTAAGGCAACACCTTATACACACTGCTTCTAAACAGATTAGTAAGATTCACAAAGAAGACATTACGTGAGAAGCAACATAAAACGTCTGATGACAGTTTGCAACTGCGCTCTCGGGCAAATACCTTAATGTTTGGCAGAAATGGGCACTGATAAAAACTAAAATGTTCGGCCACAATCTTACATTTCAATAAAAAAATAAAAAAATTGGAAGGCTTTTTGTGCCTCACAACATCATCCCAGCTGTGAAGTACGGGAGTGGCAGCATCATTCTGTGGGGGAGTATGGGTCCACTTTACAAACTAGATGACATCATGAGAGAAGATTGTTATGTGGGAATATACAGAGCAGCATCTCGAGACATCAGGCAGCAAGTTACAGGTGGTGTACAAATTGGTCTGCCAAATGTACAATGACCATCAAATTATTACAAAGTGGTGAACAGAATACGCCGTCAGTGTTTGGGAGTGGCCATTACAGATTCCTGATCTCAGTCCCATAGAAAATGCGTGGGCTGAGCTCAAAAGGTGTTTTCAAGCAATGGGGTCAACAAACCTGACCCAGTTACACCACTACTGTCAGGAGGAATGGGCCAGCAAACTATTGTAAAAAGTTTATCGAATGAAACCGAACACTTTTGACCCAAGTCACACAGAACATACGTAAAGTTTGTACCCACCCTGTGGGCCGTAGGATTAGGATTATTCCTTTTTTTGGCCCTGTCTCGTTAGATGACTGTGGCCGTGTGATTTATTTTTGATAAAGTATACAGTAATGTCTCTTCTAAATTTTATTGATTGCTGTTTTTCGAACATCTCAAAGGGACAGATACCTAAAAGAGAAGCACGTCTGAAACCAAACAATTCCAACTTCCTGGGCCACGGTGTGTTTTCCTTAAAGGAGCATAGCGCAACGTGCTGAGAGTTTTTGCCCCCTCTGGTGACACGTTGAAATGACATCAGTGTTGTGCACATACATGGGAGAAGAGGAAACGCATCTGCTGCTGCTGCTGCTGCGACTGCACGGGCTTTTGTTAAGAGGCGTAATGTCTTCTCACGTAAGAAAGCTATACATATTGAAGTTAGCCCCTGTTCTCGCTAATGCATCAATTACGGAGGAGGCTCAGCAAAGTAGCCAGGTGAAGGAGAGCATGCAGCACGTCACACCCACGCACATGCCCAGAATCACTCTCTGATGTATTGGCTAATCCAGCCTATAGAGGCAACTGTGGTAAATGGAGAATAAATCATTTTACATGTTGGGACAATTGGAAAGAAAAGGGAAATGGGAAAGAAAAGAAATAATATTTAACTTCAAAACTTGCAGCATGCACCTTTAATAAAACAGGATTTAATCACCGGTAGTTTGAGTTGATGATGGCATTTTATTTAAAAAAATACATAAGTTTAAGGGCATGGGAGTTTGCCCAAC
The DNA here is from genome assembly GCF_011125445.2 of Fundulus heteroclitus. Taxonomy (NCBI): domain Eukaryota; kingdom Metazoa; phylum Chordata; class Actinopteri; order Cyprinodontiformes; family Fundulidae; genus Fundulus; species Fundulus heteroclitus. The sequence goes on from NC_046374.1 coordinate 15,995,799, forward strand.
CAGTCTACATGTGTTTTGTGGATCTGGAGAAGGCATTCGACCGTGTCCCCCGGGGGATCCTGTGGGGGGTACTCCGGGAGTATGGAGTACCGGACCCTTTAATAAGGGCTGTCAGGTCTCTGTACGACCGGTGTCAGAGTCTGGTCCGCATTGCCGGCAGTAAGTCGGACTCGTTTCCGGTGAGAGTTGGACTCCGCCAAGGCTGCCCTTTGTCACCGATTCTGTTCATAACTTTTATGGACAGAATTTCTAGGCGCAGCCAAGGTGTTGAGGGGATCCGCTTTGGTGGCCTTAGGATTGCGTCTCTGCTATTCGCGGATGACGTGGTCCTATTGGCTTCATCAGGGCGTGATCTACAGCTCTCACTGGAGCGGTTCGCAGCCGAGTGCGAAGCGGCCGGGATGAAAATCAGTGCCTCCAAATCCGAGACCATGGTCTTGAACCGGAAAAGGGTAGAGTGCCTTCTCCGGGTTGGGGAGGATGTGCTGCCCCTAGTGGAGGAGTTCAAGTATCTTGGGGTCTTGTTCACGAATGAGGGGAGGATGGAGCGGGAGATCGACAGGCGGATTGGTGCAGCGTCTGCTGTGAAGCGGGCGCTGTACCGATCCGTTGTGGTGAAGAGAGAGCTGAGCCAAAAGGCGAAGCTCTCGATTTACCGGTCGATCTACGTTCCTACCCTCATCTATGGTCATGAGCTTTGGGTCGTGACCGAAAGAACGAGATCCCGGATACAAGCGGCTGAAATGAGTTTTCTCCGTAGTGTGTCTGGGCTCTCCCTTAGAGATAGGGTGAGGAGCTCAGTCATCCGGGGAGGACTCAGAGTAGAGCCGCTGCTCCTCCACGTCGAGAGGAGCCAGTTGAGGTGGCTCGGGCATCTGGTCAGGATGCCTCCTGGACGCCTCCCTGGAGAGGTGTTCCGGGCACGTCCCACCGGGAGGAGGCCCAGGGGAAGACCCAGGACACGCTGGTGGGACTATGTCTCCCGGCTGGCCTGGGAACGCCTTGGGATTCCTCCTGAGGAGCTGGCCCAAGTGGCTGGGGAGAGGGACGTCTGGGCCTCCCTACTGAAGCTGCTACCCCCGCGACCCGACCCCGGATAAGCGGAAGACAACGGACGGACGGACGGACATAAGTTTAGGGTAAAATTCACACAATCACAGAAAAAACAGTTTGACATAGACCCTGCTGATGTAATGCCCACTTCACAGACAGAAATGTTAACGTATTAAAAAATGGAGATTGGCCAGCCATTGGCCCAAAGCAATTGCTTTCCTCTGTACACTTCTGTCAGTTCAGTATTGTTTTCTTTATAAAATTGTGGTTAAAACTGTATCTACAAACACAAATGTCCTGTTGTTCCTTAGCCATGGAAGCCAGAGAGTGAAGAAAACACTGGAATTAAAATAGCAAGATTATTTCTTGTAACTCGGCCATCCTGATGGCCTTTGATCTTTTTTTTTTTTTTACCTCAGCCATCAACTTTCTATCATTCCCTAGTATCTTAGTCACATATCTGGAGTAATCTTTGGACATATTTCAGCATGATGAGGGGAACCCATCCCATCCTTATGTGCTGCACAGCAATCCCATCGCATATTCTGGCAATGTGGTTACAGTTGTATAATAGACCACAGTTATTCGTTATTCCTAAAAATCAGCGGTAGTATACATTTAAGAGAAGTATGAAGATGGCAGGTTAAACATAGTTTGACAGACAGATATTCAATCCACGTAAGAATAAAAAAGATATTTTCCAATCTATAAAACGCTCATGTTCAGCAATTACTTTTTTTCCGTTTTAGTCTCAATTTTTTTTAATGACCTTATTTGGCAGTGTCCCTCTACCTCTCTAACAACCATCTGTCTGCTTTCCTCTCTGATCCCACAGATCCTTGTTAGACACTGTACTGCAGATGACCTTGCACTCAAGTGGTTTCATTTGCTTTAGAATCTGTACCATCGAGGGCAGCTGTTGTTGGAACAAATTGGAGTTTTGAATGACGAAAGATGATTATTTTGTTTCACTTGAGAATGAAGGGATATAGTTTTATTTTAGATTTTATCACAGAGTGGACGTGACCATGGAGGATCCCATAGAGAATGCGGCAATTACCCAATTATGTTTTTCTTAGCTGATAGGAGGCCTCTTTTTGCTGCCGTAAGTATTTACAGTTGTATCCCAAAAAAAAAAAAAAAAAGAAAATCTATATATATGACTGTTAATTTAAAAATAGTAATTTGGGGATTTTGTGTGGACATTTTTCAAATTGGGCACAATTAGGCTTAACTGGCTGCTAGAAAGTGGTAAAGTACTTCCGATATAGTCCTTGGTATGTGTGAAATATGCATCCCTAAGGCATTAGATGGCATACGTAGGGTACCTTTGCTGCATTAGGACCAGAAGTGGTTTGGGACAGATGTGCAACAAGGGTTTAATAATAAATTAACACCATTGTCTTTCCCTGATCCAAACACAAATTCTTAGTCTGGTGGGGTGAAAAGGACACTTAAATATAAGAACGTTGTACCAACTGTCAAGGATGGTGGTGGCAGTATCATGCTGTGGGACAGCGGTACTGATGAATTACACAAAGTTTAATGTCAGTCTGATTTATCCATTTAAAAATCTGGTTTAAGGTGGGTTTTGGGATCATTGCTGTGATGTAAAACCCAACTGTGTCCAATTCTCATTTATCCAGCGGTGGATTTGAAGTTCTTAATTGTTCCATCCTCTGTTTTTGTAATGCATTAGTACCACATCACTACCACAACATAACTACATCAGCATGACGCTCTCCCCCACTGTGCTTGACAACTGGCTTATTGTATTTAAGGGTTGAAAGCTTTAGCTTGACTAAACATTCTTCTTTGTATTTTAGCCTAAAAGCTCAATGTTTTTCTCCCGTGACCATACAAACCTTTATCGAGAGGGAATCTGGCTTGTCTGTGTGGACAGCTGAAGACTTTAGTTCAACTTGATTTTTATTGATTTTGGAGCAGGAAACCTCTTAGTGGGCACCCTATCTGCCGTTGCTGATGTAAAACTGTATTCTCTGGGAGGAAAACAGCTCAGCTTGAATCTTGATGGTCAAAAACGTTTGACCAACCCAGTATAGCCTCAATGCCTTTAGTTACTGAAATATCTAGCACAGATTCACCTAAGTCAGCCTCACACAGTGGTGAATTTTAAATCCCGGGGTTCACTGGGGCACTGGCTTCATGTAAGCATTTACATTACATAAGCCTCCTGTTAGTCTCTCAGCGGACAGCCTGCAGTCTGTCTGGTTGGCCGACCTCTCCCTGGCCTCTGATCTTTGCTCCTCGCCCGGCGTGGCACCGCGGCCTCACAGGGAGAGCAAAGCGGTCCGCCAATATTCACATTCAGCAGGGCCAGTGGACACAGTAGGTGATGATCTGAATGAATTTACTATCGTGTCTGCGCTAGAATCCGCCATACTGGCGCAGAACGCGTATCAGGCTCAAGCCACAGCATCAGGTGTGTAGGATCCGATTAGATTTTCTTGTTGAAGGAAAATATGTTTAAAGAAAAAAGAAATAGTTTTGAAACTCAAGATATAAATGCCTTATTTAGATAGAAAAACAATACTGATCATGCACATTTACAGTTCACATTTTCATACAGCTGACATCAGACATCTCTATTCAAAAAGGACACAAATAAGACATAAAAAATCGAAATATTTGAGTTAACTGGAGGCATATCTGTGAATGTATTTTAAAGCAATACATCCTCGCCTCCTTGTGACATTGTGGGAAATAAGTTTGAAATGGAAATCAGAGAAGGCATCAAGAAGAGAAGCGTGGACCTGAAACCTGGTAAATTTTTGGTACAATTTCCAGATACCTCAAGGTGCCACCTTCATCTGTTTAAACAAAATGCACGCCCACATAGAGACAACGGGCGGTTCATCCATTACGTTGTTTAGTAAGAAGACAGAGAGTGATGAGTTTTGTTGCAAAATGGGACCTCTCACTCTCAGAAATTAAGCTAAAGATCTTGTGAAGCTGTTGGCTGAAGATGGTGTTATGTGAAATAGGTTTTGAAGTAATATGGGATGAAATGCTAGTCAAAGAGGAAGAAGCCATTACTCCAAAAGCAACATAAACAGTCCTATTTACAAGTTGTGAATGCACTTAGAGACAAGTTCTGGTGAGATGTTCCAGGGTCTGATTGAACACAAAGTATTTTTTAAAACCAAACTAAACTCTGGTGAATTCTATGTGTGCCATTATGCTTGAAAATTACAATTCTTGCTTCAAAACTGCCATTTTTTTATGGGAACAAACTTGAACTTTTTCTTTGATGCAGAGGCGTCAGGCATCCTTGACTTATTACCATGTTGTTATATTACTATTGGGTTATTTTAACTTTTCTATTCCACCAACCTACATGATTGGGTTTTAATTTATGTCCTGACAGTCGCGCTGTGATGCTGAATCATTTGGATAAATGAATTATTTCTATGACGAAGAATGTAAACAGTTTATTCCAGTGTTACACCAAGATCAATGTTTTATGCAATCTTTATCTTTTATACAGAATGAACGAGGGATCTGATTGGCACTAAAGATCCTTCAAAATTAGATGGCAGATTCAAAACAGAGTTTTCTAGCTCAGTTTGGCTGGGAGCTGGATCTCCCTGGGAACCTGGCAACGTTTTTTACTGCTTTTTCCAGAAAACCTTCCTTTAGAAGATTGGTAACTTTGGATGGATGGATTATCCTTAAGCACTGTTTCAAGTAGGAGACCTAAGTGGGCTGGTATTGAGAATAGACAAATTTGACCATAATGGCATATAGGGTTAGATTACCTAGTCTAAGCTAAAGCAGCCTGTATTTTATTAGTTAAACCCAAAATAGTTTACTGATGCTAAACCTATGAGTGTGTGATGTGTGATGAAACTGATCTGTGAAGCATTGATGCTGATTATTGTGAAGTGTTCCAGCACATAAACCCTTAAAGGCCCTTACTATGATTATCACTGTTGAAGATTGAATACATAGATAATACATGATCATTGCCATCAAAAACAGAGGAATGTTAATGGAAACTTGAGGTATTAAAATCACCTCTGACCCATCTCCTTCGAAACATGTCAGCAGCTGTACTCAGGGAGAAGACGGCCACATCGACCCTGGTTAAAACAAAGTCAACGTTCGCGTATTTTCTGCGTGAGACTGTAAATGTTTGGGTTTGAGATGTTTGTGTTACGTCTGCTCTGGTCAGCCGATATAGAAGAGTTTGAGAAGGAGATAGAGGAAATTTGCAGATCAGAGCTGGGAACAGAAAGGAAGGCAGGCTGCCACCTAGCCAGGGGTGTGATTACTTTGTCTCTGCTCTGGTTGACAATAAAGTTCTGGAACTTGATCTAATCACAGTTTCCTTTTATTCAATAAGTAACTGGGGAATCAGTTATCTTTTTTTCCCACAATGATATCTGACACATGTTTGGTATTTCCGGAAACTGAAGCTTCAATTAGAAAGCGTAACTCAGAGCTGCCCTGTGGTGGATGTAGATCCCATATAGCCTTGCTAGCTTAATAAAGACATTGAAAACATGAGGGTAGGTATTCTTTACAGTGTTTGTGTGAGTAAAGGGAGCATAAATAATATAATATAAATGGACTAATAGGCCAACTGAATAGTGGGTCTGATTTCCTTACCATGTGAGTTCAGATTATTTTAAGCTAAGCACACAGGCAAACTTTTTTTTAGACAAACCTCAATGATTACCAAGTTTCCAATTTAACATTTGTTGCAGAGTAGAAAATCTTTTTTTTATTATTTCAAGGAGCTGCAAATCAAGTTTTTTTTTTTTTTTAACAAAAATGTTTCATTTTAAGAAAGTGACTAATGTGAGCTAAAGGACATATGGGTTGTTCTGAGTAGAACTACAAATTATGTTAACCCATAATGGCTGTAATGTGGTTAGCAGTGGGCTGGCTACATGCTGCTTGGTGCACTTAGTAGCATGTACTTGTGGTTTATGTGAAGTGATTTCTCTGTGTGAGCATCAAAGTCCACGTGTGTGTGTCTGTTACCGAGACTAAATCGTGCTGCTGTGGTAATAGTAGCTGCAGGCTATTGCACAGCAAGTTCAGTAAATGTAGTAACAGCAGAATAGTAAACATTCAAATCATAATCATCATAATGAGCCGCGGCACCAGAGCAAAACGCTGAGATCTTTCCCTTGTCTGGTCAGATTATCAAACTCGTTTCAACAATTTAGTACAGTTTAATAATGCAATATTACCAACTCCCCAAACTGTCAGATTCATTTTCCTACAAAGAATGAAGAAAATTGTGAAAATATTAAAAACAGGTATATTTGGGCAACAAGGGATTGAATTTGAAAATCAGTATTCAAATGAATGAATCTACCACCAAGCTTATTGATATTTTTTAAGTCTGCTTTGTGTGTGTACGTTTGTCCACAGCGCTGTGAAAAACTCTTTGCCCCTTACACGATTCTAAAGTTTTTGCTTTTGTGTTGCACTTGAATGTTTCACATCATCAATTAAATAACATCAGACAAAGATAACCTGTGTACGTACAGAAAGCATTTTTTTGAAAGATGACTTCAGGTAACAAAAATGTAAAAGCAAGCCTGAGAGAACCGACGTTTTAATGGAGAAATACCCAGGGCTGGTATTTGAACTCAGAACCTTCTTGCTGAAAGGCAATGGGGCAAACTACAGGGTGCTGCAAGGATTTTATAACCACGGCCAAAAAGCCAGACTTTATTCTAAAATGGTCTTGATCAATAGGTCGCCCGATTTTTGTGTAGGTTTCTCGAAACCTTTCTTTTGACATTGAAACCCTTGTTTACTCCACTTCACGCAATTAATGGACCAGTGGAACATTTTTTTAATGCTGTTTTTGCTGTTTTATATCTGTGTATTAAACTTAACTCGGACCAGCAGGCAGAACCCCCTAAACAGAAACAGATATGTCAGTGATACCCAATAATAACATTTCTTATGAACAATATGAAAGATAACCGTTTTATAATCAAAACATAGCATTTAGTTCCAAGGACCTGTTGGCTAAAAGCTTAGCATCCAGAAGATGATTCACTTTGTCTTCAAAAAAAAAAAACGACTGTCTAATTACTGCCTATCTGCTGTGGGCAGCGATAAAAAATTAAATATAATCTTCTAATAGCTGCTGATCTTTAAAAAAATATCTTATAATAGCTGCTCAGGAACATTTGCTCTTTTTCTGTTTTTTTTTTTCTTCCTCGTTTTGTAATCCTGCTTCATCCTGTTGTGTTGTTAAGAGTAGATAACAGCACCTAGATACACTCAGAGTGCACACAGAGAAAGCAGTAGCTGTTAACGAGCAACAGTTTGGTGTGGCCTGCTCGTTAGGGTTGTCAGGGTGACGGAACCTGCCGTCTTTTCTTTGCAAGTCAGGAGGAATTCATCAAAAGTAAAAGGCCTCTATGCACCTCCCGCGTCTCGGCTTTATACTCAAAACCTGTAAATCCCGTCAGGTTTGCCCAACTTTTGAACAGCAGTGAAAAAACAAACACATTCACAGGTTTATTTTGTCTCGTTAGAAAATAATGAGGAAATTTTGAGCAAACTTTTAGAAAGCAGGCACATTTTCTCAGACGGCATTTGTGTTCAAGGGGAAGCTGTGCCGAGAGAAAAGCCCTGTTTTTTTTCTGAAATAGCCAGACTATTCCTTGGATTCATTTAACAACATTTTAAAAAAAAAAAAAAAGTGTGTTTAAAAAAATTATAATAATAATTTTTGACCAATAGGTGTGGCAGAATAAAACTAAGGGTGCACCTCACCCTGAAAATACCACACCCACTGTATAACATCAAGCTGTGTAGATGCTTTACTCCCACTAGCTTCACAGCCTGTGCAGCCAAAGCTACAATGGAGTCATTTAGATCAAACACTAACCATGTATTATTAATATTGTGTTCCATTTGTCCTTGGAAGTCAGAATTTCCGACCGTCAAGTCGAACAATTTAACTGGAATTCAATTGAAATTACGAGTCGCAAAGTCAGTGCAACAGGACCATATCCGACTTCCGCATCCATGATGGCTGCTACTCGTAGCAGTATTGAGTAAAACCTCCAATGTTGACTGTTTTTGGCAGTTTTCTATTGTTTATGTAACATTTAGCCAATTGTACAGGCACTACTTTTCAGTGCTCATAAGATGGGGTGTTTCAGCACTGTTTTAAGAACTTTATTGATCTCACAATGGAAAGATATACTTGTGACATTGGCTCTTATAAGCAACAGAAGGTGCACAAAGGAGGAAAAGGTGCATGGAGTATATACAGTACATCCAGATATATACAGTGGATGGAAAAACAATGAAATAATATCAAAATATCACATAGTTATTTCACAGTTATTGCAGTGTACAGGATTATTGCACAGGGTATCAAATAGTTATTGCACAGTTATTACATTGTTATTACACCAGGTTATAGTGCAGTGGCATTGTAAAGTCTGATGGCAGCAGGGACAAATCACCTGCGGCAGGGCTCCTTTTTACACACAGGGTGTATAAGTCTGTCACTAGGAGTTGCTCAGCTCCTCTACAGTCTGATGCAGGGGGTGCAAGATGTGAGCTTGGACAACACCCTCCTCTTGGCTACTTACTTCACCGAGTCCAGAGTGCAGCCCAGGACAGAAGTGGCCTTCCTCACCAGCTTATTCAGCCTCTTTCTGTCCCGCTCTGCGCTGCCAGGAGCCCAGCAGACGACACCGTAGAGGAGGGCTGAGGCCACTACAGAGTCATAAAAAGTTTTAAGCAGGGGCCTGCTCACTTCAAAGGACCTCAACCTCCTCAGGAGGTGGAGGCGGCTCTGGCCCTTCTTGTACAGAGCGTCGGTGTTATGAGTATGAGTAAATCTGTGTTTTACGCACACAGTACAGCGTAGGACAGAGTTATTGTCATTGCTACTGTTTTAACCCCAGTGGTCATAGTGGCTAAACTAGCAATGAAGAATTGACACCAACTGTTATCGTTTGATGTTGAGCTGAACAGTTCAGCACGGCTTTAATAAAGGCCAAGGCCTTTGAGCGAGCGTCCATTTTTCTTCCAACCTGCTGACAAGAGGGGAACTGGAACGCAAAAAGGAGGAGAAGACGTAATCTCCGACTGACCGGTTTCGAGTTCCGATTTACGTGGAACGCAAGATATGTCCTGGTCAAATGTCAGATATAAATACAAATAAAAATTAGTGTTGCATTGATACCGATACCAGTATCGGACGGGGCCCCGATCCAGCACTAAAATGGTGGTATCTGTATCGGCGAGTACTAACAAATAGGGCACTGATACCATTTTGATGTTTGTATGTCACTTGAACGCAGCCTTCTCTCTCCCGACTAGCATTATACATGTTATATAAGTTCATGAAAGTTGCACTATTTTGGCATTTGAGAGCCAAAACTCAGGGTTTAAAAGAGATTATTCAATTATGAATGTAATTTTACTGTCTTACTGCTGCACTACTATTACACATGTTATAATTTCACGAATGTTGCACTATTTTGGCCTTTGAGAGACAAAAGTTTATTCAACTATTGTCATCCATTCCAGGTAGGCAATAAAAAGTTCTGCTACCCTCACAAATGCCATGTCATGGTCACAGACACTTTCTGTTTCTTTAAGTCTGCAAAATACAGCAAACAACCCAAACTTAAGCTTTTCAAAAATAAAAAAACAAAACAAAATAAAACTATTGAAATGAGCAGTTGCAGCTCAACCAGCCTGAACTCATGAAGAATAAAAGGGTTTCGCACAGCAGTCAGCGAGTTGGATGATCACGTTACCTGGCTTGATTGAGAAAACGTCCTGTCTGCTCAGTGTCTCCTGGAAGCAGAGGCATATGCTTCCTCATCTGCAAGTGGCAGAGGTAATTACTCTGTGTTTGCACACGTGTGTGTCCACATTGTTTTAGGTTTAACAGCACGCCCCTATAAACAGCCCTTGTAATCACATTTCTGCATGCGAGGATGTGTGAATGTAACTGAACTTTTATATGCAGATATAGCAAAAAAAACAAAAAAATAAAAAAACGGGAACCCTGTGTGAGAACGCCTATACACCGGCGGCACCATTTGGCATTTCTCAAAGAGCTGTCAGCTTCAGCCAGAGTGCTTCAGATGACTGATCTCTAAACTGGACCAATAAGTTCTCACACACACAGCCAGCCAAATCCCTGCACATCTATCTGAACACATCATTCTCTCTTTTGCTTTCCCATTACTCTTTCCTGCCACCTTTTGTTTTCTCCTCTCGGTTTATCAGATCTTCTCTTTTTAGAAACTTCGGCAATCTGCTTTTTGCTTACCCATTCACACAAGATGGATATAAGGTAGATATAATGTACCATTAGCAACCTAAATAATAATAATAACAATAACAACAACAATACTAATACTACTACTACTACTCCTATTACTACTAGTACTACTACTAATAATAATTATATTAATACAGGTTAGATGCTCAATTTTACTATATAAAGGTCTGAGTAAGCAAAAACATATGCTTAGCAAATCTTAGAATTAGTCTTTATAGGATTACCAGCCCATGGTAGTAGTATTATTATTCATTATATATATTGCAACTGTCATTCTGCAACAGCCCCAGTAGAAATGTTCTTAAGGGTTGGGACAGTGTTGGTTCAAGATGTGACAGTTAGAAAGTTATCTTCATTATCTAATCTCTTCTCTTTAAAGCATAGCAGCACTCTTTGTCCCCCACATCTAACTCCAAGCAGCCAGTCAGCTGCGTTTAATGGCTGAATGAAGGAAACATCTTCTAAATCTATCCACTTGTTCCATAAAGAGAAAACAAGCTTTTTGGATAGTTTTATAGCAGCAAAGGTAACCCAGAAAAAAGACAGGTACTGCCATTTTCAAACCATTTCAGAAAATTTCCTCGTCTCCTTTGGCCATCGAGGCAAATGACATGACCTTATTGTTTGCCTTATTAATTAATTTGTTAATTAATTTTATAAAATGGACATGTTATAACGATGATTTTAATTGGTGTCCTACCATTGTAAACATCTGTTAACCTACTATCACTGTAGTGTTTTAGTTTAGACTGTATAATTAATCTCTATGTTTTGAGATTTTTTTTTTTCAGATTTTCTCATTGTCAGAATCTGAAGCCTATTAATATTTTTGCATAAATGTCACCTTGGGTGAGGAATTACAAACTGTTTTAAATAATCTGTAACCATTACAGAATAATTTGGGCAAGGATTGACCCGTGTATGCAACGGTTTCTGTTCTTGAAAATAAGTAATATTTTCTTAAAATGAGCGTATCTGTCCTAGATTTGAGCAGGTAAATAAGATGATCTGCCAATGGAATAAGATTTTTGTGTAATATTCCGGTTTTAGTTCTGGCTTATGTTATTATTTTTAGTTTTCCTCCTCTCTCCTGTTTTTGATTGTCTGGTTGTTTTGAGATTCTGTCTTGTTTGGATCCTCGTTTTGTTGGTGTCTATTTGGTCTTATTTTCTACCTTAGGGTTTTTGTCCATCAGTCAGTCTGCTCCTTTTATCACTTCCACCTGTTTTTGTTAATTAGTCCCGCCCTGCTCCCCTGTTCCGTCACCTATTTAAGCCCACCTTGGTTATTTGTCTGTTGCCAGAATGTTTTGTGTAGTTCCCTCCCGTCAGCTTGCGGTAAGCACTTCCTAACCTCTGTTATTTTACCTGCCCGTCTGCTAATCCGTGTCTGATCTGTTCTTTGCCCTCCTGTTTTTTGAGTCAGTTTAGCTTATGTCTGGTCCTGTTTGAATCCCGTATGTTTCCCTTTTTTGCCTCCTGGATTTTGTTATTAAACCCCTTTTTCAACACTCAGCTCCGTGTCTGGCTCACATTTGGGTTCTATCTCCACGATTCATTACATTTTGCACTTAAAATAGGAACAACCCATCTCCATCATCTTATTTCAAGTGCAGGATGTCTAATTATGTTATTTTAGGGGTCAATACTCATTCCATCTGCAGATAATATTATTTACCTGCTCAAACCTAGGACAAGCACACACATTTAAAGAAAATTTTACTCATTTTAACAAACATGATAAAGTTTTTTTCTGTAAAAGTGGGATACTCCAGCTTAGCCAAAACATTTCAGATTTCAAATTAGGGATGATCAAGTCCAAATTCTTTAGGAAAAAAAGTGAAATAGCCCTCAAATCCAGCATCAAATCAGAAGTTGTGAAACATATAACAACTTCAGGGTCTTGAAGTTCTTCCTGGTGTAGGGGAATATTAACTTACAGTGCTAAGACTGCATATAAGAATGGTTGAAGATCCATTTCCTATTGAGATGCATAGCAATAGAAACCCGGACCCAGCAATCAACTAAAACCTTTTGTTTTTTTCTGTTTTCCCTCTTGTACTCTGTGGTGTACTGATGCCACCCCAATGAACCATGCTCCATGTCCGTTCATTAGCACATTCCGTAGTATGCGCAACTTTATGAATGAAGCTGTTATTGTGCTCTTGATCGTTTGTCTGCTGGAGGCGAGAAGCTGAACCACAAAGCAGCTCCTCCGATCCCCTCCGCCTACACTGTAGCCCCCCCCCCCACCCCCGCTCTGCACCCAAGGACAGCGAGCCCATTACGGTAATTAACTGGAGAAGGGGCTGATGGGATGGAGAGAAGGAAAGAGGTCTGGGTGAGGGAAGGAGGTATGGGAGACAGAAGGGAGGAATTTGAGTGAGAGAGGAAAGAAGGATGGACGTTTTAAATTGCATGGAGAGGCAGGGCAAAAAGTGTGAGTTTGAGGAGGGTGGGGTGGGGTGGGTGGGGGGGTTGATTTTTCTGCCGAGGCAGCAAGATGGTGGGGGCGACTGCCTTCCTGGCCGCTGTTAATCCCTCAGTGACTTTCACTGCGTACAGTAAGCAGCGCAGCGCAGTGCAGCCCGGTGCTCCCACAAATTAATCTAGCAAAGAGCTTGGGATGTGGCCACACTGAACCTCCACTGCTTTACAATTCACTCCCCGCTAAAAGACTCGGGGAAGAAAAAGACGGGGAGGGAGGGTGGTGGTGGTGGTGGTGGTGGTGGTGGGGGGGCACATGGATTAAGCTGCTGTTGTGATTTCCAATGAGAGGGGGGGAGATGTGGTGGACAGAAGGCGAAGGGGACAAATGAGTTGAGGAGGGACCGACAGGAGGGAGAGGGAAGAGATAAGGAAGGCAGTGGACTATATATAACACAGCAAAGGATGACCGAGTGCCCTCGCTTCAATGACATCACTTAGGGACACGATGATGACGATGACGATGGTGATGTCACTGCGTGCCGCGCCATCATGATGTGATTTTCCTCCAGCTGTGGCATCACACCCCAAGGGCTCCACATGACTCACTTGAAACAAATTAGCTGCATCACCCTCGCCACGCTTTTGAAGTTTGGAAACTTTACATCAAATAAACATTCTTTTTTATTTCCGAAAGGGTGCTGAAAAGTACAACTGAGCTGGAACCTAATATAATCTAGATACCTGCAACCGCTATAGGAAGAACAAGTGGGTCAATTTATGGACAGTGACAAATGGGCCCTGTGAAAAGTCTGAAGGTGAAGAACAATGTAAAAAAAGGAGCAAGCCCAAAGCGTAGGAATTTTGACGTGCTTTTTTGTGTCAGCTCACAGCAGTCCAGTAGGTGGTGATAATGTCCCTTTTGGTCATTTGTCCATTTGAGAGAATTTGTAAAAGAGTGATTTCTCACCAGGATGTTGGCCCTCTCTTTGTCCTGTATGTGCTACCCAGTGATAATTGGTAAAAATGTGAATAGCAGATCAGCTAAACTCCATCAACCAGTTTTGCAAGACGTTTGAAGCCAGGGCTGATGTGTCTTCCCCGTCTCTGAGTATTTTCCGAAAGGACATAGGCCAATGGTGTCCAAACCTTCTGAAATGTGTGGCAAAGGCATCAAGATTGAAGGTGTACTATGACTATGAATTTCTACGCCAGTAGCTCACTCTGGTTGCATACAAAGGTCTTCCATTCAAATCAGCCCACCCTATTGGTTACTAGTAACCAAAGCACGTCTGTGTATTTTTTAACATAACAAGGCCACGTGACGGGAAGGACGACATTGCGCCTGCGCACAGTGAGTAAACAAGAAGCATAGGAGCCGAGCAAGTCAGCAACACCCAGCATTGGTGCACAAAGAAAGAGCTTAAGTAACCCCTTACCCTCTAGATTGGGTTGGCCTTCGACTACACCGAGCCGTCACTTTACTGTGAGGTATTACAGGACGATCTACTCGCTCTTACAGTCGCTGCCTCGATCGTCGTCATCTTGCTTTCTGATAGCTACGCGGTGCTGCCCGCAAATGGGGCAACGATGTTTATGTCTGCTGATCACAGCAGTTGCAAAAAAACATTTTCAGGCTCAAAAAAAGACTTAGTAAACACTATCAGGACTCGTTTTTAAAAAAGCATATGAAAATTAATATATGATATTTTTTTAGTTTCTTTTTATTGTAAAATATGTGGCTAGGCCTCTATAAAGTACTCAGGGGCCTTATGTTTAATCAAAAACAAAATAATGTTATCAGGATTGTATTACTTTTTTTTAACCTGCTCAGGAATAAATTGAGAATGCTATATTTTAATAGAAAAAAGGTACGATTTTTGTAGAAAAGAATAAATTATTGTAGGGTTTCAGACATGTGCTTTGAAAATTAATTGTTTCCTAACATTTTGGATCAAATATGTTCTGCTTTTTTTTTTTTTTTTTTTACTTTTTCTCAGCTACAGCAACATTGACTGCTGTATTTAGCCATGTTTAATTCACGTGTCTACCCAAGTCTGTTTTTTAGTAAAAAAGTTTTTAGTGGTATACTTTTTTTCTGCTTTTAATGAAATAGTGTTTTAAAACAATTATTTTATTGATTCCTTTATGTATTTATTATCTTTGTGTTGTTATGGAAGAATGCAAAGTGTTTGTGTATTTTAACCCCTTTGTACAGGGCCACTTTCTCTCAAGGGGGAGAAATAAAAAGGCTTTGACTTCGATGTCAGGAATGAAACATCACGGCATGCCATGTAGAGCAGAACCTCTTCGGTCTTCTTCATCACCATGATTTGCTTTTAATTCGTTCATTAGCGCTCTTGTCTTCATGAATTTCTGTTCAAAACAACATTAGCAAAGGCCATCATTTCGTGTCCTTTTATATGCCATTCGGGTTGTAGCCAGCTGAAGCATCCGTACAAGAAAAGCACAGCCAGGGTTGTCAAATGAAGTCATTGATACATGTTAGGTACGGCTTCCTTCCAACGCTGAGATTGATCAGTTGATTTTAGGTAAAATTTGATATTCTACACAAGATTTACTCGCTGTATACTCCCTCTAACATGAACAAAGCCTGGCTGATTTTTGCTGTTGTTGTTGTTGAAGGCTACCATTGCCTTGTAGGGTCATGGTATCTGGACATTTGAATCCATTGTGTGGGACTTTTCCCCCATGCTGTCCTTTCCTCTTTCACTCCTTGTTTTGCCCTTGGGAGCGAACCACATTGAAAAGAGCTTTGTTTGCTGTTAGTCAGATTTTTATCTCTTGACAGTGACAGCTAGGCAAACAGTCACTGATGCAACTAAAGGCTTTGCGCAGTGTAATGCCACGAGCTTGCATCATTTTGAGGAATGAGGTGGCGCCTGCAATCCTTTTCTGACCGTATATGAGCTCACCAAGGAGAGAGAGAGAGAGGAAGGTTCTGTTTAGGAGGGAGTTTAGTTTAATCAGCATCCTCTCTTCCAATGCCTTCGAGGTGTCCAGGCCCAAGCCTTCCCCCCTACACACACACACACACACACACACACACACACACACACACACACACACACACACACACACACACACACACCATCCCTTTTTCCTCTATAATCCTCTCAATCCCACTGCTTTCACTGAGCATCGGCCGTTTAGTGCTGCTTAAACTGCACGGAGGAGCCAAAAGTAGTTGCTTGGAACCGTACTGTGTAATAAGGAAAAGGCACACTCCTACCTCCGCATCGTCGGCTTAATTTTCTAATTTGTTCCTATTGTTTTAGATAACAACAGATTTTTTTTTTCCCCCTCTGACTCGCAACAAAAATGAAAAAGGCTGTATCGTGCAACAAGCTGAAAGAAATTAGCTGAAAAATCATCCAGAGAAATCACAACAGCAAGCTTGGAGCTGCCTGTGGGCTCATGTTCTTTTGAGGCGGTGAACTGTGCACGAGAGAGAGAGACCCGCCTGTAGCTAGGAGGGCAATGCCCGACAACAGAATCATAATCTTACTATTGTTAAAATTAAATGTTCTCTTCTTATACTCCTTTGCACAAGCATTTATACAGCTTGAACTGTGTCATTAGGGATGCACTGTTACAATATTTTTTCCAACGGAGTACAAGCTTCCACATCTGAGTATTTGCCTAAACCGGGTAACATTATGATTACGAAATAATGCTAATACGTTACTTTTGATTAAATGAATTCAAATATTTTTTTCGTCTCAAAATACACTTTTAGTCTATTTTACATATACAGAATCAACGTAACAAACTGTTACATTTAAACTTTAATCACATCTTTTCTTTTTAAACAAACAGCCTAGACACAACCGACACTCGAATATAGCTTTCAAATTTGACTCGCCGTCCATCATGTTTGTCTGCACACCCTGAAACTGTTGCGCATGCCGGACGGCGTTCCCCCGCGGTAAAAATCCTTGTCTATCCGCTGTGCAATTAAACTGATGAGGGACACTGCTTGTCCCGATACCAGCGGTGGAGCCTGAAGCCGAAACTCCTCGCGACAGGTGTGAGATATGTGTCCTAACAAAGTCGAATGGTTTAGGTAACGCTTTGCCAGTGATGTAATGGCGGCTAGTGATCTCATACCTCGGTTCCATCGCACCGAAAAGACATCAACATCCTGTGTTATCAACAACAGGCAATGGTTGGTTGAGGGAGATGTACTGGGTAAGAACCTGTTATTTTGCCAATGTGCAGATTGTCCCTCCCTGGATACCTTCCCAAACTTCTCCAGAATTTGCTGTGGAGTTGCTGATAACTCTTTGAACTCACCGTTGTTTTAGTCTTTTAGATGTTCCATCAAATTGTTAGTTTGGGTGTTCAGTTTGCTTTATTGTTGTTACTTTCTCTTACTTGGAGATAGCTCCACCCCGTTGACGTTGCTCCTTCTCCACTATCCGACTCTCAAGTCAGTGAAGAATGCCATGCTGCGTTCAAGTGGTGTCGCTCCTTTTTTCTTTTTGCCTTTCTCGCCACACTTTTACATTACGCTTTTACTGCTGCTTCCTATGCTAAAGATTTTGTGTGAGGATTTATTTATTGCATTGGAAATTAAGGTCCCGTCTCACTCAACACTTTCATGAACAAGAATACGACTACACGCACATCATTTTGGACAGGTACCCGATGCTGACATCAGTATCAATGCCTCCCCGTTTTTATTTAGTCTCCTTACCAACACAAACTTCATTGTGTTGGGATTTTATGTGATAGCGAAGCATAAATGTGATGCATATTGGTAAAGTGGCAAAAAATGATACATGATGCTGAAAAGATCAGAAATGTGTGGCATGCATTTGTAGTCAGCCCTCCTGGGTGAATGTTTTGTAGAACCACTTTTAACTGTTGTTACAGGTGCAATGGCCCCTTTTTCACTATTACCATGACAGTGTGGAGGCTCTACTCGGTTATTAGGGTTTTCTAGTAAACAGTTACATGGTAGCATCTCCTTCTTAAGTACCTTCTTGGCTAAGGTTCCAAGAGAACTGAGCCGGGCTAAAAACACAATGTCAGAAGACTTTCACTGATTGGGCAGGGGATGGCGTCACTAGTTGTGTCCCTCAAACAACGCCCTTAAGAGTACCGGACCTACCATGTTTAAACACTCCCTATAACAACTGATTGTACTCTGAGATTTAAAGCAAATGCAAGCATTGACACTGTGACCCAGTGAAGAGGTGCAGACAATGCTGTGCCTGGCAGTTGAAGAGAAGGTACATAGGGAGCTGGACAGAGCAACCCGAACGTATATTCAAAGAGGTTTCCAAGCTGATGGCCACTAACAACTTCAAGCAAACAACAAAGCAATGCCGAGAGAAGCTTAACAGTTAAAAAGCAAATTAGTGGACCATCGAGGACCACAAAGTCCGGAACGGTTCAAACAGGAAAAGATGGAAGTGATTAGACCAAATGGATGCCATCTACAGGAACCATCTGGAGAGCAAATGGGAAGGACAATTGTGATGCTTTTAGAGGCAGGTGCTAGACCAAAGAGCAGACAAGAGCTTGGGAGCCGCATGGTGATATGACTATAGCTTAATAAATGAAATTGAATTACATAAGGCAGACATGGAACAGGTAGCAAACAGGAATCACTCCGGAGGATCTGTCTAATGGAAGTGATGACCAGGACGCTTATATGCAGGGAAAGTAAGGAGAGAAAATGTGAAGAACAGATGAAATCAGTCAGATGATAATTATGGGTGACACATGACAGCAATGAAGGTAGATGCTTGAGGGAGAGCTACACAGAGCAGAAAGGGAGGAAACACATTTTTTATATCTGCAACAGCACAAAACTCCTGCACACAGTTGAGATGCTGACTCCAAAAAGATGACCTGTACTCCTGTATTCTGAACTGGTAGCTAGATAGATGCAGTTTGTTACACAGGAAGCTGAACATTTAGTCCATGCTGTTCAGTTCTGCAACCACTGCACAAACCTCCAACCACTGGGAGGCCTGGTTATCAAGCCCAGACTCATGGTCTACAGTGATAAATTTGCAACAGGACAGCCATCTGAAACCCACACACAGCATGCATATCACAATAATGTATGCTGTGTGTGGGTACAATAACTAATATCTTCAACCATTAAATGATTCAATGCTGGACCTACTGTGTATATGATCACAATAGCAAACGAGCATTTGTTACCATTAGCATACCTTCACCCCTGTACCCTTTGGTTTGAAACCCCTGTACGGCTTGCCACATGCTCCTGCACTCATCCAGAGTGTTTCGTCTTGAAACAGGCAGGCTTTTCTGGCTGTCTGACAAAAAGCCATAGACTGAGAAGCAGGGTTTTGATGTCCTCCATTGTTGCGTTGTTTTTAGGCTCTGAAAAAAAATATCACGTAATGTTACTTTTCATGACATTCATGCCCACATTGAAGTGGTATTCAAACTGTAAATGAAAACAAAATTAACTGGGTAGAGTTCAGTAGAGGAGTCAAAGCGAGCCAAGTAGTAAAAACACAAAAGGGCTGTAAGTCTTTTAGGGTATCTCTTCACCACCTTTGCCCTTCTAGAAGCTAAAATTGTTGTCCATTGTTCTTTGCACAACGGTTCAAGCAAAGTCAGATTGACTGGTGAGTGTCAGTTAAACAGTCGATACTAACCAGAGATTGAAAATTGGATTTAGGTCTAGACTTTGGGCCATTCTAACACATACAATTCATGCTTTGATCTAACCATGTCATTATAGCTCTGGCTATCTGTTCAAGGATGGGGATCTATTGGAAGGTGAACCTTTGATTCAATCTAACTCTGTTTCAGCCTGTAGCATATTTTCCATCCATCTTCCTATCAATTTGTCTTCCTTGTTCATCCTAAAGAAAAGTATGCCAACAGCTTGATTCGGCTATCATCATGTCTCACTATAGGATTGGTACCCAGGAAGAAAGTTTTGTTCTAATCTGACCAGAGCAAACTCTTCCTCGTGTTTGCTGTGTGCTCTGCGTGACTCATGGATACACGGGACATGGGGTTTCTTTGGTTTTCATTTAACAGTTGCTTTCATCTTGCCACTCTGCAATAAAGGACAGATTTTTGGAGTGTGTGACTAATATAGGTGTCAAGTCTACAGATTCCCCCACCTGAGCTCTGGATCCCTGCAGCCTCTCCAGAGTTACCACAGGGCATCTTTGCCGCTTCTCTGATTGAAAATCTCCAAGCCTTGTTTATCTGTTCATTTTTCACACATGTCTTAGTATGTTTGCAGCTGTGCCATACGCTTTCCATTTACAGATGAACAGCGCTTTGTGAGACCTAACTCTGCTTTGAATGTCTCGAAAACATTCTCCTTGACCTACATCCTGTGTGTTACTGGGTCTTTATCATGTTGTTTGCTCACTAATGCTTACTCATCGCTTTCCCTAAGAAAGAATGTGCTTAAACAATTGCATTTAGGGGTTACCTGGTAGAGGGGTGTGAATACTTTTAAAAGG
The DNA here is from genome assembly GCF_011125445.2 of Fundulus heteroclitus. Lineage (NCBI taxonomy): Eukaryota > Metazoa > Chordata > Actinopteri > Cyprinodontiformes > Fundulidae > Fundulus > Fundulus heteroclitus. Next base: position 16,016,084 of record NC_046374.1, read on the forward strand.
CCCCAAATTAACAATATTAAGCATAATTTTTAGTATCCCATTTTAAAACTTGTATTTAACTATACTCAATGTATCCAAACTAAAAACCTATTTTATTCCCTTGACAACCATGCTTATTTAAGCCATCTAAAAATAATGAATGTTGCTATCTGGGTGAGGCCACCGAAGGCTGGAAAGGACGATGTCAAAAATGATGTAGATGAAATTCGCTTCATCATTGCACCACTATTATACACTTCTGGGTATGGAAGTAGTGTGCCATGTGTGCACTTTCTGAAACAAAAGTATCATAGAGGTGCTGATGAGAGAGCTCATATTTTGTTTATAGTCAATAAAGTGGGGAATTGTTTCTAGATGGCTCTGCAAGACTAGTATGGGTTTTATATGCAATATTTTGCCTCTGAACTTTCTACATATGACTGAATGGATGCTACATATTCTGTGGTCTCTCAAGCTGCATACTAAACGTGTCCAATAATGATCTGATGCAGCCAGCATCTTGCGGTGGGGATGCTTTTCTTCAGTGGCAACAGAAAACCTGGTCAGAGAGGATGGGAAGATGGACGGAGCTAAATGCAGGGCAATAACAGAAAAAACTGCATAAGAGGCTGCAGAAGACCTGAGACTGGGGCATGTGTTTACTTTCCAGGAGGACAACAATGCTAAACATGCAACCAGAAATACAATTAATTGGTTAGATCAAAGCATTGTCATGGGTTAGAGTGACCCAATCAAAAGCTATTGAAGTGAATGTGTCCCAATATTCTGATTAAAATGCATGAATAGAAATGTTCTTTCATTTTCAAAATGCAGCTGCATTTTTTGACAAAATTTAAAAATAAATCATCCAAACTGCATTTTCATTTTCTTCTCCAAGACAGCTTAATTTGTAAATCTATTAAAATGATTAATAAAATAAAATGTAAGATTTATTTTTCAAAAGATGTCCCAGCAACAGTATGGAGTGAATTTTGTTCCATTATTTTTTGCAAGCAAAGAACATGTTTTGTAAATGGAAATGTGAAAGAAAAAAAATGCAATCCAGAAATTCAACTTTGAAAACCTTCTTATCAAAAAAAGGTTTTGTAAAGTAACTTTGTTTTTTTTTCAGATTTTGTGTTAATTTTTTCCAAATTCTATTTTTAAAATTTTTATTCTTTCGATAATTTTTAGAGATTTTTAATTTCTCTTTTTCACATTGAGTTTTACGAATTGCAGTCGTTACCAATTGTATTTTACAGATCACATTCTCATCACTTCTCGCTTCATGCGCACATTGACCAAAAAAAAAAAAAGTAAAAATGTTGTTGCTAACGTCCATGCAGACCAATGCGTCTTCACTCCTCCCTCCAGAGGAAATCCGGGGTTGGAAACCAGTGCCTTACAATACCTTACAAAGTATCAGTGGAAGTGGGCTGAATATAAATACACACCACACTTTTCAGATTTTCATTTGTTAAACCATGCAGAAGTGTTCTACTTTATGATTATACTTTTTGTTGGACTCTTACACAAAATCACTTTGGAGGTTGGTGTGGCTCTGACAAGCTGCTAACGCTGGCGTTGTGGTACTCTAGGACAGTCTTGGTCTCAAGATTCGGTCTGGTGTCACTCTCTACTCATTTTGACTTAGTCTTGTCTCAGTCTTTGATGCATTACTTTTTAAGTTTTTCAACTAAAAGTAAACCTACTGGGTGCCAGGAAGATCAGAAGGCCCCAGAAAAAAAAGAGGGAGAAACTATTTCCAGATCAATTATGTAGATTTTATTTTGTCAGTACAACAGGCAGAAAGAAAAAGCACAATCTGTGTTAAGTCCTCAGCCTTTACATCCACTGACTGTGTTTGCAGCCAATGCTAAGAAAGTAAAAGTTTAGCCGGATAAGCGTCCTCTACAGAGTTACACTTATTACACTATTACAGTTACACTAGTTTGAAGCTGTGGTATAGGATAGCTTGCTAACGGGGTCCCACCACTGAGCTATATAATACACTGGAGTGCTGATTTTGCCGAAAAACTGAAGTCACTGGCCGCCATCTTGCTACTCCCTACTCTCACAGAATCCCATAGGATTTGGTTGCAACAACAAGCAGTTTTCTGGCTGAGTGAAAACGTTTTACAGGTAATTCTACAGTCAGTGGATGTACTAACACTATCAACTACTAGGAAATTAGGTGCTGAAATATTTTACATGTTATTCATATTAAATATATATATATGTATATATAAGTATGTGTATATGTATATATGTATATATATGTATACACATATGTAAATATATGTTTTTGTACATTGTAATTTATATATTTATAAATGTTAAACATATATATTTAAATGAATAAAATGCAAAATGTTTCAGCACATGACTTTCTCAGTACTTCATATTTTTAGAACATAACATAAAACTATATGGCATTTGACATTTTAAAAGTCTTAAGCCCCCCCGATCATGAGAAAATCCTTGTTATTCGATGCTGTAGCGCACATATTCCCGAGTTACTGGAGGAAAATAGGGAGTACCAATATGGCGGCTGGTGGCTTCAAAGCGACTCGTTCAAACAGACGGTGATTAGCACTCCAGTGTATTATATAGCTCAGTGGGTCCTACAGGCAGATTTCCATCACAAATTTGCAGCAACAACTACAGTGTTTCGATTACAGCACTGACTTGATGATAGTGTCACACTAAATTTTGTGGTCTTAATCTAATATAATCTGGTCTAAATCTTGGTTATAACTCTTGCTACTAGCTAGTAGTGCTACAGTCTGGTGGGCAGGTGTGTTTCTTTAAATCCAGGTTGTTTACACAGATGTAAATTGCAGGTATGATGCTAACAGCAGGCAATGACTCCACACACAGCGCTTTGTAAAATCTAATCAGTCTCAGTAAGCCAACACGTAATGAATATGTTAGGTAGTTTTTCTTACTTTGATGAAATGTGAATAAACAGTTAGTATTAAAATATAAAACAGTGGCAACAGTTGAGGACATCTCTTAGTTTGCAAAGTCTTGGTTATGGTACATGTTTTTTTTTTTGTTTGTTTTTTAGCAACAGCAGTGTTGCACCAACATTGTTAATATAAATAACTTCAGAGACACAGAGCTGACAAAAATATATACATTTAAAGATCCTTCCTTTAAAATAATCAGAGGCAAATGAGAAGAATGTCTACCGAGCTGTGACAACTGTGGCTGAGGGGCGCTACGCAGAAAATGTGGAGCAAGTGTCAGCACTTTCGCCGCCAAGCTCTCCCTGACTCTAATTACACCTGAAAATTGTCTCCTCAGGACCGATTAGCGACTACTGTCCCCGCTCTGAGCGTCCTTTGTTACGAGGGTCAAAAGGTTCTCAAGTGTACTGGGCTGGGTTGAAGAGACAGCACAAGTGGCTATTCCAATATTCCACAAAGCATAATATTAAACAGGTTCTCGGGGATAAAGCTTTCAGAGCGGAGGGATGCACAAAGTCCAGGAGGCGGACGTGAGGAAGAAAGAATTGGGTCCTGGATGGCTTTGTGTGCTCTAATTGGCTCCTCTGGCTTCCACCTTCACAGACCAATGAGTCTGGGCTGGCACAGCGCGTAGCAGTGAGGTCAGAAGGTTGTGCGCTCAATTCCTTTGTGTTTGTGAATATGTCTCCAATGTGCCGGTCCGAGTGAGTGAAAATTGGGATTTAGTTTTATTTAGTTCTAAGATATAAAAACACAGCGTGAGGGGGGGGGAGGGGGGGACAAACGAAGGAGAGAAGTGAGGAGAAACCGGCTGCTTTGCAAATTAAGCTACGGCGGCACTTCTCAAGAGGCTGGTTGGCTTGAAGATAGGATGGGTTGATACTGATGCTCCCTCGTTCACAGACACACCACATCACACAAAACGTGCAGATAGGAGATGCCTCAGACTGGCTTTCATCTATTGTTTTCTTGGCCAAATTCAATTAAGTTCTGCACTGGCAAAACAGAAAAGAAGGTGGCCTTGCGTTCGACGCCGCGAGAAACCGAGCTCCGCCTCGGCAAGTGAGCTTTAATTACTCCACCCCAGCGAGATTTCCTTCCCCGTCACAGGGATATCTATTTAATCAGTTTGACAGATTGTTCTGCGTTTTAAAAGACGACGTTTCTGCGCATGTTAGCAGCAACGTGCCCGAAGCAAAAGCGCGAGTTCAGCAGGAGTCACAACATGCGTTCACTTTGCAGAGTTCCTCCCGTCTTCAGCCCGAGCAACGTGCAGGCATTAGGAAAAATGCAGAAACGACTAAGACAGGCAGGGCAAGCCAGACCGCGAGCTTGACGCAAGCGAATAAATCTCTGTATTGTTGGTATTAATCCGGTGTCAAACAGGAGACTCGCAGCGTCATCCAGAGTGGCAAATAGGCGTTTTCCACTGCAGCTTTGCATCTCAATGTAGACAATCCTCAAGCACAGCACTCCCCTCAGATTAAGACATCATTTAGGATTTTAATGATATCCTAAAGCGCTGCCATGATTTTCTTAAGTGACCGCGAGGCTCAGACTTTAATGTGCCTCTACTGTAGAGCTTCCTTTTACAAAAAAAAATAAAGCTCAAAGTAAAGGTTATATAAATATTTTATGGTCTACAATATACTCTTTCAACCGCAGTTTCTGATACAACCTAATCTAATCATTAGAGTTTGTGACCTCATGAACAAACGTTCACAGTTAAAACTTTTCTTCAACGTTGTAGTAAAGGTTTTACAGATTTCTTCTGTTATTACTTTTTTTGCCACACTTAAATGTGTCAGAACATCCTTTACCACTGGATAAGTTGAGTAAATACAAAAAGCTGTTTTGAAATGCTCATCTGTGAAGGTGGAAGAGCTATCCAAACCAGGCATATTTTAAGTCTTCTTTAGTGATGAATTACTTGTGATTTGCCACATTTCTTGGACAGCTAAATTAAATTTCAGTAGCCCATTAACTGTGTGACGCATAGAATTAAGAATTCCCTCAAACAGAATCTGTCTGACAACATGAAGTAGGCTAAAATGCAGCACTGCCAAAGCTTGCATTGGGGTGTTCTAAGGTGAAAACTGCTGATGAACACAAAAAAAAAACACACAAAAAAAACACAGACTCATCTGACATTGGCCAAAAAAATATTTTATATAGTTTAGGCTTTTGGGGAAATATTCTGTGAGGAGACAAAAGTGGAACACTTTGAAGGTCAGCATGCATAACAGGGTGTTTTCTGTCATTTTAACCATTTTACAAGGAGACAAACATAAAACTGTAGTACCTAGAGTGCAATATTTGCTGATTACAGCTACTTATTTGTTCAACGTTGGGACATTTTGTCCAAACTGTTTTATTATGAGATTTAAAGTTCAGTAACTTCAAAATTTCAACTTTAAAGAAAAAAAATCCAAGTCTTTGGATATTAAAATGTTTCAGTACGTTATTTAATGTGAAAGCTCAAAAATCAGTATGGAACATCATTCTTGGTGCTTGCTTTACTGCAATCATGACATTAGCCTAACAATTAGCCTGAGAACCGGCAGCTAACAGGGCATTTAAAGTAGTAAACAACTATTAGGGTGTTTAAATGTTTTCCGGGTTGTAAAAAAAAAAAAAAAGAAAACTCAGAGTAAAAATATTTACTCTGTTTGCTGGGTTAATTTAGCTTTTAGCTCCAACAGTTGTTGCATAATGTTTAAAAGCCTTGTTGGAACATTAAAACATGAACCCCCCGATGTAATTTTTCAGAAAGTTCAACTTCAATCCTACCTCTCAACACATTGCTCGACGTCTCCTCCGACCACATTAACAAACAATCAATGAGGCATTGTGCAATTAGCCATGACAATGTGCTGCGTGTTGCACAACTGGAGGGCATTAAGTTGGCTGGAAATGAAGTAATTAACACAGCTACCCGGCAGCAATTAATTTGTGAATACGCTGAATTGAAAGTGAGCCTGTCAGACGTTCAATAGCAATTGACGACAGTCGAAAAAATATAACAGGCTGACAAAGAAACTGTGTTCGCCTTCATTTAAGCATCTCTTCTTGATTCAGCTGCCAGCTCACTCCTTTTCTGATGATGCTACATGCGATGTAGCAGGTTTCCCCCGACAGGATTTTATGACATTTTACCCCATTTGACCAAAATACAGTGAGGTAATGAAAGTTTAATGAGGTCTCAAGGCGCCACAGCGGACAAATCTCCAGCGAGGATTCAGTGTAACAGGAATAATAGCACATGGGCCCGCACCAAGAGCACCGAGGGTTGGTCTTTAATTTGATTTGTAAATGAGATTCTCCATTTCAATAATTTTTTGGGTTTTAAAGAAATGATGAATAAATTGTATTGCTACATTAATACACTCATTACTATTCACCAGAGCATATTAGCGTTACCAGTCGTACACAAAGACTGCAGCACCAAGCATATCCTTATTATATTTGTGAAAGCAAGAGACAAGGGCATACAAGTCGGATTTGCCCATCAGCTGTACCACTGCACCAAGGCTGAACATTTTTCTGTCTAAAGATTCTCCCTTCTTTTAATGATATTTGGCACAGCTTTCTAACAGAAAATGCGGCTGACTGGTGTGAGCAAATGTGATTTTCATGTACATAAGACTCTATGACAGTTTTTAAAAAAAAAAAACTGAGCTGAAATCAAATTGGTCCTGGAAACTAAGGAAAATGATGGCGTTGCAGTATGGTTGAATATTGCATTGACAGTAACAATGCGGTACCGCGCGCGAGCTATTTTTAGAAACACAACGTCACGATGACGTCACATCACGTGGTACGCAGTAGGGCAAGCTTGCATAGTCCGCCGCTGTTTCGCTGTAAAAGAGACGTGCGTTACCCTTGGTTTTACTCGGTAAACGACTGCTTTTTCCAAATCTAAGACCATGGTTTTTAAACATTGTTGCTATGGAACGGGCAACAGCGACTCGAGGTACGCTGATCGGCCGTATATGAAGGATGTTTTCTTCAAGACTGCCAAGGAGAAATGTGTGTGCTTGGAACACCGGGGCGGTCGGCCTACACAACAGTTCAACCCGGAAAAGTTACCAAATTCAAGTACATATGTAGCAAGCATTTTGTCGGAGGAAAGGGCACAACCGAAGAACATCCTGACCCAATTCCAGCGACATCAAGTCAAGGTAAGAGTATTTTGGTGGCCGACATGTTAATAAAGTAGCGCCTGCTACCATGATCGCATATAGGCTATCATGGTAGCAGGCGCTAACATGATACCCTGCTACCAGGATAGCTTACTCAAAAACATTTCAAATGAGACAAACATTAAACATATACCCATTCCTGGACGGTGATTGCAAACAACAACAACAAAAAAAACGGCCGACGCTGCCATGATCGCCGCGCAGGAAAAAAAAAACCAAAGCTTACCGTTCATCAACTCGGCCAGTTTTCCAGTCTTTTTAAGCCATCGAACCTCAAGCCATCGTTTGAGCTGAAGGTTGGTGTGTTCTTCGACAGTGCGACCAGTAATCCGTGTGCCTGGGACATCGTCTTGGGAAAGTTTAACGGCTGTAAAGTCGGTCATATCTGTTATCCGTGCGTTCTCTCCTGTATGCGTTCTCTCCTGTATGCCCTACCTAAGCGGCAAAAGGGGCGTTGCTCTTGAGACGGTGACGTCACGTGCGCGGTACCGCATTGCCATTGACTCATTTTCTCGACTACAACTAAGATCTAAATTCAGTTGTGGGGGTAAAGGAAAACAAAGGTTCAGCTGCGTGAAAAGTCTTATATTTTTATGTTCAATATATACCCTATCGAGCAGTGGTGACGGGTAGGTTATCGTTAACAATAGCTTGAAATCCTTTCCTCTATGACGGTAAGACTCCCAGATTGTCCTCCTTCACAAACTTGCTTCATAGTTTGAATAATCTAATTTCAGCCGAGCACTGTGTCAGACAGATAACACATTTGACTTTAAAATACTTTGGTCTAGAGAAAAGCAGCAAGATGACCAGGTCCTGTAGCTGAGAAACAGCGTAAAATCATCAGTACTTGAAAACAAGTAGCAACATAAAGAAACGTCCCAGACTAACAGGAAACAAAAAAAAAAAAACTCTGACAGAACCCAAGCAAAAACAGATCCTAAACTAAGACAGAATCGGTTAAGTGAAGACTAATAACTAAACCAAAAACTTAAACAGAGGCAGAAACTCAACACATGACATGGCCTGCCTATACAGGGCTTCTTCCCCACCGCTGTAAGCCTCTTCCTTGTTTTTATACAGCTTCCTCAGACGTGAAGTGAACCATTGTTTCTTGTTGTTATAGGTCTTGTTGTAAAAACACATCACTAAAAACTGATGTCTAATGTCACAGTGTCAGTAAACTAATACAAGTCGGTGGCTGAAATTTCAAACGCACTCCAGTCTGTGCATTCAAAGCATACCAGTAACACCTGCTTTGACTAATCAGTCCACTTTTCCACAGTCTTAACTATAGGCTTAGAGGTTGAGTGTTTGCCTGTACATTGGGTTGAGATGTGTCATGGTTTTCAGATGACGAGCCCACATGCAGATACGAACGGGAGGCAATGCACAGTTTTAAGATTTTTATTAAAGGAAAACAGGCAGGTCTATGGACGGAACTACAGGTGACTCGGCTGGGTCAGAACGTCACGGCTGGAGAGTCTGTAAGAAAGAGCAAGTGAGTTCTTCTGAAATAAGAGCCAAGAAACTTGCTAGGAGTTGCGCTGCTTACCATTAGGCTGGGCGGACCTAACCGGGAAGAAGTAGCGTCATGAGAACTCTATGTGACTACTCAGATGGAGATAGGTGGCTAGTGGCTGAGGGCGGCAGATGTAGCTGGCGAGGAATCCGAGGCGACCTCATCGGCAGCGGTTGACAGATGGATTGACCAGAGTGAGCACAGAACCAACAGAACCCGGGAAAGGGGATCTCAGGCCTCGCTGGGTAACTTCCAGGAAGTATGAGGGGAGCGCCAGAGCAAAATCTGAGCAGACAGGTCTGCTGGTCTGTTTCTTCGGACGGGACGTCAAGACAGGTGAGTGCATCCAAGCACCAAAATCTGGAGCAACAGAGAGGTACAAAAAAATTACTCAAAAAAGAAGAGTAACAAAAAAACTCACAAGCTGGTTTCCGAGAGTTGGGACAGAGGCCACGTCGTACCACGACTGGTTAAGGCTCCGGCGTCTTCCATCTGCCAGTGCTCTGCTTAAGAAGCCAGAGGAAGCCGCCTGCAACGAGCTGCAGGTGTGGACCACGCCTCCTCAGCCAACTAGACACACCTGAGGAGTAGAGTTAGAGCAGCCAACACAGAGAACCCTGACAAGATGAAGCTGTATAAAAATTCCATAGAACAACGATGAGAGAGCCAGGTGTTTTTTCTCCATGAGTGTTAACAGCTCAGCAAGCTGTAGTCCACCTCTGATGGCCTGGCATTTGGTGGGATGTAAACACCAGCCAGACTAAATGAGAAGAACTCTTGCAGCAAATAAAAGGTTTACAGTCTTAAAGAAATGATTCCAGTTGAGGATTTTTTAAACACTTTTCTTTTATCAACCTTCCTTTATGTCAAAGGTGATCCCACCTCCTCTTCTCCCCCCGCACCAAAACAGCTGGAAGCCAGGCATTAGTGCGCTTACTGCAGTGTCCTCACTGAGCCAGGTTTTAATGAAACAGAGGGTGGCAGACCCACAAAAACCTGAGTTGAGAAGTTAGTTGAGAAGCAGCACTTTGTTAATCTTGTTAGTCAGGGGCTAGGAATTAGCTAGGTGGATTGGGGGTAAGGATGTGCAGAGGGTTATTGAAGCTTTCTGGGTGTGCCCACAGAGAATACATACATACCACATCTCTGTTTAAGAGCAAAAACAAAGTATTTCAGCATGAAAGCACATATTTATTTGCATATTTAATGATATGGCACACCACATGTCTGTCTTTGTTAAATACCATATAACAATGTAGGCTTATTTCAGTAAGAAATTGAATTTGTTTTCATATATTCCTATACCATATGTCTGTCTTTGTTAAAGAGCATAAAACAATGCATTTCATCATGAAAACACATTTTTTCATGATTTATTTTCCTGTATCATAACTACATTTCTGCTGTTTGTAAGAAACAAAACTGTGTGAAAATTGGGTAAAGATTTGGGGAGTTCTGATTTTTTTTAACAGCTTCCTCAGTACAAAAAAACACACTGGAGGCATGTGAGAGACCCATCCAAGATGCCGGCTGTGGTGAAACGTCAGCTCAAATAGCCAGCGCCAATCCTTGAGGTACCTACGTATATAATGTCTATGGGCATGTCTGATAATTTTTCTCATCTGCAACTCTGGTAATTCTCCATAGACTGCCACCTCTCTGCCAACCAAGATCTTGGTAAAGTTGGGGTCAATGGAAAAAGGGGAAAAAAGTGCCTAGAGGGGACTAACTGATGTTTAGGAGTTCCACTCAAGTGAACGTGATTAGTGTCAGAGAGCAGAGTAAACATACAAAAATGCGCAAAAAAAAGAGTACAGAGGCTGAAATCTGTGTTCCAATTTTTTTTTATTATACCACTGCAATGTACTTTTTTAATGTGTTTTCGTTTCTTATGTTTTCTTTGTTTAGTTGTTGCTCAAATGTGTCCTGCAAATAAACTTACCTTGCCTGTCACAATAGGTTGGCACCGTTGAACCTGACAGTAGAAAACTGTAACTGTTAATTTGGTCAGGCAGTCATGCATGTCAAGAAGTTTAAAGCTCACATCTCTTAGTGTAATGAATTAAGTAAGAATGTACTCAACTATTAACCATTGCTCCGCGTGATTGGACCAAGTTTGTTGGGAAAAAGTAGATATCTGTATTCCAAAGTGGGAATTTTAAATAAAGATGTACTGCTAAAGTTTTCAGAGATTCTGTGTTTTTTGTGTGTGTGTGTTTACTATTAAAATGTTGCTCAGAGTTCTAACGTTCACTCGTCTTAATAAAAAGGTTGGCTAACTTTAAATAAAATGAGACAGCTTCCAGCCGATTGAAGGTTTCCAGCTGAATAAAATGTGAAACGCTTTGCTTACACATCAAACATCATGTTCGGCCTATGAGACTGTTGGATCTCTGATCCCATTAATTGTTTCCAACGAGGCAGCCTTTCATCATTCTTCCATCGCTGCATGTGTGATTTCAAAACCACAACTCCCATTAATGGTGGCGTTGCTTTTTGTATCAGACAGAAGAAATTAGCCAAGATAGGTCCTGAAACCAACCTCTGGGAGCCATTAGAGGTTTATGTTCAAAGTCAAAATGATTAAAGGAAGCTTTTTTGACACATAAAAGGGAGAGAAATTAAGTGAAAAGGGAATAAAGAATGAGATCTTCTCTTTGTGTTCTGCTCATCACTCAGAGATCCAAATGTCTCTCATTTGGGTGGTAACCAGTTTGGATATGTATTTATAGCACATAGCAAAGCCGACTGGCTCCTTAATTAATCATAGTAGTCAAAGTGTTGCAGGTAACTGATAGTGAGACGGTTGTTCATGGCTGCTGTTGTACCAAGGGATTTATCTGCTCCCTGCTTGCTTGTTTTTAAATCAGAGGGCTTCCGTTTAAACACAGAACTCAGGTCTCAGTTTCACCAAGGTTCTAATTTGGGGTTCACTAATTTGCTATAAACCAAAACATGTCCTCAGTTGTCATATTTCCACAAACCTCTGAACAGTGACACATGACAACAGCATTAATAAAGTAAACTCAAGGCACAAATCGGTGGATCTTATTAAATACAAGCAGGTGATGGACATCTTGATTGAGCCGTTTTCTGTTCAAAACACATTTGAATTAGCATTTTTCTTTGCAAAGCTAGCGCTTTGATAATTGGTTGCAATTGTAAATCTTGTAAAGTTTATGGTAGTTGGTATAACAATTTAGTTCAGTGTCTCTGATTTTCACAATTTTTGGCTTTATCTAAAAAAAAAAAAAACGTCTATTGCACTTTTTGAAAACAATAGTTTTTTTTGTTATCATTTATGGCTGCTGGTTAAATGAATCCATAACTTTGATAGTCTGGACTGTAAATATGGGATAGGACTGACACATTGAAGCCAACAGACATTTGAGAATGATACAATTATTACTAGTCTCCTGTTTCCAGGTGGTGTGGCAATAAATTATTAAGTTATTAATATTTAATAGCTGCCTTCTGGAGGTGAGTCTTAATGTAGTGCTGTCATAATTTGCTTTTTAGGATGTTGGCTGCACAGTGTTTCTCTTTCTATCCTGGTACACTCAGGACTTTTCTCTGTATTTTCTTGTCTTATGTTCTGAAATGTGCTATACAAATAAACTTAGCTTGCATTACAGGCACAATTAAAAGAAATCTGAATATCATGAAAAAGTTCAGTATTTTGGTAACTCATTTCAGAAAGTGAAATATTTTATAGATTCATTTAAAATGCAATAAAATGTTTTATGTCTTCATTTCTTTTAATTTTGATGATTATGGTTTACAAGTAACTACAACCCAAAATTCTGTGTCTTGGAAGTTTGAATATTAGACAAGATCATTTTACATACACACACACACACACACACACACACACACACATATATATATATATATATATATATATATATATATATATATATATATATATATATGTATATACATATATATATATATATATATATATATATATATATATATATATATATATATATATATATATATATATATACACCTTTTGGGTTCTTACTATCTGTAAGTCATAAACCTTCAAGTGGCTGCAATCATCCCTACATTGGCTGTCGTGACGTTAGCATGTGCACAACAAATTGCTTACTGGTCTGTTTTGACCATAGCTGTACAATATAAATTAATGATAAACTGAAGAGACCCAAGTGCAGAAAAACAGTTTACGGTACTGTATCTTTTAAATGTTCATGCTTACACATGTAGGCAAATAAGGACTTTGAATTCAAGATGACTGTGATTTAGGAGGAAATCAAGTGGATTTTAAAAAATATACATTATTAACCTTGGAATTCGGAAATTTCAACTTCTGAGTGCCGATGGTAGAAACCAGTATCCACATAAAACCGGAACTGTAGAATGATCTAAGAGCATTGAAGCAGCCCATGTAATATAACCTTAACATTTCGCATTGGACACAAGACAGCAATGTGAGTAGAAACCCATAAGGGTTGTGCAAAAACAGTCCCAGAATTCACAATGCAAAACTTGTCGGTATAACTGGCTTAACAAAGCCAACTTGAAATGATTTTAAATGGATAGTTTTGATCCTAGATATGAAAGCCATACGTTTGGTCTCTCGTATTAAGCTGAAGAAATGAATGAAGCTCTGCTGGGTTAATTTAGAGCCCAGTTGGGTTCCGGCACTTTATTTTCAGTTTATGCCAGTGGCCTTTTACAACTCTCAAAAGGAACTCACATGAACTGATGTGTTCATTTTTTTCTTTCGCTGTGAGCAGAATCTTGAAAAATCTGTCATTAAAAAATATATATTTGTGTCAATTCAAAGGTTTCACACAATAGACAAAGATGAAAGTGACTTGATGAGGGCTTTTTAGTATGTCATTATATATATAACCTATAAATTGATAACTTTCCACCATGACTGCATATTCACATTAGAAGATCTCCTAGATTTGGAGCTTGGTTTATGTACAGAGAGAAAAGCCATTCTACACTATTTCAGTGTGACTGTCTGCTGCTATATTGGATTTGCCCAAGACTCCCCAGTGATCGAGTCCAGCTCAGCAGTCAGACCGTAATAGGCTCTGCACATCAAGGCATTTCCTTTTTCCTCTCGCTCTCATCCTTCCGTCCTTCCTTTGACTGCCACCCATTAACCAACACAGACCACACAATAGAAGTCAATCACATCTGGCAGTTTAAATTTCCTCCATTTTCTATTTCCCTTGTGCTTCTAAACACCTCTCGAATAAATAGCGCTTCCGTTGCACCCAGATTATTTGCTCCCATTTATCTGTGTGAATGTGTGTGTGTGTGTGTGTGTGTGTGGTTGTGTGTGTGTGTAGTTATGTTTGAATGCTAGAATGGAAACATTGGAGCCCAGCAATGACAGGGACACACTCATTAGGTTTTCTAAAGCTTATTATAGCAGAAACCCAGGACTACTGCGTCTGAATTTTTTTTTAGCTTATATTATGTATTGCTGATTGCGGTGATCGTTGTTAGCACAACGAGAGAACACATTACACAGCTTGTCAATTGGAAAATCCATTGTCATCATAAAGTCCTTTTGAGTTGTTGGTGCACGCAATCTCTTATCATTACTTTTTACTTCTATGACTAAGGTTTGCAAATTCACTCCATTCATCTTCATGGCATAATGGAGGGTTGAAGGAGCCATGCTACGTAGCTGGCAAATATTTATTTAGGGACCCTCTGCCAACAAAAGGCCTTGAACTGCACTAGAAAAGAAAACTTGAACAAGAATAAAAATATATATTGAAAAATGAGGGGTATTACTCCATTAATAACATTTTACTTTCACAGCCAATGCAGTGGGTACTTTGGATGTTTTTGATGTATGTCGGGAATTACTTGTGGCCCCACAGCAAGAACCGTTTCCAGGAACTGTTGAGATTTCCTAGGGCCACTCTTCTATCCCCGTTTCCCCTGCTGGAACCGGCGCCAACATCCGAATAATGTAGGACATGTCAAAAAATAAAAATGGCTGCGATGGGGATTTACTACTTTCTGGATCTAGCCTAAATATTGAGTGGAGTTTTGTGGTAGAAGAGTGCTGGAAGACTTCCTCCCAGCTGTTTTATTCTCCACCAAATGAATAGTAATAAACAAGAAGAAGTAAAGTGAACGTATATCTAAAATATGTATGAGTGTGTGTGACAACCTGCCCCCATCCAGGGAGGCAGATCATCTGCCATTACCATATAACGCAGAGACGATACCTGGATCAACGTGTGCTTCTGTGCTTTTTGTGTCTCTGCTCTGTCCTCTTTAACCCTGCGTCGAGGCAGACGACCGTTCATACTGAGCCTGGTTCTGCTGGAGGTTTTCCTCCCTGTTTTCCTCAAAGAAAACATGGACCATTTAATTTAATGAATGGAATCAGAGTTTCAGGACGACACATTATCTACTTTAAGAGATTTTCCGTTTCATAAAGGAATGTATTAACCCTCAGGACTCTGAATTAAGGACAGAGGAGACACTAATATCATATTATTCTGACTTTAGTTCAGAGCTATGTCTCGTTTATATCATATAATTATATCAACACCATACACACTCATGCTCATATTTCCCTTTTGTTATTTGCCGGGAGATACTCTCTCTCACAAGGTCTTTCCTGAGACAAAGCTTGTCAGAAAGCTGAAAGCCTCTGACCTCGCTGACTGATTGGGAATGTATGCGACTCTGAAAGCAGTGACGCCTCTAACCCGGGGACAAATAAATCACCATGGTTAAGACAACAGTCAAACAGGAAAATAAGATATAGAAGTTTTATTGTGGAACTCCACAGAGTTTTGTTTTTTTTACTCATAAATCATTTGCAGTCTTTATTCATACAGGAAAATGTTTTTTTTTTTAACTCACATGAATACATACAGTCACATACATTACTTGTTTGCATACAGTTTACTAGCGCTATAACACAGAATACCACTACATGTTGCACATCAAAAGATTCATTTTAAAACAAACCCTTAAACCATTTTCTGGTCAGAGTAAAAAAAATAAACTGTTAATGGGACGCGTGTCTTTGTCACGTCAACAAAAGTGTCAAAAAGGATCACATGGCTTACCGTACTGCTAAGGCCCATTCACTATTGGTGAAGAATTGATCCTGCCTGCCACTAGAACTGGTGAACTTGTAGGAGAGGCTGCACAATGACAGCGATCTTAAAAGTACACAAGGGTAGTTGTGATGAGAAAAATTAAGATCGTGAAGTAGATTGGACCTAAGAAACACACTTTAGGTATCAATGTCTCCCATTACCCCTAGATGGGATTGTGTCAATGCAGAAAAACAAACTCATTGGTTTGGTTTTATGTCAGGTTGTATTTTAAATGTCCATATGTATGTATGTATGTATGTATGTATGTATGTATGTATGTATGTATGTATGTATAATTAGTATTTTTTTAGCAGTATAATATACATACATATATATTTTAATGCATACATACATATATGGTATCTCTGTCTTTACGTCGATTACTCAGCTCCGTCAAGCAGCTGGGCAGAGGCGGCATTCGAGGGCGATAAAATCCCCTCCGGTGAAGCTCTGTCAACACCTGCCATCCCCGCTGTGCTCTCAGCAGTCCCAGGCACCGGGACGGGCGGAGAGAGGAACAGCACTGGGATGACAGCACTTCTGCCGTCTGGCGTGCCCTCGACAGCTGAGAGCCAAGGACAGGTCAAGCGTGTGCACATTTTGGGTTTGAGACGGACGGCTCTTTGGGTCGTGTTGATGGAGATGAAAAATTCTCCTGGAGAAACAGATGCTGTTTCTCCCTTCTTCTCTCTTCAACAGCCCTGCCCTTTTGACAAAATTAGTCATTTCAGGAGAGAAGGGGAGCAGGCCGGACGACGCCTTTTCTCATCTCGCCAGCATCCTCCTTCGCATCCCTCTTCTTTTCAATCATCCATTTGAAGAGTAAGTCATTTCCTGCCTTCCCCCTCCAGTGACAGCCCGCTCCTGTCCCTCTCCTGCAGTAAATGATGTTCCCCGTCTCCCCCCCCCCCCAACAGACACCAACATATGCATATATATGGATCCAAATGAGGCAGAGGCGAGCTTTATATAGCTCTTTATGATGTATTAATATTTATGCCCTGCCAGCCAAGATAACGATAGTGTTTGAATTTAGCGCTCGCAATTAGCAAGTTCCAGCTGCCACTCTCGGGGGGGTTTTGTGCAGACGGGCTGTGCATATGTAAGTGTGCTGGTGTGTGTGAGGCTAAGTGCTCAGATGAGAGCGCATCAAGATGGGAGGTTAAATGTTCCATTTAAATGTTATGTCACGAACTAAAGGGCAGATTGAATCAATCTTGTTGAAACCCAATTAGGACAACCCACAATAAACACGATGCTACCTCTTGCGCGCACACATAATGGAGGTAATGACTCTGTGAGCGGAACAGCAATGGGGTTTATGATGGTCCTATTAGCAGAAGCTTATAAAGAAGCAGCAAACTGACGGCTGAGATGATGTGGACGCGGCTTTAGTCGTTATTTATCTTCGGGATCCGCCTGCCCCGCTTTTCTTCTAATATCCTTAGGAAATCCGTGCTGAAATGCAACCAACTCCACATGTATTAGCCCACCATCACTGGAGCAGGACAGGTTTGACGGTTGGCTGTAGTCTTTTGTAAAGTGCGTGTGCGTAACCTGGTGTTGTGAGGCTGTGACATCGACAGACAGCGCCAAACGCTTTGAGTCATCGCAGAGAGGAGTTACCTGACTCCGCCAGATGTATTTGCTCCGCATATCCATCTGGAAACCTTCCGTTGAAGTAATTTTGGGAAGGGGCGAAAATACTGGTTAGCTGATTGGCCTATGTTGGTGATAGACGGGCCAAATAAACCAATCAGATCAACGAAGCATATGACGTACTCGTCAACATGCTTCGTCGTCGCTCTGTTACGAGCGACGACAAAAACACAACCACAAGCTAAGCTACTCTTGCTGCTGCAGGTAAAGGCTCGTTAGCTCAGCAAAGAAATACTCTGTAATTCCGATAAAACTTGCTCGATAGCCACGCTAACGCTAGTTTCGTCGGCTGAAGCCGCCATGTTCTTTAGACTGAACTGTCGCGCTTTTCATTGCGTCACACCTCAACCCGCCTCAAAGCCAACGCTGATTGGACGTTCGTTTGGTGAACGGCTCCAAATTTTCTTTAACGGAGAGTATCCAGACTGATCTGCGAGTGAAACCTTGAAAGCTCGCGAGATCAGGATGGTCTCACGAGGCTAAGACAGGAGGGCGAGAAAAGGACAGCAACCAAGGCTCACCCTGACATACCTGCAACTTGAAACATGGTTAATTTTATGCTACCCAAACTGTGACATGCATCAATATATTAGCAAAAATTACATTTTCCAGAGAAACTAGCATTAACTTTTGAGTACTGCATTCAGGGCAATGAAACTGTGTAGGGTACAAACCACCTAGAGTCCTGTGTCTACAGGCTAAATACACTCACCAGACACCTTTTGGGTACACTTGTTTAATTGATTGTGAGCACAGAGAGCAAGCCAATCCTACGTGCAGCAACTCAATGCATCCAGGAATCCAGACGTGCTGAAGGTGACTCACTAAGTTTGCATATGCGCATCAGAAGGCAAAGAAATGGGATGTAAGCGACTTTGAACAGAGCATGGTCGTTGGCACCAGACAGGCTGGTCTCAGTATCTCAAGCATGGCTTATCTGCTCGACTTTCCATGTGTCACCATCTCACAGGTGCACAGAGAACAGCTCAAAAAAGAGAAAATATCTAGCGTGTGAAAGAAAAAAGAGACTTCTTGTCAAAAGGTCAGAGGAGATAAGAATAGTGGTTCAAGATGAAAGAAAGTTAAAGTTAGCTCAAATAACCTCTGCTACAGTTGAGATAGGAGAGCAGGATAACATCTCTAAATGCAGCAAAGAACCTTGATGCAGATGGTCTACTCCTGCTGCCACTCCTGTCCGATAAGAACGGGAAACTGAGGCGGCAATTTTGCCTTGAGTCGCCAAAATTAGAAAATAACAGATCGACCTTGTCCGGTGAATCTTTATTGCAGCTGTGACATCTGATCCTGCCTCGAATAAACACTTTTAGATTAATGGAAATGATGCCATGCTGTGAAGGATATTTTCTTGGCACGCTTAAGGCAGTAGTCTGAATTTAGCGTAGTTTAATTAGCCACCACAGCCTAAATAATCATTGCTTATCATGTCCATCCCTTTATGACAGTAAAGCTATCTTGCATCATAACCCATAATGTCCCAAAGCTCAAATCATCTCAAACTGGGTTCTTTAACGTGGCAATGAATTCACTGTACTCCAACGACATCCACCTCATGGTTTGTTTTACTGCCCTGTTGCTCATGTCTGTAAGGTTTTTTTTATTTATTTTTTATTTCATTGTTAAAAATCTAGATTCTCTCCAATATGTCTGCATTTGAGTCCTTCATCATCCATCATGACAGGATGGTTTGTTTGATTCCCAAGCATAAACAAGTCGCAGAAATCGTTTCTGATGAGAAGGGTAAGAGGGAGAGCTTTATCGTTTAAATTTTAGGTATTTTCTCGGGCAACAACCGCACCGCTACAATGAGTTGGTCCGCCGTCATCGTTTTGAAAATGCAGATTTTAGAAGTGCTGCTGACGTCGGTGCTGCGTCACACTTCCCGTATTCCTGCACTGCTGGCTCCACTTTTGAAACCTACAGCTGTGTGGGAAAATGTCATCTCCAGTTGGGTTTTACGAAAGGTCAGAGGGATTTGAGAGGCGTTTCTCCTTTGGTAGTTTAAAACGATGATTGCATGTACATTTAGGGATGAATGATAATTCAATAACAATATACATTTATTGATAGACGTATATCGATGATACAAAAAAGGGTCAATAAAAAGTTCAATACAATACCAATTTTCATTCCTTTTGCATTCTAGCCATGTAGATTAATATTACACTCAATAGATCCTACTAACCAAACACAGACTGAGACCCAGGAACTAAGCTCCGCCCCCTCCAAAGAGTTCAGAGAACATGGATTCTTTTTTCTATTTAAAAAACTTGCAGTTTTGGTAAAAAAAAAAATGGTTGAATAAAGGGTTGAGTTGGATTTCAGTGTCTGTGTGTTCTGTATCTAAAAATAGGTCGCCAAGAAACAGCACAAAACGGCCAGGGCTGCACTTGAAATATAGGTTTTGAATTTGTTGATAATTATCAATATCGATCCAATATGATTTCTATTTTATCGATATAAAGCCCTATGTACATTAAACTATTGACCCCAATAACCTAGGGCTGAGGAGTTTCCTAAGGCTAGTATTTACTTGCATTACTTCAGCTTTGTCGAAGTAATGCCCTGAAGCAGGCAACAAGTAAAAATAGTCCTTGACAGAGAATTAATTTTGCTGAATGGATTCTCCATGAAGAATGCACTTTTTCCATAGCTATCACTCAGCCCTACAGAACACATTCAACAAACTGCAAACTGTTCCTTATTTCATGCTAACGAAACGTGGGGACTGAATTAGTGTTGACACACTTCTTACATATAAGCTAAAATAAAAAAACGTCTGACAGCGATTGTTCCATGTTTTGTGACAAATTTTGGTTCATGGCACAATAATAAGGGTTTCTACTTTTTTGTATTCACTTGAATGCATTACATTAATCTTGTGAACACCAGCACCAACAATCTAAAGACAGCCACTCAGTAAAACACGCTATGGCTCCACATATCCCCTGGTTGCCTGGTAACTGGTCTCGGCCAAGATATAGTTCAGCACACAACATATGTGAGGTGAGTTTGATTTGCAAATTAATTGATTTTGGCCTTAGTCGGATTGAGCTAAATAAATTGAATTTAAATGTGTTTAGAATTGATAATGGTGCATGTTTTGAACAAATGCGTTTTCGCTAATGCGCAACTCTCCAGCTTTTCTGAATCTTGTCTGGGAGAGAGAATGCCGATGGTTCGGTCTACTGCAGGTGAATGGATACATGTTGACTGACAGTGTGTCGAGTTTACTGGAGGTCCTACTGTCAAAAACATTCATACGCACATGATTTATTAATAAACTGTCTACATATGAGGCGATGCAGTGGATCGAGTAATAATATGGTTGATAAAATGCCAGGTTTGTGTTCCAAAAATAATGTGTTTGTGGTAGTTTCCATACACTTTCTATAATATATTTGTGGTATTACTAAAAAAAAACTAAATCAGCAAGAGAAAATATGCACACACAAAAAGCACTATAGCTGCTAAGAAGTTGCAGTTTAACTGCATTTTGTACTTTAATAATAAAATGAAAAGGTGCTTTCAACTAAAACAATTGGTTAAATCACATTTTTTATTCAATTTCACTGTTCAGTCTCATTTAGGTGTCTTTGAGAATAATTTTGTTTTACTACTGAAGAGTATTAGTCATTAATGGCATAGCTCAATAATGCACTTTCATATAAATCCCAATAAAGGCTGTCATGTGTATCTGTAATAGTTTAGGGTTTTATATTATATAGGAATGCACATTTGAAGTAAAATAAAGCATTAAAACCATCATCTCTTTACTCTTTATTCAGGCCTTTTTTCCAAACTGAAGAGTTGCTCCTGAATGAAACCCTACTGATGAAAAAGGTGTCTTCCTAGTGATTCTGTTTTTGTCAATAGTTTTAACTCTTCATGATTTGTAGATATGGAAATTATATAGTGAGAAAAAGTAAAAAAATAACGTTTAATCTTTTCGCTTTAGAACAGCCAGACCCTTGTTTCATTTTGTAACATGTCTTTCAAACATTTAACTTGAACACTTTACACACAGAAAAAAGTATAAAAATTTGATACTTTTGCCTTTTATTGCCACCTACAGTAACAACAAGCAACTGTTTTTTGGGGTTTTTGTTTTGTTTCTTTGGATGCATTTTGCAGCTACAAATTTAGTTTACATGTTTGAGTGATCTATGGGTCAGTGTAACCTAGCCTGACATAGAAAAAATTAATAAATGAAAAAAAAGTTTAATCTGAAAATTGTAAGGTAAAGGAACTGGACTGAAGTAAGTAAAAAAAACAACTGTCACTCTTGTACAGAAAAGCTTTCAAAGCACTTCTGAAAGCCTGGGGAAGGCTTGCTCAAAGTAGCTTTTACAAAACATTTATGTCTGGCCTCTGGTACGTAGAATATAAAGAAGTTGTCATGAGATGTGGGGATAGAGGGATTTGAAAGCAGCACTGACAGGCAGGAAGGCAACAGGTGAGGAACTACTCAATAATTTAACATCAACCTGGAAAAAACAAATATAATGGCACCTAAAAAGCAAGGTAGGCAGGATTGGGTTCACAACAAAGTGAGCCAGACTGAATGAATACGGAGGAAAGTTATGACAAATGTAATGGTGGGCAGAAATTTGCAACCAAAAGCCAGGTTTGCTCAAGCCAGGAGTAAAACTCACTGAAATAAGCAACAGGGGATGAATTTCCTATAAATGCCAATATAAAGAGAGGTTGAAACTTGAAGAAACTGATTTTATGAACTTGTGTGGTGTAAACACATAACTTGATGTCAAGAGTATTTTAAAAAACACACACACGCTGAGTCATTTGTGATTAAAATTGTCTCATCTCTAATATTTGAGAGCCAGAATCTTGGTTGTGTTGTAGGGGATCAAATACTTCTTTTGATCAATGGCATATAGACAGGTATTTAACCGTTATGTGATGCATTCTCCTGGATTATCCATATTCTACCTCTCCAAATTAGAGTCAAATATGGTTGGTGTGAATACACCCCAAGTGACCTCAAGTCTTTGAGCGGTGATGTATATTTTTCATTGTGAGCTGATTTACAATCATCTGGAAACATTTAATTACTAATGCATAACTTGCCCTTCCTCTGGGTTATAAACATGCAATAGAGGCCCATTTACAAAATGAGACAGACAAGTGAACATTCCATTAACATAAAGCAGATGTCCCTTTATAAATCAAGAAATGGCGGCAAAAATTTGCCGTTTGCTAAAACTCATATTGAAAGACTCATATAAATGTTTGAGGGCCCAATTTTATCTTTGCACCATGCACAGTGAGGAGGATCACAAAAAAGAAACAGAAATCCCCAAAGGTAATTATTCGAGATTGTCAGCAAAGAATGGAGGGTATTGGGGATCAACAAATCCATACAATTTATTTTAACACTAGAAGTCAAGAAAAGACAAACAATGGCAGCATACATACTCACAAAACTAAATATTTTTGCAAAATGTCATGGATAAAACTAGATAAATTAAAACTGACAATCTTTATTTTTAGAGAATTCCCCTTTTTTTCTTCTTATCAATTAACTGTGGAAAACATTTCATTGTGTAACGCTAAAAAACAGAGTGCTATAAAATGTCATGGTACCAATTCATAACGAGAGGCTTAACAAACTCTTAGGTCTAG
Organism: Fundulus heteroclitus; assembly: GCF_011125445.2. Taxonomy (NCBI): domain Eukaryota; kingdom Metazoa; phylum Chordata; class Actinopteri; order Cyprinodontiformes; family Fundulidae; genus Fundulus; species Fundulus heteroclitus. The sequence continues at coordinate 16,039,197 of NC_046374.1, forward strand.
GCTTCTTTTACATACAAACGGTAATTGCTCTATGTCTAGCCAAAGCTTAAAAGATTTTTAGTGACTGTTGAACAATTACTAGAAATACCCAAGTATAACTTGACCCTGGACTATAGGTGACTTAAGACATCCAATCAGCAGTCCATGGAGATGGACTCAGCTGGTTGTGTCCAGCAGCTCATTAGTGAATAGATCCAGTAATCCTTCCTGACAGGTCAGACATGTCTAACCACACCACAGCGTAGCATTATTCCAGACATTTCTCAAGTAGTTGGGCACGGAAAGAGCCATGGGAGCCTCTAAAAGCAATTAATGTTACGTGAAAATTTGCCTCCAGCTCTTGAATGATCTACTTATGCTTTAAAATGCATTTGGGAGGTTATTTTAACAGTGTCAGGGTAATCTGTGAGCAAGAAAATTGCCCATAATAAATGTTTACTACAGTATAACATAAAAAACTACAGCCATACTGTTGCACGATAAGGGATAAACTGTAATACTTCATTAGAAAATGGCATGTCTAGAAAAGAGCAAGGTTTTGCTGTTCAAGTCTTTTCAATGGTGCATTTAGAAGCGATCCAATATCTGCAAAAGTATCAAGATGTGTCGTTTCCACACTTTAATATCGCCCATCCTTCCAAAACAATTTGAAACATGGCCCACAGCTTAGACTTGACACAAAGAACCTTGAGGGTTTTTCAAATGTGGTATCTTCTCCAGTACCGTTTACGTCTCTCAGCACCACTCAGAACATATTATATAAAATGTGTCAGTCAATCTAAATTCTTTATCTTTAATTATTTTTATTCCCACTGAATGATTCATAATTTATTTAGTGATATGTCTCATATTCCATCGCCGATACTTTGAGAAGAATCAAAATTTAGTAGATTTGTTAATATAAACTAAAAAAAATATATAATGTTTGGGTATGTTGTGATTTTAAATGAGCAGTAAACAGAACAAAAATATAAGAACAAACAATAAAGAATAAACAATTTACTTCTAAAAATAGGAATAAAAGGCTTATGAAGCACCAAATAGAGCAATCAGTTATTTTTCAGCAGATTAAGCTCTAATGGTTATCTATCCCTCATCAGACTTGGAGGAAACTTGTTTGAAAAGATCTTTATTTTATCAGATGTAAACGATAAAGGGGCAGGGTCTGTTATACTTACCAAGTTTAAGATCATTAGAGTAAAACTGAATTCTTCCACTTTATATTGAGGAGAATCGCTTTCAGGCCAGCTGATGAACTGTTGCACTGTCTGCTAAAGGGACCTCGTCCCATCGTCCTCACAACCATTCCTAAGAGCGGTTGTGAAGACAAAGTGAAGAGGTCCCTTTACAGGCAGAGAGAGTGCAGTTCAAACTTTGATCTTTAGAAGAAATTAGTCTTTGGCTCTCAGCCGCAACCATGTCTGATCTGACGGACAGTGTTGTGGGAGTTTTGGGTGGAATATTAAACAATAGTAACTGAGTTCCCATCTTTACTAAATGACGAGACGGTGGTATAACGTTCCAGCAATTTTATTGAGAAACAGAGCAGAGATTCACATAGTTGGAAAGTAATCGCACCCCACGGTTCCGCTGCAGTCTCTGTCTGCCCTGTCTCCGCCTGCCTCGCTTTCGGGCTTCCCCTAATACTGCACTGTGGCCTTCCCATGAGACAAAACAAAGACAGTCTATCGTAAACAATCAGTATCCCTCAGCAGCTGCAGCATTTGGCCTTGCAATCAGAAAAGAGTGGATCTTATACACAGACATCAGGTCTCCAGGCCTCCTCTGTCCGAGTGGTGTGAGGCCATAGTGACTTCAGAATAATAATTCTTATAACATTCCTCTCTTTTTTTTTGATGATGGCGTCGTCAGCATCAAGACAAAACAAGATGACCCATCATATGAAAATGTGAACAAAGCACAGAGGAACCATTTCTGTAAACTCGTAAAGTGGGACCCAAGGGGTTCCCGTGTTGGAACCGGGTAGTGCTGGAACTTTTAATACAGATCAACATGAATGCTTCATAGAGCTTTAACACACAAGATCAAAGATTTAGCTTTTGTCCACAATTTAGGATTCATCTAATTAGGTAAGGCCTGTTTTAGGTACCTATGCGCACATTATTTTAAAATTACATTAGACTATGGTAAGCTAAACCCTGTTCATTAACCAAGGTCGAATCCGTCTACTCTTCACCCACCCTGAATACCCTCCTACTCCTTTCTCCACTCACCCCTACGATGGACAATAATCCACCACTCCAAACTTACAACACCAGGAGCAAAGGCAGGAGAGGTTCAGTGCGGGCAGGGGAAACGCCAGAAAAAGCTACCCCTAGGGGGCAGTAAAAACTGGCAAGGCCCCCCTCCCAGGGAGATCTGCTCTCGGCCAATCTGAGCCTGAAAACCCTGTATTGAATCTAAGTGTTATCATTACCAGCTAATATTAAAGGATCTTTAGAGCCAATCCGATCCTGGTTCTTCCTATATCAAATCAAAAGGTGCATAAACCATAGATCCTTGTGTGTCTGAAGCAAACAGTTTCCATTTTTTACCCCATAAAACCATATTGATCAACATGATGTAACATTAAAGTGTAGATCTCATAACACAAAAAATCAAACATGTGAGTCAGTGGAACAGAGCAGTTAAACAAACAGCAACACAATATATGAGAAGAGTCCTAAACGTCAAGAACGCAAAGTTAAGAAAGCCTTCAGGCCATTCAGGCACAAGGCAGAAATTAATCTAATCGCGCTTAGTGTCTCTTCAGGCAACTCCTCCCGTTGAAGAATAAGGAATCAGAGTTCTCTGGCTTCTTCATCCCCAGTCCTCTTCTTGGTTCCCCCTCTCAGGCTGGATGATTGAGCTGGATGGTAATAAGTGTTCAGTTCTGGATGGGCACTGAGCATTTTATTTTGCATTTCTTTCTAATAAAACACTTTGTGAAGATGGTCTGCAGACACGAGTCCTTGTTTCCACTGGAGAACAGAAACAAGGTGTAATTAGTGTTCTTATCAAAACCCCTTTCATGTGTCATTTATTAAAACATCCTCCAAGCACTTTCACATTCAAGATATTTCTGTGCACAATTATTTAGCTTTCAGAATTCTGCAATTTAATTATTAATTAAAATAGTAATCTTTAAGTTCAAATGTATATGCAGTAAATTCATAATAATTCTTAACAGAATGCTTTCAATGTGTGTCTTAACTGTTGTTGTCTGACAGTTGAAGTTCTCTGCAACATAATTTCATCAACATATTCGTTTCATGTCATTTCCCAATTATTTTGAAAACCCAACTGAGAAAAAGAAAGCCTTTCCATGTGAAAGCCTTTTCCCTCTCTCCCTCTTTTTTTTTTAAGTGAGGTGCTGTTCTGCACAGAAAAGACAAAATATTTACACCATGCTGTTACTGTTTAAGGACGCCATGGTTCTACAAACAAAGCAATGAGAGAGAACAGGAGCTTTTGAAAACGCTCTAACATTGTAGACCAACTAAAGCTACTTAAGCAAATCAGAATTAGTTCCCAAATTAATCCTAAAATAAAGTAAACCTTACATTGTGTACATTGTGATTATTTATTTATTTATTTATCTTAAACTGAGGATTAAGGACTTTGATTAAGAAGTTGTTGGATGAACGCGTCTCTGCGTTCCTATTTGTCTAGGCCTCTGCAATCTGATCTATGATCTATGTATTCTGAGTGCCTGGTCAGGAAGGGTGAAAGGTTCTCTGAAGCTTTCTGTTTTCAGCAACCCTGAAAACCCAGAACCCTTTACAGTCAGTGTAAGGTGTCAGATGACATGTGGGACCACCTTGTCGTCCCTCTGGTTCCACCAGCTGTGTCAAGTCCACAGCAGCTCGTCCTGGGTGCCATGCCCCAGGGGTCTCCACACCCCCCTGTGTGGAACGTCTCTCATTGTAAGGATCTCACCTTACGTGCCGTTCAAAACAGGAGTTCCAATGTGGGGTGTCTTTGCTGCTTTAATGTTCCTCAGAGAAAACCTTCATTCATTGATATCACCTTCAAGCTGTTACCCTTTTATCATCACAGCCCCCCAACCATCCTGACCAGATCCAAAATGTCCCCATAATTTAATCTAATTAAATTAATCTTACTTATTTTTTTGTATGTAAGACGATAACCATTAAATTATCCTGATCTAAAAGCTGTCAGGTTAAAGGTTTGCTAAACTCAGTGTTGTGTTTTTTCCCTTAGGATGTTTAACTGGTTAAAAAGACTATTGAGTTATTTGTGTTCTAGTTGAAAGATATAAAATCTCCATAAATATTGTAACCATTGTACCCTGGTGCTTTAATCCTAAATTTACCCATGTTAGTTAGTAGGATGTGTCATTATGCTAATTTTTGCAACCTTATCCATTTTAGCCAGTAACCTTTTCTTTGCGTTTTATTGATGCCTGCCGAATTGGCAGAAATCAGCTTACTCTAAGATGTTCATTAAATGAAATGCTATTTAAAAGTTCAGATTACTCTACCTATATAGTGAAAACTAATTCATTCATTTATTTATTTAACTGTTGATATAATACCCACTTAATTTATTAAGTTGCTCCATAATTCCATCAAGGTGCTTCTTTAAAAGTTTTCACCTTTACATAATCTTTATGTGTTTTGTAATGTGTGTTTTGTTTTAATTGTGTACAACAAAATCTGAAGTGAAATGCATGAAGTCGTGTCTGCAGAACTCATCTGTGTTTGTTGTCGAAGGTTGTCCGATGCCTCAGTCATAGTCCTTCAATGTCCATTTTGCAGTCCAATGTCTAAATTCAGCAGCCCAACATTCTCCTTCTCATCAACAGTCCGTCCTCCAGTCCTCACGCCTGCAAACAGAATGAATTCTGCCAGCATTTTTTGCCAAAGAAAACGCTCCATAGGTTGAAAAGAAATTACAGCAAAACAGTCACAAACATTTTAACTACAGTGTTCCCTCTAACATGACAAACATAAAAGAAACAAAAGGATAAAAAATAAATCAAACTTTGTCTCTGACAAAATAAAACTCAAAACTGGATCAGGCTGAAGTCAATGACATCACCTTTAGTCCTTGTCCCAAGGATCAGCCCCCATGGCACTGCAGCACTGTTTCTGCATTCTCTCGCATCTGAGAATGTCTAAAATGAGACTAAATCTCTATGTTAGCACAATCCTATCATATTGACCAGGTTTCTTTGCAAAGGAAAAGAAGCAGAAAGATAGAGCTGTTAATAGCAGAAAGCAACAAACATTTTTAAGACACCACCTTTCCTTCATGTTATAAGAATTATTATTCTGAAGTCACTATGGCCTCACACCACTCGGACAGAGGAGGCCTGGAGACCTGATGTCTGTGTATAAGATCCACTCTTTTCTGCTGGAAGATCTGGCATAACTTGGTTAAAACCAAGTATAATTTAGTGTCCAAATCTGATTATAACTCCTTTAATCTGAAAGCAATAACTCAGAGAAAAACAAGAGTGTTAATAGCATGCAGTTAAAACCCTGGTCCCCTTAGTGTCCCTTTAACATGATGTTTTTCCCTTTTTTCTCTGATCCTGGGAAGGTTTCTATTCTTCACCTTTCCTTTGAAACTTTGTTCAAAACATCTCTAAAAGAAAGAGAAAAAAAAAACGAAAGAAATTAACCAAACAAAACTAAAACAAAATTGTTTTCCAATGAGCACAATAATGTCCTTTCCAATATGACATAGGTTTTTGACTTATTACAAACTTTTTGATATCCTTCTGGTCCTTTGACCATGTGTATTTGCTGTTAGTAATACTTTTATTCATATATACCTTATCAAACCTAATTGGTCAAGGGTGAAACTTTAAAGCAATGATTGTTCCCTTTTAGTTTTTGAGCTTCTAGTGTTTCTCTATAAATGATGAGTTTTCCCCATAATTCAGCACATTGAGAAGGCTACCCAAAACAAACCAAGATTAGAATTAGAATTTAACCCCTACAGAAGCTGGCTTTATTTATTTTTTCCCCTCTGACATAGTTTTCGTGCCCCAGGCCAGAACACACAGACCCAGCCTCGCCATAAACATTCAGATGTTTAAATCATGGTCAGATTTGTTTATCATATCTATTGTCCTTCTCAGGTTATGCTGTCCGTCTGAGGTTCACCTCAGTTCAGCATAACTAATAACATCAGATGATTTTGTAACTGATGACGCGTGTAACGTGGCCTTCTGATATTTTGACGCTTTTCAAAATTTCTCATTAGTGGCATTCAAATCCCAAGTAAAAAGAAATAAAATAAATGAATAGAAAACCCTTAGAAAAGCAACCATATTTAGTTCTATACAGTTTGTTCAAAGCACAGTTTTTCTCATCTATTTAAATCAAAAATCTTGTATATCTAAACTTCTTTCAACTGGACTGGTTTGTGATGAATCATTATTATTATAAGCAATGAGATCTCAGTAATTTTAAATTACTTTAGGGCTAAAAATCAAGTGATAGGATCTCAGCCTAAATTTGTAAAACAGTAAACTTAACAAGCTTATGTAACGCTTATTTCCAATTTCTAACAAAGCTGAAATATTTCCGTTCAAGCCATGTTAATCTCTCCGTGTATCAATTTAATTTGGTCCTGATATTTAATGTTAAAAAACAAACTTTGTTATTTAAATCTCTCTTTTACTGTACCTCTATTGTTAACATAGTCCATGTTTAAAATGTCATTTGAATTACGGAGCTGCAGTTCTCCCAAAACAAATGAACATTCTGAAACCATGAACATTACTTTTACCCCGAATTAATTCACACAGACGAACGTTTAGTTACATAGATACATACACACGTACGGTTACATACAAACGATGACATTCAGACAGACAAACACGTGCAGGCCTGCTTTTTCACCATCTTAAATAGTTCTATGTTTTTCATAATTTTTAAACGTCAACGCCGAAAGATGTTTTCAACGCGTTAAGTTCCCGCTTAGTTTAAAAGTGGAGAGCGTGCGCTGGTTACGACCCCCCGATGCTTCGTCCACACGCGGTTTTACGCTTCAGTCCCGCAAGGATACAACTCTGTGTCTCGCAGACACTTGGACGCTTACCCATTTTTGAAAGTTATACGTCGCTATTAGCAGTTTAGACCAATTTTATCCACAACGGAAGTGCCTAATCGGTCCCCACGTAAACGCTTCCCCGGTGCAACGCCTTTTTAGTTTCGTTTCCGTTTCCTTGTTTTTATCGCTTTTCTTTTTTTCTCTTAATTTTATTTTTATTATTTAGTAGCAGTACTGCAATAAAATAAAATAATAGTAATAATAATAACCCCTATGTGAGAAATCTGCATGTTTAATCAAATCATTTCAAATCATTTATGCATGTCATGCTTCTGGGCCCCTACGTTTTTCAGCATGAAATCGAACGTCTCACCCTGGGGCTAGGCTTGACCCTGAAAAAACTCTGCCTTTGAACCATTACACTGACTCTTCTGCTTCCAGACTTTTTTTTGTTTGTTTGTTTTTATTTATTTTATCCTTTTTTTGTTTTTTATTATTATTTTTTACGTCCTTAGCACGATCGACCAACTAAATGAAAGGCCTCACATCCGATGGTCGCCTTTTTGGTATAATGGTCGGGGTCCCCACTTATCAAAGCTGCCAACGTCTTCGCAACAGTCAAGGACTTAAGCATCCCTGCCGCTTTCATCCACAACAGAAGTGGACAGCCTCTTGCACAAACCCAAGACAAGAGGACTTTAATGGACCAGCTGCAAACTGCTCAGCTGGTCACCTGTTCTCCAGGTGAAAATCACTCTGCCACTCCTCCCCCCTTGTGGGAAAGTCCGTATTTCAGCTGAAAACGTATTCTAATTAAATTTTGAATTTTAGTTTAATGTTTAAACCTTAGTCACCGTTCGGTATTGCGAACCCTGTTTTATTTGCCTTAAGGATTAAATATAATTCATTATTTCTACCGGCTTTTACTTTTACTACCTTTTAGGTTTACAGTTTTTAATTTTAAAATTTCTTGAGGTATACTTTAAAATGGGGTTTAAAATTTAAAAGCTTGCAAGCATTTTTTGACCAATTGCGTTTGTTTTTAAAAGAGCTGGAAAATAATCCCCTTACCGTCTCATGAAAGAAAGGTTCGGATCTTCGCGCCGACGCCCAGAGACGCTCCGAGACCAGGAGCTCCTCCACGTCCCTTGAAAATCCATTCGGGGTACCAGAGGCCGGATAACCTCTCCGGGCCGGCCAAAGCAGCTCCTGTCCCCGGACTCCCCGGCTCGTCGGTCGGAGATCTTGTTCGTTTACGCCAAATTGTTGTGGGAGTTTTGGGTGGAATATTAAACAATAGTAACTGAGTTCCCATCTTTACTAAATGACGAGACGGTGGTATAACGTTCCAGCAATTTTATTGAGAAACAGAGCAGAGATTCACATAGTTGGAAAGTAATCGCACCCCACGGTTCCGCTGCAGTCTCTGTCTGCCCTGTCTCCGCCTGCCTCGCTTTCGGGCTTCCCCTAATACTGCACTGTGGCCTTCCCATGAGACAAAACAAAGACAGTCTATCGTAAACAATCAGTATCCCTCAGCAGCTGCAGCATTTGGCCTTGCAATCAGAAAAGAGTGGATCTTATACACAGACATCAGGTCTCCAGGCCTCCTCTGTCCGAGTGGTGTGAGGCCATAGTGACTTCAGAATAATAATTCTTATAACAACAGATACGTACGTATTTTTTCCTGACCAACTAGCAGCGTAGTGGGCAATTCTACAAACTACCGGACTTGCGCAAGTTAAATGCTGGAAAAACACTAGCCTATTCACAAAACAATGAGATAATATGAAATAATATACAATATGCATGACAGTACAGCAACGTCTCACAGTAGTTAAGGTGTGTGCAAGTTATCTTAGTATCTCAGAGACTGTAAATGAGTCATGATCAGATCAGAACCTGTGCAACCATTTCTATGTTGTAAACACTGAGTTTGATGTGAGCAGCAGAGATTATAAAGTCTAACAGCAGCTGGGAGGAACGACCTGTGGAAGTCCTCTTTTGAGCATCTGGGATGCAGCGGTCTGTCACTAAAGGAGCTCTCCAGCTCTGCAGCAGCTCCATGCATGGAGCTTTGGTCTCCCACCTCCTGCACTGTTTCCAGGGGGGAATCCCATAAACCATAGATGACATGTATATCAGGTGATATTCAGATTGACGTCTAACCCTTGATGTCTTTTTAAAGTTTTTTTTATTTATTTTTTTAGTTTTTTTAAAGTTCAATCCTCTCCAACAATACTCTCACATCACAGAAAATCAAAAGAAAATCCTCCAAAGTCTTTAAACCTGTTAAAACAGCACCTTGCCTTAAAACATGAAAACCGTCACGAGTATTCAAACGCCTAAGCATGCAATTCATAACCATTCAGGCATAGCATACTATTATTAATAATTAAAGCCGCAAATGAATCCTAAAATGACTAAAATCATTTAGCTTACTCTATTAGAAAGAGGACAGAGCCTCAAGGCCTCTCTTCTGTGTGTCATTCTGACGAAACCAACCAGGCAAGCTGGGATTTAAAATGATTGATAATTAAAAGATAAAAACGTTACATATTACGACATACATAATGCCACGGCAGCTTCCAACAGCCAGTAGCACCCACATCAGCACATTGGTTACAGGGACGACTCCCACTGCAGCTTTCAGATAGGTACCAAAGAAGAAGTAGATGCACTTGTAAGCAGAGAAAAGAGTAGACGATGGAGGGGGTACATTTTAGTTTCAGCCTAAGATTTGGATGGTTATATTAATCACTTGGAAAGAGGAGCGCATTAACTTCATCACCTGTGGCAATGAGAAAAAAAACACTATTTGATGAGTGTATTTTATCCACTCAGTCAATACAGCCTCAACTCAATATTTATTCTTCACTCAGAGGCCAGAGATAACGTGGCTGCCAGACTGACACTGATGTATGACTGTGTAATTGAAAGAAATCCACAATGCTGAACTCCCGAATCTACAAAAAAAGTAAAACGTAAGAGTTTTTTTTTTTCTTTCTTCTTCTGACAGTGATTAAGAACAACCAGAGCAAACCCAGACAATGAATAAGAAAAACATGCTGGTCCAGCACAGCAGAAACGCAAAATGTTAGGGCAGGATGGGCGGTTGGAAATGCTGGGGAATTCATTCTCATTTGCTAATTGAGGAGATAATGTAAATCATTCCTAGCGTCAGTGAAATAAACGCATTTTTTTACAAATCAATGAAGATTCCAAAGCGCCTTCTTAAGCAGTTTAGACAATCAGCATCTCTAAGAGCTCATCCAGGGCTATGAGATTAAATGTTTTAGTTGTGTTAAAGGTTAATAACATATCCGCAGAAGCAGAGGGAATTGGGGACTGAGCTTGTGTTGAAAACCACAACCCCCCACCATTTGCAGGTTTAGGGAAGTTCTCAGATAATGAGGGGAAAATTATACTAGACACATGTTTGATCAATTCCATACTGTTCAACACAATTGCTAGAAAAATAAATATTAAATACAAGGTCAACTTTTTATGTAAATGCTTCTAAGGCTGATCTATTTTGTCATAAAACTAAAAATTGTGACTGATCTTACCATTATTTGTAGATGAAGTCCCTGGCAGCAGGTTGCATTAAGCCATTTTCTTTAAATTTTTCAATTCTCCTGGTTCTCCCTCACCTTCCCAGTGGGGAAGCTAACGTTGAGTCCCTGTTGCTCATTTAAAACCGAGTGCAGCTTCAAACATTTTCAATAATATCTGGTATTGGACATGAGAAAATCATCCTCCAAGTTTATTTAGACTCCTTGCCAAATTGTGTCTCAGTGTCCAGCTTTAGTCCAGACTTTTTTACATTTGGAAAACACAAGGCATGGACAGCAGAGCCTCCCTGTGTGTAGAAGCAGACTACGCAACGACGTCCACCTGTTGGCCATCTTTCCTTCGGGGCTCAGCACTGACCCCCCATCAGTACAGCACCGGATTTTCTGTCTCATCCGGCAAATTTTCAGTGCGTCTTTACGGCCGATCAGAAAGACTATACTGTCCAATTCATTAATTAAATATATTAGAAAGACTGTGGAACATCAGCATGTGTACAGCATGTGTAATTTTACTGTATATTATCGATGTAAACAGAGACAGCAATGGGTTTGAACCAAGTGCCTGCAACAGTCAGTGTGTGCTATACAGCTCCTCGCCCCGCCCTTTCCCAATGTATTTCAACGGGTGGTGCATCATTCAGCAATCTTCTCTATGAAAATGTTGAAATCATGGGCAAATTTATTTTCACTTATGAATGTTAGTATTTTACGTGTAAGTGCTTTACCTGCCTCCTCTGACTGTAATTACAGTAAAATAATAGAATAAAATATCTTATTTGTCACCATGTTACCGCAGTGTGAAACATAATCAACAAGGGATGAGGATAAAAAAAAAGTCACAATGATTACTTTAAATTAGAAAAAAATAGTCCCAGCTTTGTAACTTACAGGTGTGCCATGATTTGTAAACAAATAAAATAATAGTTATTAATTCAAGATAGGAGATCTACTAAAAATTGAAGAAGGTATTGTTCAATGGCTATATGCTCATATGGCTATGTGGTTTTAGCAAGATAATAAATTGCTGTTTTGCAGATAAAATCAAGCCGTTATCCACCTGTTTTTGGTCTACTCTGCTTTGAGAACGCTGGTTTCAGTGTTCAAGTCCCTCTTCGCCCACCAGCAGAGTTGAATATTCTTCACCAAATTTGAGAAAATGGACAAACCAACAAAATTGTTATTTTTTTTGGGAGAAATTCAATGTTTTTTTTGCATTAAAGACATAAGTAACTCAAAAATATAACTATAAAATAACTGAGACAAATCCAGCACGAAAAAAGTATTAGGATATGAATGGGTGATAACATTTAGGAAAACTATTATTCCAAAGGAAACATTATTTATTCATAAGATTTCCTCATTAGCAGACTTATTTACTTTCAGAAAGCAGTAAAATCAATGCATTATCTGCTAAAATACATTTAAAAGATTCAGAGTGATCATTTTGTTTCAATCAACACTGCTAAGTGCTACAGAAAAAAAAAAAAAAGTTTTGTTTGATATGAGAACAGCAGTTTCAGCTGAACAGTTGGATTGATGTCAGCGCTCCAGAAAGGATCTCTGTCGCTGCAGAAACCTCAACAAATTTTGACAAACAGAAGGTAAAATATACACTTATATTTTAACATTGATTTTGATTTATTTAAACCTTGTTTGTTGTCTTGCTGTCAGGGTAATGGTAAGTTAGCTTGGGATCTTAATTTAGAAAGCAAATGGATTTGGCAAATGTCCCAATTAGTTGATGTGTTGGGGGATGGATAACTGTTGAAACATTTTCAATGTCTGGTGAAGGAGATTTCACTATCTCAAACCAATATAATTACTCTTGTATGACAAACAAAGTAATAATCTACAAGTTAATTATGATAACTTCATTCTTTACAAACTACACAGTGTGCAAATGTTTATTAGGCAGATTAGTATTTCTATTCAAACAAGAAGTTTATTGATGATAGGATATGAGACAGATGTTCTGTAAAAAAAACAGTGATTTTATATATATATATATATATATATATATATATATATATATATATATATATATATATATATATATATATATATATATATATATATATATATATATATATATTTACTGCACAATCACACAGAAGAGCTAAGAAGCTAAGATCCCAGGATAGAACAGAAATACCTTTATTTTCTCACAATGGGGAAATCCGGGCGTGACAGTGGCAAAAACACGTAGACACGTTAACCAGGAAAGATGTGTTAAGATTGCTTCACATCACAGCAACTTTGTGCTGAACAAACTGATTTTAGTATCAATTTTCTGCTGCCAAAATCACAGGTGTTTTTTTTAGAGTGTGTTCCCAAGCTGAGAAGCATAGAAATTAAATGCTGCCTTCACTGTTTCTCATTATCTGTAGAGTATACAAGTAACAGACCTCACAAGAATCTCCAAGGTGAATTTAGGGCTGAATTTATCCAGTGCATTAAAGGTGCATTGCACAGGTTTTAAAGTTAAATATTACTTACTTTTTCCCCATACGCTTTTACAATTAAAAGACATGTAAAATTTGTTATCTTCCATTTACCTCTGAACTGGCTCCATTAGCCAGTTCCTGAGAGGGTGATTTGGGCCGAATGCTATGGGCGTGCACAATGGTGTGATGCCCTGCATGCATTGAGGCATCAGCGAGAGAAGAACATAACTGTTTTGGAAGATGAACCACAAAAGACCAGCAACAAGTGTATCTCAGATCATTTTTCATTCAAGATTAAATACAAGACTCCACACAAGAGTAAAAAAATATTTATATAAAAAATGTCTAGTGAGACAAAAAGGGCAAAACTGGAGCCTGGTTGGCGGCGGAACATGACCAGAGTAAATATCAGGGCAGTTTTCAAGCAATGGAGGGAGCTATGTTCTGCCCTCATCTGACTCTCTATTGCTTTTCACCACCTCAAAGCCAGAAGCAGCTCTTGCTTCTCACTAAAATGACACTGCTTTCTTGTGAAAAAAAACTTAATTCAAACCCACATAATTCTCCATCTGTTCAAATTGCTACGGCTGCAGGCGAGTATGAAGCTTCATAGTGGGGTTTGCTGCCACGATGAGGCAGCTGTCTGTGAGACTGACTAGTCGCCAGTAACACAGAAAAAAAAGAAGAGAAGTTGCTTTTTTGAAAAGGAATAAATCAGTGGAGCAGGGATCTGAAAAGTCACTGGAAACAGTGCTGCTGTGACAAAGAGCATCAACCTCCTCAGGTAATAAAAGGAGGGGCTGTGTCTGTCTTTTCCCTCTCGCAACTGCAATCTGTGTAAGTTTCAGTCTGGGAGATACCCGAGTGAGCCAGCTGCATGAACGGCATGGATTGTTTTTGTTATCAAGAGCGACCTGAACCTTTGTGATTGCTGAGTGGACCCGGCTGGGCCATTGTCCAAGCCACAGGGAAAACTCCCGGTGACTAATCTGCCCCTGACGTTATTGACTATATGAAAGGGTAGCTGTATTTTCCCCTCATACTCAATATGAAATAATTCCATTCAAAATAAAATGTTATTTCTATCCATCCATCCATTCATTCATTAACCAACACGTCAATCCCTTGTGGGGTCGCGAGGGGTGCTGGTGCCGATCCCCAGCTGTTAATGGGCGAGAGGCGGTGTTACACCCTGGACAGGTCGCCAGTCTACCGCAGATGTTATATCTAAATAATATTAAATAACAAAATTATATTTCTAACTTTCTTACCTCAGAAGACCGTATGACTCTTAAAAAAAGAAAGAAAGGAAAAAAAAAGACCTGTCATTTCAACTCGTCACCAGAGGGGGCAGACATCAGTAAAGATCCTGGAACGTGTGCAATGCACATTTAAGCCTGGTAGGTTGCACACTGTTATATCTAGGACACATTAGATGTCTTGATGTCACACATATATGACTTCCATACATTCTGGCAACAGATTCAAGAAAGGTGTCTGCTTAAAAGTAAATAAATCGCAATCTTTGGCCATCAATGGGGTTATTTATTCAGATGAGGAGGGGAGAAGATAAAGAAACGGAGCATCCTGGTGAAGAGCTTATGGCTTTGTAAAAAACAATGACGATCAGACATCGGTCACAACAGTGGTCACGCTGTTTGATTTCCCCTTAAAAAAATCTGACACTGCAACGCATTTGTGGCTGGTATTCTTTGGTTGACAGAGCGCTAAATCAGAGGTTGGCATGCCTGTCACCCTGAATGGCTACAAATCTTTATGCCAATAACCAGAGTTGCCAAATCTAACTGACAGTTTCCAGCCCAAACACAAAATGAAACCCGCCCAGCTCAAAGAATACCAGCCCAGATCCTGACTGCTATTGAACTCATGTTAAAAAGTGCAGAACTATTGAACACATAGTAAAGAACAAGACATCAGCACACAACTGCACTAAAGCAAAGAAAAAAAAAATAGTTGCACATACAGGGTCCAGTCCCCACAACATGTACAATCAGGCAACCACATGACCCACAAAGATCACTTTTCCAATCATGTCATAGCAACTGCAAAATAAGTTATCAATCGCCTCCCAGCATGAGTTGTAAATCTAACTTTATATATATATATATATATATATATATATATATATATATATATATATATATATATATATATATATATATATATATATATATATATATATATATATCAGACATCTTTCACACAGCAATGAAACATTTCTAAAATTATAAAAAGTCTTAAGTCTGTTTTGGGCGTTTGCTATCAACTTTAACCAATACTATATCACAGTGACACTTGATTAACCAGTGATTATTAACCATTAATGATGTCAGGTTTGACAGATTCTAGACACTTTATTAAAAAGGTGCAATTGTTTGCTTTTCTGCCACACGACAACTATTTTTGATAGAATTTTCCTATGAATACTTCCTAAAAACCTGTCAAATGTTGTGAAAAGCAGCACATATTTTAACAGCCTGCCCAAAGCTATTGTTTTCCAGCCCATCATATTCTAAAGAAGCCCAAATGGGCAGAGACCCACCCAATCTGGCAACACTGAAAAAGACCAGATATTTTCATTTGATTCTTTCCTACTTCTGAAAAGATGGAATATTCCCCTTTTCTCTTTCAGGGTGGCAAATTTTTTTTTCTTCTGACTTTTATATTTATTTCATTTAACCAGGGACATAAACCTTTTGACATAAAGTACCCCTTTGGCATTCAGTTTTTTTTTCTAACAGCAGCACCTTTACAAGGAAGCAATAATTATTAAAAGTGATAATCAAGCACTGGGAAATGGCTGACATGCTCACAGAAAGCTAAACTGTTTTCAATGCAGGATTTACAGGATTTCAGGCTGAAATGACCGCTGGTAGTAACTTTGATGGCGACAAATTTACCATTGTAGACTAAATTTCCGATGTCAAAAAAAAAAAAAAAACACTGACATCACTCTGAAAATTTGCTACTAATAATATCTTACACTGTGTATACTGAGGAGGATTTTTCATCTCTACATCCTCTTTTCTTTTTGGGTACCCCAATTAAAATTTCTTTGTAAATGAGGTTTGCTGCCTCCTGCTCCTCTTTGTTGGTTCACCACATAGCTTAACTGACTGAGAACGGTCTGTGCTAGACCATTTGCACCTTTTAAATGGGTGATAGGGGCCTCAAGTACATCCAACATTATGTTAATGAAAAAAAATCTGCATGTCAGCTTTTTACAACCGGAGTAAATTTCATCACAACAATAATGATAAAATGTGACACAACAAACCTTTGCCATGTATTTAAAGGCCCTCCCGGCAGTGGTTTCTATAATAAACGTAATCTTTACCTGTCAAGTGTGAGCAGACATGCAACAAATTGTCAATCATCCGCATGAGATGTAATAAACACATACAATGCTGTCTCAAGCTGAGAATAAAACTCTCCCAATAAAATGTTTGTCCACCCAGGAGGGTTCAGAAGAGAACCTGAATACAAGCATTGCCATTGGTCGACACAAGCAAGTCGATCTGGAAAACACTGCAAGGCCACAATTGACTTTCTCAGATTGGGAAGCTATTTATAGATTGGACCAAGTTAAAGAAAATATCTTGTGAAGTATGAAGAACAATGTCTAAAATATGATGGAGGAAACCTACTTTAGGAAATCTAGTTTAATGTTCACATGCTATACTTGGAAAAACAACCAGAAATGCTTCCTTTGACACAATTATCATTACTAATGTTTACAGGTACCGCTGTCTTAAAAAATCTGGTTCAACACTGAAGGATGGAAGAACTGAGCTTTAACAAGACGTCAGAGGAAAACAGTTCCAGCTACAACGAGAATGTGAACATTTTTACAAACAATGGCGGTGACTTTGACTTTTCTTGGACAAAAGAATTTCTAAACTGGATGAATTGGATCACCATTGGCATTGGGCTTCCTTTTACTCTAATTGTGATAGTTGCCGTTTTTCTACAGGTACGTACAAAATAACTCAATTTATCAACAAAGAATGTGAAAGTTGGCTTGGTGCCTGCTCTTAAAATAATGTCTCTCTCTAGTTCCAGGTGTAGGTTTGCCTTTTCTCGCCCTAAGAAATGACTGGAATGTTTGAAATACGCAACGTTTTACATGTTAATATTCTTGTTCTTTCGTCTTTCCTGCAGGCGAAAAAGTACCAGGATGTCCCGGTCTATGTCATCAACCTTCTCTTCTCTGATATCATTCAGTTTTGCTGCAGAATTCCATTGGATTTAGAAGGGCATGAGTTTATTGGTCGTTTCATCTTGTCTATTGGTTTAATGGCCAGTGTTGGATTCATGGTGTGCATCTCCTTTGAAAGGTAACAGTATGTTCCCCTCTGTGCTTCTTTTCTGTCTCCCATATTCCCGTTTGTTAGCGCCTGATAGTCTCCGTAGACTCAACTGCTACATCTGTTACTACAGGTATTTGGTCGTCACCAAGCCGATGTGGTACAGATTCAGGAGAAGCATCAAGATGTCCGTTGTGGTCTGCATCGCGGTCTGGGCTCTTACTCTTCTTTTAATAGTTACCGGTTACCTGGCAGCTGTTTCTTGGAATTTGAATCCTTTTACTTTAATGATATGTGTTCTCCTCCTGCCCTTACCCGTCCTCATCTTCTTCTTAGTTGGGACCGTTAAAGCCATGTCTAAGGCCCGCAGTGTCCCAGCCGATGAAAAACGACGAATTGTAGCCATTCAGGTTGTTGTGCTGCTAATTTACACCCTGCTGTTCCTGCCCACGATCATTTTGTACCTGTTGTTGAATTTTATGATTGTTTCGCTGCATCTAATGATCATTGCTTCAGTTTTTCTTTTTCTTAGTCCCCTTGCAGACACCACTCTGTATTTTTTGAGTCGGAAAAGCATCCTGGATAAGTTTCTGGCTTCACTCTGTTCTTGTAAAGTATCGAACCATCAGGAGGTGAGCAGCAGGGATCGTGAAAGCACGATTCCATCAACTACTGAGACTGATTAGGTTTTAACATTTGGAGCCTACACAACAATCGATTTACTGTAGCTGCTTTTTTGGGCTGATTCGAAACAAGGATGTGGTCTAAATACTTTTGCTTTTTCTAAATTGTTTAATCAAAATCACTCGTTGGCAAAATATGTGACCTACTAAAGAGGAAAGTAAACAATCAGCTGCAGAAATATGATTTGCATCATTCACTGAGCACTATGAGCATTCCTTTCATATGTTTAGTTCATTTTTTGGTCATTAATTATTCACAGTATATCTTCCGAAAGCCTCTGGGAATAAATTGGTTGTGGTATTTAAACACTTTTTTTGCTGATCTTGTCACAAGTTATGCACACGGTTACCTGTTCCCCTGTAACCCTGTGGCGATTTAATGGCAGATCTATTGACCGTACGCACTGACTACAGGAATTGGAAGTATTGCTCCAATTTATTGGGTCTGAAACCATGATTTCAGTCAAGAAACTTCATGGGGACCAAAAGCTTCTAAAACGGTGGACCTTCATGTTTAGGGTGAAGGGTTATTACGAAGGTATGAATAAAATGCATGCGTATATTCCGGTGTCCTGTTCTGACAGCTTAGGCAAAAATACATACAAATACTTAAATTGCTACATATTCTTAGCCATGGTATGTTTTCTTATGAGCGTGTTGTATTGTCAATATATGCATGTAAACAAGTTGTGCGCACAGTTTCCATTTCGTTGATCCAAACCATTAAGTCAGGAATGTCTTCACAACTAACTACCATCTCTGTCCTTTATTCTAGAGAAGTTAATCTATAAAACAAACAGAGCAACATTTAAAGGTAAAAGTAAAAAAATTTAACTCTGTTAGTTCGCGCTTATGAATGTTAGGTGGATGCTGTACCTGTAATAATATGCTTATTTGTTGTTTGTTACATTGTATCCATTAATAAAAGCTGTTGTGTAAAGTTCCCACCTCTATGTCATCTCTAACTAAATTCATGACATCTCTTAAAAAAAAAAAAAAGTATAGTGAGAAAGTTCAGTAATCTCACAGAGGACCTCCTCTCAGATTTTTTTGTGGGCATACAGCGGTAAACAATACACAACAAGACAGACACATCAACAAAAGGGAAATTTCGCAAATGTTAATAATAAAGAACTTTGCAAATATAATTATTATTCATGTGACAAATAATCCCATCTGACATTTCAAGAGAAATCTTAGTAGCAGATCCCTTTTCAGGAAGAAAAACACCCCAGATCTTGTAGGAATAGAACAATAAACACCTAAAACACCTTTTCTCCGGTTCTCAAATAAACTAAGAGAGATCTGCAAATGTTTTTTCAAAGTGTTCACAGACCTGTAAATAGTAGCTGGACCAGATGATCATCCTCTGAAGGGCATCAAATTCAGGACATTAATGTTGCAGTTCATTGATCAGTAATCAGACTTTATTGGTTAAAGAGGGATTTTAACAAGGGTCAGTCAGAATGTCAGTGGGGTTAAAAAGAGAAAGCAATTGTTTGAAACAGAACAAAGATTAAAGTTGAAACTGAAAGTCAAATGTTATTCTTAAATCTGAAAATCAGCAAGCGCCACACAGAAACAGATTTCACTCGGGTGTCAGACGGGAAATGTTGCGAAACCTCTCAAGATTAAATGTGAGTTCAGAGTAAATTCCATGGATGAGGAGCACGGAAGAAAAATGCAGATAGTTTGTTCACTGATTTTAACAGAGAAAAAAACATAACAAAAAAACAAAGCCGTCGGTTAAACGAGTGGAGACAACGAGAACGGGTGGGCTCTAGTACGCTGATATGGAGATGATCTAAGTAGAGATATCTAAAACAGAAAAAACACAGCAGATCTTGCTTTAACCCTAACCCTTTAATTTACCATTAAATGTAACGTTTTCATGAGCAATAATCGAGTCACACCTTCATACGGACGAACACGCTGTAGTTCCCTGTCGATCACTGTTGTGTTCAGCTGTTCGTGAGGTCATTTGGCCGCATATCCATTTGCATTTTCTAGACTCTTTTTAGGTTTCGGGAAAGGAGTAAACACCCTCCAACCTTCTAGAAGTTGAGAGCTACTTCATTGCTACCGTGTCACACGGAGGGCTACCTGTACTGACCTATGAACGAGAAGAGTCAGAGCTCACCTTAACTGCATGTAATATAAACATGTTTTAATGCATTTATCATTTAAAATCTATGCAAGTATGATTAAAAAAGGAAGAGCAACTAGATAAGATAACATTTTAGATGCAGTTCACTGCTATTTTTTTAACAGGCTTGAGGGCATCACATATGGTCCTCGAGGACTACCCGGTGCCTGCGGGCACTATGTTGGTGACCCCTGATCTAAACGTTCAGGATAACGCGCGTCTGAATTGTTCTTTCCCTACTAACTATGTTTAATAGTTTTTTATGGTATTGTTTTTTTTTTACTAACTCCCTCTGACCGCAATGCGCTCTTAATGCAACATCCCAGGATCTTGTCTGAGGGAAAGATGGAGGTAAGGGGCATTCCACTTTGGGCCAAGTTGCGATCGCTGATTGGTCCGTTGTTGACGAGCCTCCCAGATCGACTGACATTGCGTTTATGAAGTTCAAGTTTTAAGTTGGCGTTTCAGAATCGATGAACTATATTTACAAAACGGTCTTGGGTAGAATAACATGAACCAGTGAGTTGTGGGTTTTTCGTGTGGCAGTTGACTTAAATCTCAGCGCTACAGGGAGACATTATTTCAATAACAGCAGGATTGTCAGCAACACTTTAGACAACAGTTCCTACATCCACAAACTGCAGCTGTGTTTGTCTTCAGCATGGCCTCTCCTGCTGATGGGCGCCATTAAACAGATAAGCCTCTCCTTTTACTCAGCTTGACATTTACCCCCTGCAGTGATACAGTGGGGTGAAAATTGTAGTTGATGTCTCCAGATTTCCTCTGTTAAGTTTTTTCGCCCTCGTGTCACAGTTAAATGCTTCAGATCAAACTGATAAAAGTAAATGGATCAAGGTAACCTGAGTAAATAACTATATATATATATATATATATATATATATATATATATATATATATATATATATATATATATATATATATATATATATATATTTTTTTTTTTTTTTTTTTTTTTTTTTTTTTTATTAAGCAGGCATTTTATGTACTGAAGACCATGCTCTTACATTTGGCACAGAATTCAGAAGTGAAGTAAGAATTGAATGATATGTTTGGGAGTGTACAGAGATTCATAAAAAGGTCGTTTCATGCTTCTTTTTTTAATTGTATACCATCCTAATTAATATCAAGGCTTACTACTCCCAAACACGATGTATGTTTGATGTAGCATATTACTGTCATATAAAAACAATAACCTGGAATTAGTCATTAAACAAAAAAATAAAGAAATATGTGTATTAAAACTGAGAAAAACTACTACTACTACTCCCTATTAACTGGTGTTGCGACGACTGTGGCTTCAAAATAACTTAATTGTGATGCTCGTTGTGGCCATCTACTAGTCTCTGACTATTTTGGGGGGGGCGGGGGTTTTGCATTTTAAGCCCATTTCAAGTAATCCCACAGCTTGGCAAGGATGTTTTTTTGATTTATTTTATTATTATTTCCTTATTTAACCAGGTAAACCCCGTTGAGATCTGGATCTCATTCTCAAGGGGGACCTGGGCAGAAATCTGCAAAACACTATAACCTGGTTACAAAAATAAAACCAATTATTACATATGCACAAATATAAAACAATAAAAAACAATTTAAAAGCAGTGACACTGTTTCATAGAAGCTTGTTGTCTATCTTTAAGAACCGCTCGAAATAAGTCCAATGAAATAGTTTCCGACATCTTGAGCTCAGACTGGAGCTGATTCCACGCGGTTTCGGCTTACCTAGGAAACCCTTGTCCTACAGCTGACTACTGAGGAGATAATATTTGCTTTTAGCTGAGGCAGTTCTTGGAATAATCAACTGTAGAACATATTTTCATCATCTAGGTACCATACTGATGGATCTGCTGACCAGCTGGGACCAGTCTGAACGCTAAGGTGAAGGGGTGCCAAACTCCAGTCTTCGAGGGCCGGTGTTCCTGCAACTTCTAGATGTGTTCCTGGTCCAACACACTACTCGAGGACTGGAGTTGATACCTGTCATGCTTGCCTGCGTTTAGCCTGATATACGAGCTGGACAAGGAGACGCGTTTTTAAAAGGTTTATTGTAGAGTAGAAGAGGTTACAGGCAAAAAAAGGCAGTGAGGGCAGGGCGAGTACAGGAACCAAGGATGGGTTGGCTGAGCACACAAGCGCTGAGGAAGCAACACGCATGCTGGGAGAAGAGACGAGCTGGCAGAAAGTGGTTATAAAAGGCATGCGTAAATAGGTAAAGTCACGAGTGGAGTGACTTGGAATCAATTAGACAGCAACAGGTGGAGCTGATCTGATGAATGGAGCCGGAATGACGACAAACAGCCAATCACTCCCAACAAACGCAAAAGAAAGGCCCAAATCATGACAGACGCCTTAGCAAAGAGACGAACCCGAAAGCAAAGAAATAGATGAAAAAGTTTCAAAAGAGTTTTCAAAAGCTAGATTAGCACAGGGGTTAGTCAATAATAGATTCAGCGTAATCTTCTACAAGAGGTACGGCAGCGCATGCAGCGAGAAGCCGGCGTCCACCCGCCGTCAAGTGTCAACGACTGCTTCAGCATGCAGTCAGGCAGGGCGCTACAGCCATCTCACAAATAATATCGCAAGACAAGCACAAGATACGCCAGCTCTCAGAGCACATCGCCATCCTCCAAACTCCACAGCCAGCACCATACTCAGCTTTTAATCTGAAGTGATAGAGTGGGAATAAATTAAGTTTCTGTCAGTCCCAATTTAATTAGCAGGACACTATTACAAACTTGCTGCAAAGCCTTTCAGGCTTGTCAAATCGCGCTGCCATAAGAAACCTTCATCCTTTCAATCTTTCTTTATTTATTTTTTTAAGAGTCAATGCAAAAGTCGATCTAATGTCGTAGTCAGGAGTTCCTCGGTGAGATTATGCCGAAAAAGCAGGAGGGGAAGCCTTAATGAGAGCGTGGGAGGAAGGCAGCGGAGATCATTTAATTATTGTTCCTCATACATCCACTTATCATGCCACAGCACAACTAGTCTTAATGGCTTGGTGGTGCTGGGCAGGATATTATTTCATACATGGGGGAGTTAAATTAATGCACGATAGGGTTCAGTCTCCTGGAGAAAAATAATGGCAATTCTTGCAGCATCAAATATTGGATTTGTTAATGAATGAAAGCAGTTAATCTCTGGCTTGACTTTGAAAATTGTCAACAACAAAAAAAAAAACACAGATCAAAAAGCAAGGTAGGGGGACTCCCTTCCCCTTAAATGAGATAGAAATCGATCCAGAGAATACTTTTTTCACCAATATCATAAAGAATCAAATATGATTTTTTTGTTTTTTTGGAATGTATGAGGTGGTCTCTTGCATTCTAATTGGCTTTTGCTTTGTAACTCTCTCATGGATGGCATTTTGCCCTCTCTCATTGTCAGACCGTGCACATTGACCCAGGCATACGTTATGCCTGCACTGCTTTAGATGCTGCTATGTAATAATCGGTCGGTCACCAACGTTCCGGTTTCAAAAGTCATCTCCTAGAAGTGAACGACCTCGGGAGTCCGACAAAGAGAGTCAGAGTGAGAGACAGAGAGGTTGAAAGAGCTGACTCTTTTTAGTGAACCGACCCAAAGGAACTGACTCTCCAAAAGAGCTGAAATTCTACTCCCTGTTGCTTTTTTTTTTTTTTTTTTTTTTTAAATGGGGTTTTCCTGGATGAACCCCTGATGTTCTGTATTTTCTCTATTGACATATAACAGCTCTCTTTTTTGATTTACCAGAGAAAGGATGGCTAAAAAAAAGAAAAAAAAAAAACCTTTCCAGATATACATACCTAAAAAGCTTAATTTTTCATCCGCTATCAATTAATAGAAAATCCAGAAGTGGCTTTTTAATATTTTATGACCTGCTGACTCTTATCAGACGTCTGCAAAAGCATGACACGCATCTTCAAGCTGACAAGCCGAGAAAAATGACGTACGTTGATGCCAGAATCCCGATTTTAGCGTCTGAGTGTCTTACAGAGGTTTGTCTATCTGGTGTGAGGTGCTGGGTAAGACTTTCATCTTCAGCAGGCATTGTTCCTGCCTCGACACTAGCCCACCACCAGCAGCCATTAATCAGTGTTTATTCCCCATTCAAACCCGATCAATACCTCTTAGCTTTAGTTTGGCACAAAGACTCAGAAGCCGGGAGCGGCAAGAACAATCCCTGCTTCTTTGGTTTTTCAGAAACAGAAGAAAACCCCCTTTAAACGAGGAGAAAGAGTTCAGGAATCGGAAGCGAGCAGCAGCGTTGCCCTCGTCAGTGCAAGTCACCTTGGAACTTACCGTAGGTCCTCCAAGGACTGCTTTGTAATAAGTTTATGAGGTGCAGCAGCAGTCCTGTCCTCACAGATGCTCACCTTTGGCTGTCCCTGTTCCCCCTCCTGGCTGCGCGGCTGAGGCGGCTGCTGATTAGCAGCAGCTGTGCAGAACAACGCACAGGTGTAGGTCATTAGAGACCGTCATCAAACTGACTGATTCGCTTTGTGTCTGCCATCCGCGCTGTGGCGTCTTTGAAACAAAAGCCCGTCAGCGGCGGCGCGTCTCCGCAGCTGCCGCTACCTGTCTATTTAAGGACGGAGGAGGTTTCAACAGAGCCAGCAAATTCCCCCCTCACCGCCCATTTTGGAGGACAAACGAGTGTAGGCATGGCAGCACGTGTGGGAAAAAAATGGAGAAAGCGACAGAGGAAACAAAAGAATGAAAATCTGAGATTCGTCAATAGTCTCTGGACCAGGGTGGTCAAAGCGGCCCAGAGACGTGTGGCCCTCAGACCGCAGTTCAAGGGCGGTTTTAGATTTGGCCCTTTAGCTAAAACAGGATGGACCTTTGCTGTGATTATTTACGTTGAGGTTTTCGCTGACAAATGGACATCCTCCTCAATCCAAATAGTTTTGTAGGACACAAATCCTTTATGCGCTTTTTTATTTGTTCATTTTTGTTTGTGTTAATTCTACTATAATAGCATGCAGGGCCACAAAAATCTGTTGTCTTTTTACTCAGAAATACACTAGAAATACACTTTTGAACAACATTCTTGGTGTTATTGCTGGGGATAGAGTAAAAACATTTGACCAGAAAACATACTGAAACTATACATCTCTGTTTTGTTAAGTCAGCTGCCTGAGATCCTCTTTTTAGAAAATAATTCAATTTATTTTTTTGACTTTATTTCATTAACACCTCATTTCCAGTTAACACAGAGTTGCGTTCTGGCTAGCTGAGAAGCCCACACCGCCTATAAATCACATGTGCGGCACCATTTTGGGAATTTGTTACGAAGGCCAAACGTTGGCAGCGTGACAGACGAGATACAGATAATTTGCAAAGACTTTTGAGAACACCACGTCTGGCTAACCGTGGCAACAGAGGGCAATTTCACGGTATCTCAAACGCTAAGACTGATTAAACCTGAACGACATTGAGCAGAGGTTCTTGAAAACAGTTTGAGGTTTATGAAACCTAATATTTGTAAGAACACCACTAAAGAGTGATTCTATGGCTTTCTCCGGGCTGTGTTTGTCATGGTTTGATTGGTAAAACCGATTTCTTTAATGATAAAATTGAAAAAGAAACAAATTACAGTTGATTTAACACACGGAGAACACAACATGAAGCGCTAGAAATAAAACCGGCATAGAAAAGACATTCAGACAGGCCCAGTATTGAAAGAATCCATCATGACTATGTCAAGCCAGGTTTAGGTAATTCAGGTAAAGGCGCACAAGAGACCATGAGGTTGATCATAGATTCACTGACGCTACAAATGGATGAGTTGCGTGCTCCATACATACGAGCAACATCTTTGGATGGAGGCTTATGAGGGATTAAAGCACTACATACTCAAGAATGGAAATACTGCTGCTATTGTGAAGGAAGGCGCATGTGTTTGGAGCTACTTATATGGCAAAAAAGGTGTTGCACCATTTTCCGCCACCTTTCAGATTCTATGACTCTAGAGGGCGCTGTTTCGCTGACAGGCCCTGAGATCTGGAAAATCCCAGTTTAATCTTCTATCCTGGTTTTGAAACAGCCCTTGGAGAAGAAGTGGAGAATAATAACGACGGCAAAATAAGGACCAATGCCTGGTTCACAGGGCAACATTTTCCAAAAGTCGTCTGATTTTCAAAGCCTGAGAGAGCAAACCAGTGGCGTGGACGGACAGTGCAGGTGCTCAGGAGGAAAAAAAGAGGCACCTTGTGCAGCGCAAGCACATGGAGCAGTCAGCTGCCTTTGTAGTATGAGATTTACTACAGGCACAGCTTGAACATCATGTATATATACCCATTTTGAAATAATAGCCATATGCTTTGTAATAATGTTCAACACTACAGGTTCTCATAAAAATCAAACTGGCAACAACAGAACAAAGTATTAAATTGCTGCACATTGCTGCACGTCTTGATTTGACGTTTTTTCCCGGGGGAAAAAAACGTCAAATCAAAACAACGATACATCTTAGATGCATTTAACAAAATTCTTAAGATTAATAAAGCAACATGATACTATAAACTGATTAAAGGTTAAATTGGTGACTCACAACTAGTCTTTAAGCTAAATTTTCTGGGTCAAATTTCAAACTTACATTACAGTTATTTTTATTTATTTACTTATTTTTTTAGGGCACAAGAGTAGTTCTTATTGGGCACATTTACAGAAAATGTGGTGCACTAATAAAATAAACTTTTAAATCCAGAAAAGTTACCTCACCTCATGCTCTGCACTGTAAAAGATAAAATGAAGAAAGATGAAAAAATAATTTAAGGAGGGCACTTTTTTGTACAGAAGAAAAATGGCAGGTGCCCCAGCCCCACACCTAGGGTCTATCTGTGCACGTCCCTGGACCAAACACATAATAAAATAAAATAAAAATCGTAGACATAACAGTTTTGCTCGTATAGTGTGATGTGTCTGGCCAAATGACAAGCACAACACACACACACAAACAAACAACCAGGATCATTCAGACATCAGACAGGAAATCTTGCAAAACCTTTTGAGATCAAATGTGATTTCACAGTAAATAAACAGGGGAGACAAAGACAAACAGTGATGATAATTTGGACACTAATTTTTACAGAGAAGTCATTACAAAAAGAAAAGATGTTGGTAAAAGGAGTGGAGACAGCAGGAACAGGGGCTCTACGCTTGGTACACTATGGAGGTGATCTCGGCATCATCAAAACCTGCTGGAATATCTTACACTGATGACAGGCTTTTTTTAAAAAAAAACATGTCTGCCTTTATGAAAGCTGAAAGACTGCGGTAAAACCCATCAGCACAATGCCATGTTGCCTCCTCGGCTGAACTGGTCCTCAGAACCATACTTTTCTTCTGCTTGCTTATATTCAGCTCTTTGTGGTGTTGGCGACAGTCCTGTCAGGTTAACAGCATTCTCAGTGAATCACTATGTACCAGTCGTAACCTTTTTTTAAAGCTGTGTTTAATCCTACATCCAATTGACCTTTTACAGTAAATCTGCCAAACAGGGAAACAGACAATGGGACAAATTTTCTTTGCCATTTTTTCACCTTTTTAGCTCCTCGTTGGCCTCGGTAAGGGTCTGCCGGTAACAGCAGGCGAACCCGGTGCAGATTAATGGCACACTGAGCCGCCCTTTGCATTTAAAGGGAGACTAAAGTGTGGGAGCCGGAGTAGTTAATTTCCACTACCACCACTCTTCCTCTTCCTGTCCTAACAGAAGAACTCGGTGCTAGTCAGGAAGCTGTGTCCTGTCTTCAATTCATCCTCCTCCTCCCGTCTGTTCAGGATACTGACCGGGGGCCTCATTAAACAGAGAGGGTGACACGACACGGAGCATTTCAGACCATTTATACCTAAACGTGAGCAGCCAGTAAACACATGTTGCGTGCGCCTGTTTATGAACACCGTCGATTCCACTGCCTTCAATCAAATTAAAGTGCGCGATCTGAGAAAAGTGTCACCCATCCACTAGCGTGTGCGCTGCCGTTAATGAGCTGTTGCACAGCACAGCCACAGTACGTTGCTTTCCTCATCTGCGAGCTCCAGTGTGTTTCTGGCTCTTCGGCTCGGTGTGTCAAAGGATTACCGTCTAATTTAGAGCTGCTGCTTTTCTTGTTTGCCTCTTAAAGCAACCGTGTATCAGCCACATTGCCAAAGCGTTACGAGGTTCGGTGCGTGGGACTGGAGTAATAAATGATTTTTTGCTGGGATTCGCTTCTGTCGCCTCTCCTGGGAAGATTCCTGAACAACACAATCGTACAGTCAATGAATGAAAGAGCGAACCGCCAGCTTCTCTTCCCGCTCGCTGTCTCTTTTTATTTCTGACTTTCCAAATCACGGTCTAAACGTTTCTTGGTGCAGTCAGGTTTTTCTGTTTCAATGTCCTTTGTTAGTCCAAGTTTTAACTGCGTAGTAATATTTATATACACAGGCTTTTAACAAAGGAAATCCACCATAATGTTAATGGAATAATGTAAATGCCTCATTAGCTTTAAATTAATATATAAAAGGACTTTACAAACATGAAACAAAACAAATGGGGAGAGTTGTTTAACTTCAATGAGCACAGACCAAACATAATACATAGGGAATAACTTCCCTTAAGCTGGAGACGATAAATGTTCCTTCTTTTAATAGTAATAAGATTCACAATATTTCTTTTTTTTTCCTGGTAATGTGGCAATAAGAATTGTTGTCCTAATGCCAAAAGAGCCCAACAGATTTTGTTTTCACAAGTGGAGCAGTACTGCTTTCGCTGTAGTGCTCCGCTTGATTTATATATGCAAAAAGCTTTTTTTTAGATTTTATGCTGGGACTATTTCGTGTTCAATGGACACTGAAATGGGAAAGTAAAAGAGGGGAAAGAAGGAGAGAAACAGATGAGACAACATGCTAAAATGGAGAAAAACTGAAAGAGAAAGAAGAGAGGAAATGGAGAGAGCAAACATCCTCAGAGTCTGCTTCTATACCTGCAAAGAGAGATAAAAAGAACAAAACCAACCAATAAAATATTACAGGTACAAACAAGCAACTCCTTGATACCATCATTGAAAACTATATATATATATATATATATATATATATATATATATATATATATATAATTTAATACAAAATGTATTAAGTGACAGAAAAAGATAATAACAGGGGTTTTCTGTATTGAAGTGAATCTGTAAGTACTTGGATCCAAGCACTTGTAGGTGTTTGTGAGAGTCTGCTTGTGTATGTAAGGTTTGTACATAAGAAAAATGCTCAATAATGGTTGTGAGGAGCCAAAGACCCCCGTCCCAGAGTACCGAGGCAGACGCCAGGGGAACCAGAACCTCAGGTGCCCGAAAGGAACCCCAGAGCAAAGGTGCCCAACAGGGACCAACACAGGGAAAGCTGCCTCCCCCATAATTCCTATTTGACAATATTTCAGGATACTTAAATGAAATGTCAGGATCTGAGGACACATGAGCTACACATCGTTACACACCCGCTAAATGGGTGCTAGCGGGCCACAAACCTTGATTATAAGCATTTAGCTTGACTTTGCACACATAAAACCTTACAGAGACTGGGCACATTATAACAAGCACTGTATGTTTTAGGAGGAAGTGAAAGAACGAACGAATGAATAGTTTTATTTAAGCGTCATGCACACATGTGCCCACCCACACGGGTTGTAAGACATTACAAACACAATGAGGAAGATGACCGTATATTCAATGGAATTCAGGAAGTTTTTACTCCTATTATTATTATTATTATTATTATTAGAATTATTACTATGATTACTATTACTATCATTATTATTAGTAGTAGTATTATTATTATGCATTTTATGCTGAAAAACAGAATCACAGTTAATGAATAAAAGAGTGAACTCCCAGCTTTTCTTCATGATCTCTGTCTGAGGGAAAAGTTTCCTGCACTTTGGCCCCACATTAATGTTGTAGTATTGTCTCTCACAATAAAATCAATTATTTAAACCATTGAGTTGAGTAATTCTAGCACGAATAACGTGGTACTACATAAAGTGATACAGTCCATAAAAAAGTCAAGACCAAGACTAAACTAAAAAGGTTGGCATTCTCACATTAAGTGTAGAACAAAAATTTTATGAAAAGCCTGATCCACAGAAATGTGCCCTGCTTGATGTCAAACATTCACCTTCTTCTTTAGGATAGTGGCCTCATTATTTCTAGATTACCGTCTATGAACAACTGTTGAAACGTTAATGTGAATTAGCTCTAGTGGAAATAGATAAGTGTAAATGCTAAACAAGGCAATACTGAAGGCAAATTAAACGTATGTAGTGAAATTATTATTGTGGGACACCTACATAAAGTAGCGCATAATGCTGAAGTGGAGAAAAGGAAACTAATTCGTGTCTTTGTATGTTTGCTAATAGAAATGTGGAAACTTTAGCATACATTTACTCTTCACCCCCAAACACACACACACACATTTGGTTGCAGTTACATCTGCAAGGCTATTCCAGCTTTGCACATTTAGAGACTGAAATTTCTCACATTCTTCTTTTCAAAATATCTCAAGCTCAGTCCGATTGGATGAAGAGTGTCTCTGAATATCAATTATCAACTCTTGCCGCAGATTGTGAGCTGGATTTTGCTCTAAACGTTGCCTAGGCTTTTCTAACACATGAGTACTCTGATGACATGTTTCATGATTTGGCGCTATATAAATAAAATTGAATTGAATTGAATCCTTGGTCAGCATCTTTCTGAATGGTGAAGCCCCTCCCCTGTCTCGTCTACTACATCCCCCAACAGGTTGTTGTTTTTTTCACACAGGATTGCCCTATATTTAGCTTCATCAACTTTTTGGCCACTGCTGAACATAGGTCAGATTTGAGATTTGTTTCTCAGATGCTTTCCCTCCTGTCTGTTCTGGTGGACAACCATGTAAGTATTGTGAAGCCCTTTCTGATTTCAGAAAATGGAGGCCTTGACAGAAAATTGAAAGGATTTCTTGAGGCATATTTTTGGAGGAAGTTTCTGGGGAAAGGGAACTGAATATGAATGCAGGACACTTTCTTATAATTGTTTTAAAAAAGATAAATAAATAAAAGAAAACTGTGTTTTAATGTCCATCAGCTTCACAATTACGCACCACTTTATTTCGGTGTATCGGATAAAGTTTTAGAAGATTACAGAGAAGTTTGTGCCGCATGAGAAAATGTTTAAGGGTTGTAATAATAGTGTATTTCCTCAATGTGAAGGTTTACATGAATCCACCTGTTTTTTTTTTTGTTTGTTTTTTGTTTTTTAGCTCGCACCTTCTGTTACATCAGCTTGAATACCCTTCCTCTCCTCCATTTTCTCTTATAGCCTCTTTGATGCCTGCCTATTCTTGCTGCTCTTTCGAACAAGTCAAGCGTTCGCTCTGAAAGTGCTCCAAATATCAGGAGAACAGCAGAAAATGTCAGAGGTATTCCTGCCATCTTAAACGTTACTCCAGCAAGCCCCGTGCGCTCGCACACATTAGCGCTCGACTAAACGAGTTGCGGGCGACCAATGAGAGCGAAGAGGGAACGCGGACCGATGGAGGGAACGAGCCGCGGGGAAGGGAGGAGAGGGAGGGGAGAGCGTGTGAAAGGTGTAAGAGATGAAAGCCGGAGTGTGAGAGCGGAGAGAAAAGAGACGCGCTTTAATAAGGAGCCAAAGAGCTTTCGCTGCTTTCTTAACAGATGAATTTATCCCCGCTTGCTGTCATTTTCCATACTCCCTCTCCTTCCTTCCTCATCTCATCCTCTCCCTTATCAGCACTCCCTCCATTTTTCCTCTTTTTTCCCCCCCCCCCTCCAGTGCCCACGTTGCTCCCTAGTCGTTTGAATTCATTTATTTAGGCTTGACAGCTTCGGTAGATACAGCACTTAGTCCTTATTGAGGAAGTAATTCATCTTTAATTCTCCAAACTCTTCTTGAAAGTTCGTCGTGCCCAAGGACTTTACACACTAAACCCCCGCACATAAGCTGTGCCGTAAATACGTAATAACTTCTAAAACCTCGGCAACTGTATATCAAACTAAAGTTAGAAATGTCATTAATTATGCCCTACATTATTTAGCGCCTCTGTCTGCGCTTTTAAGTGCAGAGCCCTTTATTCACAATTTATGGTACAATTTCAAGAGAACGCCAAACGTGGATCTGGTCGAGTTTTTAGGAGACCTGAGAAATCATCCATAATATGTAAGGCTGAATAAATTGATCGGGTGATTCAACTGGGTGACCTGATGTTTTGTTTGGTTCAGGGGTACACGCTGCTCAGACACGGCGGCGTTTCACTGGGACAGTTATTGAGGACGCACGTGGTTTTAGTTGGATCAACGGCGGCCGTGAACAACAGAAGAAGAAGAGCTAAAAGGACATTACGCACCGAAAAAAAGAACTGAGCGTATTCCATGGTAAACCGATATAATTAATCCTTACTATTTTACAGTCATCCCGGATCATCTTTTGCACGCTGGTGTACAGAAGCGAGCGATAAAAAATGTTGAACGAGGAGCCGTAATAATGCCAGGCTTCAGCTGGAGTAGTCTGGTGGAGCTGAGCAGACATCTTTAATCACAGACTTTTAACCACAGCAACCACTGAACACTAATTTAATTTCCTTAGTTGGTTTTGGAGTGGGCGACCAGTGGGTAGCACCGTTTCCTTGCAGCAAGACGGTCCTGAGTTCTGACCCCGGCCTGGATCTTTCTGCAAGGAGTTTGCATGTTCTCCATGTGCACCCGTGGGTTCTTCCCTGGTACTCTGGCTTCCTCTCATGGTCCTGAAACAGGACTGTTAGGTGAACCGGTCTCTCCAGATTGCCCTCAGGTGTGAGTGTGTGCAGTGAATGGTTGTGTGTCCCGCGTTTCCCTGTGTGGTCCTTTGATGGAGCCCGCGGTGCACCCTACCTCTCGCCCAATGACTTTTTGAGAGAGACACCGGCCTCAGACCCTGCAGGCATAGGTGAGTATAGATCATGGATGGATGGTTTTGGAGCAACACATGCTGCCATCCTAAGTAATGACTTTTTTTTAAGGGACGTCCTCGCTTATTTCAGCAGGCCAGTGGATATCCACATTCTGCATGTATTACAATAGCAGTGCTTCATAGTAGGTACTACAATGGCCTGCCTACAGCCAAAATCTGCCTCCCATTAAAAATGTGTGCCGCATTTTGAACTGCAAAATACAACTACAGCCATGAACAGACTGATAAGTTTTTTTTTTTGGTTTTTAACATTAAATATCTTGTCTTTGTAGTGTATTCAACTGATTATAGGTTGAAAAGGGTTTACAAATGCGTGCGTTCTGTTTTATTCAAGTTTTACACAACGTGCCTTCGTTAGAATCAGGGTTGTGTGCGTGTTTTCATGTCTCGTCTTGGAAATGAATGGCCTACAAACAAGGATCTCTCAAAAAGGTCTCCTCGTTGAGTAATTGACTCTATTAAATCACGACTGCATCTGGCATCGAAGTAGACAGGCCACACTGATGAAATGGGTCCCCGTGGGGGTATGGCCCTCAACCATTTGGATTATTTGTATCAATGTGTGGGTGGTTGCTTCCAGGTAGAGTGTAATGGGTTTTGTCGAGCTTTTCGCGACCCGAAGATTGTGACCCTATCTGGTGCAGATCTTGAGTAGTGAGCTTTAAAGGATTATTCCCTCCATTCCCGTCCTTTCCCCCTAGTCGTGGTGCTGCAGAAAACAAGAGTAAATTGAAAAAAATATAAAGCATAAAAGGAAATAACTCCTCAATTTGCATTTATTCTCTAAGAATGATTTAGGGTGCCAGAAAATAAAACCAAATCAGCATTGTTACATATTTTTAATTGTGAGAAGAGGCTGCAAACGAATGTCTTTGATTTGCTTTGCAGCAGCTGTACCAACAGGTGTAGACGGAGCTGCGTGTGGCCCACAGAGGCGGTACAAAACAGAAAATGAAAAGCAAAGTTACACATTTAGAGCGCCGTGAATTTCAGACTGAGACGTCCTTTTCAAGAAAATCATCCGCATGATTCCAGCGGATTGAGATGGAAATGCCGCACGAGGCAATAAACCATCCATGCTCATTTGCTCTCTTCATAGACGCCGATTCGGTGCTTTAAACCATTTATTAACAGTACGAGACTCCACGGTGGCTTCCAGACGCACATGAACAGCCACGGAGAGAGAATATTGGCTGCACTGAATCCCTGAGATGCTTCATTAAAATGCACACAATGTCCCTGCTTCTGAAACACACTGAGAGGGATTTCCCAGACACACACACACACACACGTATAGGGACAAACACATACAATATACGACGCGATTAAACACATGCATCTATCAGTGCTGACTGCCGTTACCCACGCAGACTAGCGGCAGACCGAAAGTCACGTCCGCAACTGACCACAACATGCCATTTGAGAGGAGTTACTAACAGAAGGAGACAAGAGAAGAAAAATTCTGCCTTGCTTAAGGGCCTAATGACATAATGTGGGGCCAGCAGCTGACATGACTGATAATATCCAAGAATGCACACAGTCATACTGCCGGAGACTCGTCCTTTATTGCCCTCTCCAATATGACTGTAGGGGCTAACGCTCTGCTATGTTGGACCCTGCGTGGCAGGTTGGTCCAGCTCCCTGACAGTGAAAGGAAAACAAGAAGCAGAAAAGGAGATGGAAGGGATGCAGCTGGGCTCCAGCTTTCTTCAAATGACTCAAATACTCCGCAGTCTGACGTGCAGCTGTGCCTGCATCCATTTCCTCCCCGCGTGGCGTCGCACGGATACACCTAAACTCCTCCAGACAGCCACGGAACGGGACGGAGATTGGGACTTAAAGAGGAGATCAAAAGACGGATTGAGATTTTCAGCGGGGAGCGATTGAAAAACAGATTGTTGTTCCCTCCGACGGCTGTTCCATTTTTAACTGTTCTCTTTCCTCGCTCGTGTTTTCCTTGTCCAGGGCCGTCTTTGCCAGCAATTGTTTGCATGACAAACCCCTGAGACTGGTCTTTGTAAACCTGTGCCTGCTGCTCCTTTTTTTCCAGCCAGAAGATATTCCATACGCTGCCATGCAAAGGTATTAGCACCCCTTGAATGTTTTTTTTGGGTTTTTTTTTGCAATTTCTCCCATTAAAACCACACATTCTATAGTATTTTTGGGAACACTTTTGGGATTATTGTAAAGTGTAAGTAGAATGATACAAGGCTTCCACAAATTAAAAAAATTGAAAAAAATGCCATTTGTATTTCTACCCTTAACACCAATATCTCAAAATAAGATTTGATGCTACCAGTTGCCTTGAGCAGTCACCATATCAAATTAGAGTCCTCCGGTGTATAATCTAATCTTGTTATCAATCAAACATTTCTTTAACGCCCTCACCAGGAGCATCATGAAGACCAAGGTACACAGGAGACACGTCAGGGAAAGGGTAAAGAAGTTTAAATCCCCTTCCACGCCTTTTGTTGTCTCTAAGGGTTTTTGTAAAAAGGCTGATGCGGCAAAGGGGGTTGAAGCCAACCTACCTCTGCGTTGTTGTGCCCCTGACTTGCCAATGATGTAGTGAAACCAAGCTGCAGCAAAATTTAACGGCAAGCACACTCAGAAATCATTTCCAGCAAGAACGGTAAGAAAGTAAGATATACATATTAGAGCTGAGGCGTTTGTTCAGCTAAAAACATGACCCTACACATAGTTTGTTCTCTGATAATTAAAAATGTTAAACCTAACCTTGGTTTATGACTTATATAACATGATAAAAGTATTCACGTTATTTTACGAGTGTGAACGCCTAAGTCATGGTCAGCTCTGCTTAGCGTTAGAGAGGGAGGGGCTCTGAGGAGTTGGCCCATGAAGGCCATCACTGGAAAACATATGGTTTAAAGGGCAGTGTTTTCCTTTTTAGGGTGAGAGAAGCTGCATGACATTTTTGCGAAAGATCTCGTTCTATAACTCACTTTGAATTTAGTTTTATTTATATTGCGCCAATTCACAACACCTGCGATCTCAAGGCACTTTACAAAGTCAAATTCAGTAATATCATCCAGACAGATGGGTCAAAAAGTTTCCTCTCTAAGGAAACCCAGCAGATTGCATCGAGTGTTGACAAGCAGCATTCACTCCTCCTGAAAGAGCGTAGAGCCACAGTGGACAGTCGTCTGCATTGTCCATGGCTTTGCAGCAATCCCTCATACTGAGCAAGCATGAAGCGACAGTGGAGAGGAAAACTCCACTTTAACAGGGAGGAAAACCTCCACCAGAACCAGAACCAGGCTCGGTGTGAGCGGTCATCTGCCTCACCCGACAGGAGGTTGGAGAAGACAGAGCAGAGACACAAAAAAATCTGTTCTCATTCTTGCAAGACTGAATTGGGCGCTGATTGGATGAAGTCACCCAATCTTCTTCTTGTTTTCTCAGAACAGTATTTTTTCCATCAACATCCACCATTACTGTTTTGACATGAGTGGTAAAGGGGAGACTTCTGACACAGATATAATGAATATTGCCGATGTCAACACCGCAACGCATCTACTGTTGTCCCACACCATCAGCTTTTGTTCCTGAAAGCTCACATCCGTTTCCACCTGTGAGTTACGAATGGACAGCGCTATCTCGTCTGTGTGGGTTTGTGGCAGATACATTTTTGTAAAATGGGCTAATATATAAAGTGTATGGCATTCCTGCAAACCTACCGTGACATGGCCATTATGACAGGCTGAGCAAGGAGGGCACTTATCATGGAAGCTGTCAGGAGGCTCATGGTCACTCTGAAGGAAGTGCAGAAATCCAAAGCTTGGGTGAAAGACAATATATCTTCAGGACAGCTGTTAGTTTCACACTCTTTTAGGAAAGAGTGAGAAGTTGAAAGATGTTATTTAATTAAAGTAATCCAGGTTCCTGGATGTTATGCCACAAGTCATGTAAGGGACACAGCAAGTCCTGTGCTAAGTTGAGACCAAGAAACTAACTTTGCATAGCTAGCTAACCAGAGTTACGAGGCAGCTTATTCACAGAGGAATGGCCCAGGCAAAAGCGAGACCTAAATCCAAACGAGAATATGTGGCAAGTCTCGAAAACGGATGTTAACAGACACTCTCCATCACGTACTAAATAAAGTTAAGAAAACTATATCATGTCCTTTCTATTGTATAAATTACCCCCAAAAACCAAACATGAAAATATTCATGGGGAATTAAATACTTTTGTCCAGAACTGTATTCCATGTTTATATAATATCCCCTTTTTCAAAGCCAACCTGTTGACTGTTGAGAGCTGCAGTTGTAGCCATTTAGTTTATCTAGTTCCTTCCTCCATTTAAAACAACTGTGTGCGGTCTACTTGCTTCCGAAGCCGCTCAAGCGTGAGAGTACATGTGTTGGACCACAGCACGGCATCTCCTAAAGTGGATTCTCAACTACCACCCTTCAACTTACTTCCACCGCCCTCTTTGCTTTTGTAATTTCTCCCCAATATCCAGTTTTGCAGGCTAACAGCACGCTGTCCCGACTCATGCTGTTTCCTGTGTGTCTCATCTCCTTTTTTTCCCCCTCCTCTCATTAGTTTTGCCTGATCCATTTGCGTAAAACTTCACCGGCTCAGCTCCCCGGGATTGGCTGGAAGAGATATCCATTTCTCCGTGTAAATAAATCTGTTACTTCCCTGACAGCACAATTCATTAGCCTTCGCAGCAATCCGGCCGTTCACGCAGAGCGCATCGACAGCGCGGCGAATGTGTGTGCGCAGCTAAAAAAGAGAGACAGGAAGAGAGAGAAGTGTTAGGGGGGGAAAAAACAACATGTCTCTGCTCTTTGGAGGTTCACATGTGATTACAGGAGGAAAATGCTTCCAGAGGACAAATCAGCATGTATGCACCCGTTGGCTCTCTATAGATGCAGTGGTGCTTATTCTGTTCACTCCCTGGGGTACATTTGCTCATTTGTAAATAAACAAAATAGTTATTCCTTTTCTGAACTCACTGGCCAGACTCATCTTTAAAATTAGTCAAACTCACATTGCATGTAAACAAAACGCCTGTTAGCTTTTTTTCTGTCTGTACTGCTATTTTCTTTTACGTTAGTATTTAACTATTTAAAATATAATCTTGCAAAATATCTACCTCTGCAATCCATGCCCGTCATTCCCACTTCAAAGAACCGAGTGTAGCTCAGTATTGCTAATGCACTCAAAGTATGACTTTTTTAAATATAAACAATCATTTCTTGTGGTACCTAAGCATGGGTTTCAAGATAATGTGTCATGAAAAACACACTGAAGAGGTTAGAGAAGAGGAACAACGCAGACTGGATTGGACAGATTTTATTTTTTTTAATACCAACTTGATGTCGAACCTGTAAAATGAGCTTTAATTTGCTACAACTGCCAAAGAAAAAGTCAGAAAGCAGACAGACTGGTGATTGGTCCAGTCAAACCATATTTCCCATGCAATTTTGTTGGCTGAACAAGAACAAAGTAAAATGCAGTGCCTGATTAAATCACAAACTGGTCCTTCACTTTGTTTACACACCTTGTATAGTACTTTATGTATGCACGTCTAAAATGTAAAGACTTTGGACGAAATTATATGTTTTGAAATAAAAAAATTTATTACTCCCATTTTCACATTTGTATTACTCCTATCATAGATGGAAAATGGCAATGCAAGATGTAAGGACATAGTTAGCCAGTGCAGGGTGTTATATGAAGAGGTTGTTTGATTTTTGAAAATGTGGGGGTTATTTTTGTTTCCTTTGTTGTTTGGGATTTATATATGCCAAAATATTTTGCTAGAGTTTTGTAAGAATACAACAACCAAGCAGTACCTGCCGCATCTCCTGATGCCAGTGCAGCACCAGTCCTGTTTTAGCTCAGGGATGTGACAAAGTGGTAATGTGTTGTGTCAAGTTAGTGGGAAAAGGCAGTCTTGTAGTGGTTTTTGTGTTGTAACCTGGCTCACGGCTAAGTTATTCAGTAAATCATTTTGAGTTACATTGTTCAGTCTGATTATCCTGCCAAATGAACAACTAGAAACAACACACTTTCTCAGCCCATTCTTATTAGATTTGTGTTCATTAAGAGAATATGAACCGGCTTTCATATACCTCCACTCACAGAGGTCCTCGCACAGCTCCATCATGTCTGTTTAAATGAACAGTGAAATGATAAATTAAAATTTTAATAACATTCCCAAACATAAAGCCACCGGAAAAAAAAAAAAAGTCTGCTCAATGCTGACAAGGGAGCCATATCATCTCACACAGTGACCGAAATCTCAACAAAGGACCCACCACACCATCACTGTA
Organism: Fundulus heteroclitus; assembly: GCF_011125445.2. Lineage (NCBI taxonomy): Eukaryota > Metazoa > Chordata > Actinopteri > Cyprinodontiformes > Fundulidae > Fundulus > Fundulus heteroclitus. The sequence continues at coordinate 16,078,687 of NC_046374.1, forward strand.
TACTTCACCGAAGTAGTCCCATCCCCCATCCATTTCTAAAGAATCTACATACACTTATGTAAAAGTCCAGGAGAGTAATAGAGTTTTGCAATATTTCAATATAAGCCTATAGTGCATTCAAGCTGCAGCATGTGATACTAGAATTACGAGTCCTCTGGAAGTGTAACAAGCACTACACGTGGTTTTGAGTAACAAATCACGAATAAAAATACAATTGTACTTTATTTTGACTTGATTTTGTCAAGAATCAGAGCAGAGGACCCAGAATTCAACAAGACCAGCAGAGGTTCGGTAAAAGAATATTTATTAACAAAATCAAAAAACCAAAAAGGGCAGAGAAACAAACAGTCCAGTTGGGCAGGCAAGGCAGGAACAGACAGAAACAGGATGGCTCAGATCTCTGGGGAACAAGGGGTCAAAAATCCAAAAGCAAACCAATAAACAGAAACTTGCAGGAGGAGACTCACCCATACTCAAACAGACGACCTGGCACTGATGTCTGGTCTCAACAGTTTATATGGAGGATGAAGCAGGTGAAACCGGTCAGAGATGATTGCAGCAGGGGTGGAGTAAGGCAGGTGTGCAGAGTAAGTAATTAGACCAGACATCAGTGCAGAGGCTCAAAACAAGAAATAAATCAGAAACCAAACCTAAACTAAGAAGCTAACAGGACAAAACTCAAAGCAGCCAGAAAACCTAAGACAGGGGAGTAAAATAACTAACATAACCAGAACAGAACCCAGAACATGTGGGTACTTTAAATGCTCGGTGCCAAAAATAACAAATCTGTAAAGTACTGAACTGTATTATAAATGAAAGAGAATTAATATACGCAGTCTGGGGAGAGACAAGAGTCTTGCTGCCGCTCTTACTCTTACACTCTTCATTTATTGTGCCATCTCTCTGTTACCGTGCAAGCTGGTTCCCGTAACAGATGAGAGTCATCTTGTTGTTGTGGCTCATGCATTTACTGCTGCACCTCCTCGTGTGTCCTGTCAACACACATGCCAACCTAGTATTAATGTTCTCTTCATCGCTCTCCATCAAATCGCTGCATGGGTCCTTCCAGATGCTGTTAGATTACTCTTTACCATCTTAATCACAGGAAGTCATTGGGTTACTGTGTTTTCCGGGTTGTGTCCCCTGTTATGCTGCCACACCTCTTCAACCTTAAAGGCTGGTTCACACAGCGAAGATTTGAAAATAGTCGGCCGATTTTCAAAGCTCGGGAGACACCACACGTAACGATAAAAAAAGAATCGTAGATAAAGCAGGTTTGCTTGTACAGCGTGTGGTGTCCGGTCAACAGCAAACACAACTCACCACACACGAACCGATTTCACTCGGGATCATTCGGATGTCAGTTGTGAAATCTTGCAAAACCTCTCAGAGATCAAATGTAAGTTCAGGGTAAATAAACATGGATGACGAGGAAGAGTAATGGTGATAGTTTATGGACAAATTTTAACAGAGAGAAAACATAAAAAGGAAAGTGGTTAAAGAAGTGGGGCAGCACAAAAGGGGGGTTCGGGCTATGTTTGCTGCACTATGATATAGAGGTGAGCTGTTTTTTATCTCTCTTGGGGTTCCCTCACTGTGCTTTCTGATAGACTACTAATCACATTCAACGGGCTGCATGCTCCTTTATCCTCGGCGAACACCACACACAATAGTACATTGGGGCAAGAATATCCGACATGTTGAATATCCCCGATAGAGGTCGTAGAGATCATGACATCCTACCGAGCAGATTAGATCACTCTTAACACACCACACGGGGCAGGAATATCTTTGAAGAGCCACTCTGATAGTGGCCGCCTGTCGGAGGTGAACCAGCCTTAAGGTCGCTCCCTCTCCATTAATTTCCTATGGATGAGGCGACAATCACTTACCCACCAAGTGACCTCCGTAATTGTTACATGTGAAACTTTGGGCACACGTGGGCTTGTGATGCGGTTACATGGCTCTACAACCGATCAGTGAGATTTTGATTGACTGACAGTGAGAAGAGAGTATGCTACATACTGCAGTCTGCAACTACTCGCAACATGGAGGAATGCATAATTTTAGCTTTGTCCGATTTTCTTACATTATATGACACGTCACGAAGTGATTATCGAGATACACACAAACAGGCAGCCGGATGGGAATTTGTTGGCGCCAGGATGAAGCTTTTTTTTATCTTTTGTAAAGTAGTGTGAATAGCAAGATCTAAGTCAATACCAGCAACATTTTCTGACTCTTCATACCAATCAGATTTTTTGGAGACAAGCCCATAGGCTTACCACACGAGGCAAGCCTATGGGCTTGCCTCGTGTGGCAAGCCCATAGGCTGGCTATATCTGGGTCTGTTTCTGTTTTTTGTTCTTTTCCCAAGCAGCTACAGTAACTGGTAAAAACAAAAGTATGAAAATATATTCCACTGCCAGTAATACATAAAACATTGATGAGGGGTGCACAGTGGTGGTTCAAGCCTTTAACTACTGTACAGCAGAATACACCATTTACAGATGGGTGAATATATGCAGGATCCTGGTCGCCATGCTCTTCAGCTTTGCCATTCACATTAGCTTGTGATGGCTTGGGTATGGTCAGACTCAGCGACAACAACCAAGAATCTTTCAAATAATATCCTGAATAGAGGATAGAGCCAGTGACCTAAATGTCCTAATTGGTGTGATCGTTCTGACTAAAACTTCCAACCATGTTCAGAACTGAAGGAGCCTTATGGATTAGAGGCAAAACATGCTTTCTACTTTAGCACTTAGGATTGTCATGCTGTAGTTGATTAAGAATTTACACCAGTGTGCGACTGGCTCAAACATAGAAGACTGAAACACTTGTGAAGAACAAACATCAACACAACACAAAAGAGCCAATATGTCATATTTCTCCACTTACTATATTTCTTAAATTGCCCAAATTGCAGCAACCGACTTCAACGTGTAGACATTTGCTTGTAAATCGCCATTGCAAAGTGGATTGTGAACCATAGTGAATCCAATCAAGTGAAGTTGGCAGAGAGAACAGAGCTAAAAGGAGAAGTAAGAATCCCAACCCAACTTTATATTTAAGTCGTCTCCCAATAACTGCTGTGGTCTCTCTCACTGGTCTTACTGCTTGTGAGATTCTGCTTTGTGTCCACTCTCCTGCTCTGCCCTAACGCACTTGTCAGGCAAATATCGGAAAAGGCATAATTCATATGACATCTAAAGCCACACACTTAAAACCCCTGGGAGGGTTTGTCCACACTGTCTGTGTGGTATTACATAATAGACAGGCCGTGGCAAGGAAGCAAGGCAGCACAAAGGGAGGAAAGAAGGGGAAATCATTGTGGTTGGTGTGTCACAGGAACAGAGAAAACTAATTAGCACAGCACTTTAAGCATCACGGGCCACATACTGCTGCGAGAGGGGGACTGCCAAAGACAGTCCCAGTCAATTTTCCCACTCAGTGGAGAGAGCTGAGGCAGGCTCTGACATTGTGTTTTATCTCAGCAAATCTCTTCACTCATGTCAAGAGCTGGAGAGATAGGAAGAGGGAGAAAATAGAAAGGTTTGTCGGTCAGAGCGGACAGAAATTACCAGAGGAAGTTTGAGCCAAAAAGCAAAGAAAGCAGTGGGGAGACAGCTCAGAGGTCCACCTGAACACAGCAAAGAGACAGCGAGAAAGAGACATAAAAAGAGGGATCAGAGGAGTCTCTGCCTTTGGGCAGCAATATTTGGGATGATTTATCGAAACTGACATTTGATGAATAGTATAATTACAGATTACTGCAATGGTATCATCACAGCTCTGCCTAAAAAGTGGATCAGACAGCTGCAGCTGATCCAGAACGCTGCTGCCTGCGTCCTCAGTAAGACTAAGAAAGTAGAGGACATCACCCCAGTTCTAAAGTCCTTACTCTGGCTCCCTATATCTCAGAGAATAGACTTTAAAATACTTCTGTTGGACTATAATTCACAGAATAGCACCAAAATGCATGAAACACTTCTCAGTATATCACCACTCCTGACCACTCAGGTCTTCTGGCACCAGTTTGCATACCCAGCACCAGAATCAAACATGGAGCGCAACATTTAAATCTTGTGCTCCACTTATCTGGAACAAACTCCCAGAAGATTGTAAAAGTGCTTGAAACCCTAACAGAAGACCTTCAGAGCTTCAATTGTAGGTTTGAAGATCAGCCATTCACAACTATTACTCTGACACACACAAAAAAATCCTTATGAACAATCCCCTCCTCTTATCAGACCCCCTGCCTGCACTGAGTATCTGTGAAGAAGACATAAGTAGGCTCTCTCAGCATCAGAAGACCAGGAAATCTCCTGAACCTGACCGTGTTTTCCCCTCATACTTGATAACCTGCACTGTCCACCTAGTATTCATCTTCACTCAGATCTTCTGTAGGTCTCTAGAGCTGTGTTAGGTTCCCTCATGCGTCAGATGCTCCACCATCTATCTCCTCACCAAGAAGTGCACCTTCATAGGGTAAGTGACACTGGGCCTGTTGTGATGACCTATGTGGTCTGCAGATGATGCAGTCAATTTTGGTCTACACTTCATCCTGCACCAACTTGACCAAGTGGGGACATCTGTCAGGATGTTTGAGGACCATAGCTCGGCCTTCAACACAATCAACCCAAGCTCAACATGCTCACCGGTGCCTCACAGGGGTCTCTCCCCACCCCTCTTCTCTTTTTACACAAATGACTACACCTCAGCAGACCTGTCTCTGAATCTCTTGAAGTTTGTGTATGACACGACTGTTATTGGTGTGATGATTTTAATGAGCTTAGTGTCCAGATCAGTGCCATGCATAGTTGCACTAATTCTACTTTGTCCTCCTCTTTTGTAAAACCACATACATGTTGATGTTTGCCTTATTATGAATATTTATGCTTAAATGTACTAATTAACTGCGATAGACTGGCGACCTTTCCAGACTCCAGGGTGTACCCCGCCTTTCGCCCTTTGACAGCTGGAGATATGCACCAGCACCCCTCGCGACCCTACAAGGGATAGGCGTGTTAGAAAATGGATGGATGGGTGGATGGATGGATGGATGGATGGATGGATGGATGGATGGATGGATGGATGGATGGATGGATGGATGGATGGATGGATGGATGGATGGATGGATGGATGGGTGTACTAATTAAGAGCAAAGTGGAACCAATGTAAAATCTCTTGTGTTCCCTTGGCAAATAAAGCTGATTCTGATTTGAAATTTCAGAGACTCATGGACTTCCTAAAATACCCTGTAGAGAACGTTCACAAGGGACAACCTGATCTCAATGCTGGACTAATTTTCAATCCAACAATGCCTGTGTAGTCTGTTTTGTAGAAAATGCGGTGTTCGCGCAATGTGTTCACTTCAAAGTGGTGGTCACGGAAATTGGCTTTTCTATGATGACCAATGAAGATTGGATATAAAACTGGAGTCTGAGGTGATGAGTCCAGGTCATGAATCGAGCCTTGATTTTGAAACATAAGAGGAACTCAAGTGAGAGTCTCTGGCCAGTTGTGATTAATTTCCCTACTACTACCTGTCCTTCTTTCAATTTCACAGATACTTCTGTTAGTCTATAAATCCCTGAATGGCTTAGCACCTAAATACATCACAGACTTGTTATCAGTGTATCAACCCTCCAGACCACTTAAGTCATCTGGCTCCAACCTACTCTGCATACCTAGAACCAGAACCAAACATGGAGAAGCAGCATTTAGTTCCTATGCTCCACTTATCTGGAACAAACTTCCAGAACACTGTAAAAGTGCGGAAAGCATGAGTTCTTTTAAATCAAGATGAAATACACATTTGTTTAAAATTGCCTTTGACTGTTCTAGTTAAACTGTTCTACTGAAACATCATTAGTTCAACTTTTTTAGTCCAACTGTTTTTAATGTTCTATTTTGTTTCTACATTTTATCCCTACTTGCTTTTATTCTGTTTTATTTTCCTATATTTTAATCATGTAAAGCACTTTGCATTGTCTCTGTACTGAATTGTGCTATACAAATAAATTTGCCTTGCCTACTGTAGTCCCCCCCCCCCCATTCTGTCAAATACTGTTCTTGTTTAACTTAGTTCTGATCCACTATGACTGCCTTCCTCATATTGTATTTTGTTATGTGCAAGTTAAATAAGCCTTGTTATTTCACCAGCCTGACTTATAAATATCAGTCTGCATTTGGGTCCTCATTAAGAGCACCACATTACAAGAATTAAAGTCAAGCCTTACACTACTTGAAACCCTAAAAACGAAGAAGACATCTTTGAAAATTATGTGTGCTGCGGTACCAAAACATTTTTGTATTAGGAACCTTTACAACTATTCTGTGCACGTCTCCAGATATTATATCACTGTGTGGGGGAAAAAAATGGCAAATTATCTCTCTTTTGAAGTTTGTATTTAAGTGTAAAAAGATCTAAATGACTGGTGTTTGAAAAGGGCAGTATCTTCCACCGTCAAAACATCCCTACATCTAATCAATGAAATTTGCTGAAATGTCACTGCGCTGGCTTGTTCACAGTAAAAAGGAACATGCACCCTGCAAGTTGTTATCGATGAGTCCAGGCAATTGAAAATGACTGCTCGCATGAGGAATCAACAAAACAGAGCGCCAGTGTATTTTTCACTGAGAGCTATCCTTTAGGTCCTCCAAACCGCCTGCAGAATATAAAATAAATCAGAATCAGTCTGGGTAAAATCACTCAGCACACAGCCAGAAGCTCTTATCATATGTTCGAGCTGTCCTGTTAGCTCCCACGTTTTCCTTGTGTGCAGTCATATTTAATCTGAATAAATCATTGTATGGAACAGGCTTTGCACTTTAACAGCTCTATTTTTAAATTCCTTCTAGCATTTACTATGGAGACACCATACATATCCTTGCCTTTGCACGATACAAGATACATCAGAGTAACTCACATGGAAATAACTCACGAAGGTCTTAGAATCCCACCTTACTGGACTTGATGTGACCAGAAATGCCCAAGCAAGGTATATTTGCATGCATTAATATCTTAATATTAATAAAACATTCATACATTTGACTATTGATGTTCATAATTAAAGTACAAAGTCGATAATTTGATGATATCAAGCCCACTCAAAGTTGATCATAGCTATGTCAAACTACTCTATTAGTCAAATCACTAATGATTGAGTCAATGACATTGAGCCATTGACTGAAGGACTCTCTCAACCAACGTTACAAATTAAACAAATTTTAAAAAATCAGCCCAAGATAACCAGAGAAAGTATAAAATACAGCTTTTAAATGATAATTGTATTCATTATGGGGGAAAAGTTACCCAACGAGCATGGCCTCATGTGAACAAAATAATTGCACCCATTGTGAAATTATGATTTGACTGTGATTCATGAACCTGATGTTAGCTTCAGTCGCCATACCCAGACTAGGTTACTGCCAGTCCTGAAGCATCATAAAATTTGGAAAGGCTATGGAAAAGGTCCCAGAGCCTATCCCAAGGCTCTTGGACTCCAGAAAAACACAGCAAAGTTGATTTATGATAAGTATCAGAAGAGCAAATCAACGACAGATCCAGGAAGTAAAAAAAAAAAAAGAACCCAGAATGACATCTGAAGAACTGCAGGTCTCACTTGCTTCAGATAAGATCAGTGTTCATGATTTCACAAGAGACTGGGCATAAATGACAGAGTTCCACAGCAATAACCACTGCAGACCAAAACGATCACAAGGACCTTTGTCACCTTTGCCTACTAATCCTGAAGACATTTGGGAAACAAAGACCTGTTCCTACCCGAAGTGGGGCCCTAAGCGAGAGTTTATATGGCGACTCCCTCCATCTGAGATTTACATATAATTAAAAGAAGAAATTGAATAGCATTGATTTTTTATTTTAGTTATACAATGACATATTGTATCACCCACTTTACATGCTTAACATATTATATTACAAATAAATACTAAGAATCTGAAAATCTCTATAAGTGCCCCTAGCACTGTGAACTCTCCTCGTACATGAGTAGCTGGAGAAGATAGCCAGTCAGCAAGGTCCCACGGTGCAGCCTTTGTTCCTGATGTTGCATCCCTGGGCTCTTCTTAGCTGAAGGGGCAGGAAAGAGTGCTTGAGGCTGCTGAAGCTGTGATATCTGTTGATGCCCCTACATTTGCAGACACTGCAAGTCTCAAAAGTGCGTCTGTAGAGTGAAGAGGACTGCTACAGCTTTTATACAACAATGATTCCCAGAAATAAAATGAAAAACCTAAGATACATGTTGTCTACTGTGCATGTATAATATGCAATGTATTTGACCTAATTGGCACATTAGATTAGATAGAAGCGTGTGGGTTGGGGTGGTGTCACATACTGAAGTTAAAGGCAAATTTATTATCATTTGTAGACTTATTTTGGACATTGCTTTACATTTGAATCTGTGCTAGCTTTTCCATTTTAAGACTAAATAGAAATATTTTGTGGCACCCCATGGGGGCCACAGCCTCAGTCTGCTTATATGGGCCAGTAAGCTCTGAGGAAAGAAATCATGGACTGACAGGAAAACTGTGGAAATATTTGAAAAGAGTGTGCTCCATTACATTTGCTGTTAAATCAACACAGCATTTCAGAAAAAGAACATTATACTGACGGTGAAAAAGGGTGTTGGTAGTGGGATGGCTCAGAGCTGGTTTGCTGTTTTAGGACCTGGAGATAATACTGTTATTGCAGAAACCAGGAAAAAAATGTTAGCGTTGTTGCTAAAATGGTCACCGACCATAAGTTCACTTTTTACACTGGGACAGGTTAGTATGGTTTTTCCCCCCTTTTGTGGAAGAATTTATTATTTGAAAACTGGTTTATGAATATAATCTGATTATATTTTATGTTAACCTTTGTTTCAGAATCTGGCAAACACTTTTTCACAGCTCTGTCTGTACGTTTGACTCTTGGCAACTTCTGAAGAGGTTCAAGGCTTATGTGTTGATTTTGCTGTCCCCCTAAATGGGCAGTTGTACTTCCATCAATAAAGGCTTTCTTTAACCGTCAATTCAAGAAAACATTTCATTCAGTTACACTTTTGGGTAAATAGCTACAGTTTTACTTATATCAACTCTTACCTTTCTTGTACCATTTCATACAAGGAAAAATACTTTTTAGCATTAGGTGTCATTTGAACATAAACAGGTCTTCTCCTTAAGGTACTGTTTTATTTCCAGTGTGGTTACAGCCACTGTGATTTTGGGCGTTCTTTTGTTTAGATTCCATGGATTCTTCAGTTCATTGCTTTGCTTCTGAAAATAAAAAACGCATTTTAGTCTGCATGCTGCCACCTACCGCTCCTATTTGCCAACATTAATCTCCATTTCATGTGCTTGCACTGGCCTCGCCATACCAACTAAGCATACGAAAGTAAGTTGAAAGAGAGTTGTAAACTCAAGCAAAACAGAACTGTGTTTTCATCCTTTTGTACCGCCCCACGTTCTCTTTTCACATAAACACACAGAATCAGTGGGAATTTATCAGCCGAATGCTGATTTAAGGCACCCTGTTGTCAGCGCATAATTAGCAGCTGAGGATGGCTTGGGATGACTTTGCAAGCAGAGCCGAATGGATGTGGTGGCAATTGTAGTCCAAGGTTAATGCAGGCGTGAGGGGAGGAAGGAGAAAAAGAAAACTGCAGACACATTTAGCAATTTGCAGATGGTAAAGTCAACAAAACTGTCTTCAGAAGAGACAGGGAGGAAAAATGCTCTCTACGCCGCCTTTAAAAGTATGACTTTTTCAGTACGGATAAGATTATCTCATAATCATGAGCAAACAATCCCATTCAAGGCGTCAATACAACAAATCAGAGAGTAAGCCCTTAATAAACGACTTATTTATATATGTATATGTTCTTTTGATCACAGATATATTACTGTGTGAGAGCTGATGTCGCGCTCAACATAATTACATTGTGCTCTCAGAAAAAGATAATAAGTAACAATTACCCTTACAGGTCCTCCATGAGATGCTGATTTGTCGGCTGAGTTGCATAACCGATTCTCTGCAGGAAATGCCAGACTTTATAGAAGAAAAAAACTTCTCGTAATGCTATGTCAAAACACCAGATACTTATTTTGAAAAATGTTCAACAAGGTTTTCTGTCAAGGGGGTAGCAGCTAGCGACAACTTTGAATGACCTATAACCATGAACCAACCATTCTGATTGGTCATGACAATCAAATCACTAACATTGCTTATTGTTGAGGTTATCTTTACAAGGAGAATGTGACACTCCTAAGTTCTACGATTAACATGTATTCAACACGGATAGCTAACAATTTACTGATGTTTATATGACATTTTGTTTATTACTACACTGATGTATACTTATTATTAATGTAAAATTAAGTCAAGTCAAGTTGTATAGCACAGTGCATGAAAACATTACACCAAACACATTGAAACACTCACCAATTGTGAGACCAGTGACAAACATCAAATTGCAATTAAGTCAAAATATCAGTACACCTCAAATTTGTTGGTCAATATTCCTGTTATTATGGGTTGAAAGCAACTCTAAACAGGTGGGTCAACTGGAAACATTAGACAAACCAAGCCTAATTAACTAGTAAAAAGAAAACAGTAAACAACACTAACAACTAATTATAAACTACAAACTACCGTTGGAATGAGAGTTAGAATGCAAGGCTGGCAGCCAATTAAGGGCGTTTATTTTTCTGTTCTCAAGCCATTGTGCTAAACGGGACTCTGAAGTCACAGAGGAAGACCATTGATAATTAGCAAACTTTAGAGTTTCAAAAAGTGTAACTAAAGCAAAACTATTTTCCTTTTAGGCTAAAACAAACTGCAAGCCAACCTGTTTTGTGCACATTAAAGGCACATAATATCCACCATTTCTAAAACTAACATATCAGCATTCATACAAGATCTAAAAGATAACAACAATAATCGGTTTGGGGCTAATAAGGAGCTAAGCTAAAGGGTCAGCTAAACAATTGTTGCCTGTCTTTTCTCTGAATACCTGTGGCAGTTCTGGAATCACTTCTCATTTAGATCCATGTGATAAAAAAGGTCCAGTGTTTGTAAATCAGGATCAGTTGATATAAGTTTGTCCTTCAGTCATATTATACCTCATTCTATCTAAATCCGAGGTGGTAGGTTCCTGTCCTCGAGAGCCTGCATCCTATATGATTTAGATGGCACACCCTTCCAACAAACCTTCTTCAAACACTTTAATTAACTCGCCATCCAGACACAAAGTCTTGCACAAACTTGCTGTTCATTCAAATCAGGTGTGCTCAAGCGGAGAAGCATCTAAAACATGCAAGAAATCGGGGCTCCATGACTACAATTGCCCACAATGAACTCAGAGATCTGCAGATTAAGAAAAAGCACAAACCCAGACAAATTGTCACTTCTAGAACATGTTACATGTGCCTAATAGCAGCAGAACAGTGTTGCTTCAGATAAAGGAACCCCTATGTGTTAAGAAAAAGACTGCATTAAAGAGCAGTTGGCCCTGGGTGATGAATATTAAGAATACACTGAGCATCAGCCCTTCCATGAGCAGGTTGTTTGGTCGACAAACTGGAGATATACTACCCTGCTACTGATCTCCTAAACAACATCGGTAGCTCCTGAGAGAAAAAAAAATACACAGTGGAATGCTACTAGATAAGTATTTAGGATGTACAATCTTTAAACAATACGTTACACAAAATCCCACAAGTAGAAAAGTTTAAAGTTAAACAACACTTGCATTATAGTGACGTTTTCTTGTTTTGTTCGACGCAAATGCCTGTAATGTAGGTCTATGACATCAGGATGTACAGGATCTTGTAAAACGACAAAAAAAAGCGCCAACCTACATAACTTGTGCTTTGATGTCAGTTTGGGCGTGCAATGGCATTCATAGGGGTGAACGCTTCAAGAATAAATTGGGCTTTACTTTAAGTAAACTGTAGGTAGTCTCACAATTTTTATTGAGAAAGGACCCAACTCTGTTGTTTAACCCGCAAATGCATCCTTATACATGTGACACCACTTAAGGGGAAATCAACTGGCTTTTTAACAGCATACCATTTATTGCCATTGGTCATGATTAAAACCACAACAAACAAAAGAAACAAGTCAACCAAAGACAATCTTCCTTACTTTTTGTGCTTGTACCAACCAAATGTCGGTTTGGTAAACTATGACAAAAGAGATCCATGAAGAAGAAAACTTTACGCTGAGATGTGAAACAACTTAAGGAGCTTCACAGGTGAAGTCCAGTTGCCTTCTGGTCAAACTAATACCATCACTGAAAATGGTTATTACAAGCTGTAAGTCAATAATCACTTCTGTACGTTTTTTAAGTGCTGCTAAAGAGTACGTTGACTTCTTCCACAATTGACTAAATCCATTTTGATATTCTCTAAAACTGCTGCATGGTGGCATAGTTATTAGTACTGTTGTCTTGCAGCAGGAGGTTCCTGGGTTTGAATCCCAGCCAGGGTCTTTGGGCAGGGAGTATGCATTTTGTTCCTTACCATATGTGGGTTTTCTCTTGGTACTTTGGTTTCCTTCCACAGTCAGAAGACTTGACAGTCTTGTTAACTAGTATCTCTCGATTGTCTTTACATATTAGTATGTGCATGATAGCAGCAGATAGCCAAGGACCCTTAGCTAGCATAGAGCCACAGAGATTATCTTCACGTAGCAGCCCTCTAGCAGTTCCCGTGCGGAAGGGTAACCAGGCTGCCTGGGTGACATTACTTAGGAAGCAGCTCTAGATTCCAGCCCCAAGGTCACCACCAACCCGTCTGCATTTCTAACAAATTTTCACCACTCAGCTGCACACCCACTGAGAAGCTGACTCTGGTAATTGGCAGCTCCATAGTCAGAAATGTGGCACTAGAGACACCAGGGACCATAGTCAAATGTCTGCCAGGGGCCAGAACAGGTGACATCAAATCCTACCTGAAACTGCTGGCTAAGGTTAAGCGTAAATACAGATTGTTAATGACTGTAATGACATCCGATTATGCTTATCAGAGGACACTAAAGTTAGTGCTGCTTCGGTGTGTAAGTTTGCTAAAACAACATCGGACTCCATAATTTTCTCTGGTTCCCAGCCTGATCAGACCAGTGATGACATGTTTAGCCGCATGTCATCATTCACCCGCTGGTTGTCTAGGTGGTAACCTGAAAACGTCGTGGGCTACATTGATAACTGAGTGAACTTTCTGGGGAAAACCTGGTCTGATCCGGAGAGACGGCATCCATCCTACTTTGGATGGTGCAGTTCTTCTTTCTAGGAATCTGGCTGGATTTATTAGTTCTCCTAAATGCTGACAACCCAGGGTCCAGACCAGGAAGCAGAGCCGTAGTTTAACACATCTCTCTGCAGCTTCTGTACTGTTACCCACCCATCACCCACTTGAGACTGTGTCTTTCCCACAGCCAAAACTGAACAGATGAAAAACGGATCTAAAAGGAACAAATAAAAAAAATAATAAAAATCAATATGACTCATCTTGAAACAAAAAATATAACAATTAAATGTGTTCTATTATATATAAGGTCTCTCCCTCCAAAGACTCAGTTAATGAATTGATTTCAAATAACCAGATTCATTCATTTTGTCTCACAGAAACCTGGCTGCAGGAGAGCTACATTAGTATAAATTAGTCAACTCCCTCTAATTATTTAAATTTCCACATTCCCAGAACTACGGGAAGAGAAGGAAAAGTAGCAACCATCTTTAAGTCTGATTTATTAATTAGTCCCAGGCCAATTAATAACTACAATTCTTTTGAACATTTAACCCTTAGTTTCCCTCATCCAAACTGCAAAGCAATAAAATCTCTTCTGTTTGTTGTTTTATATTGCCCACCAGGCCCTTACTCTCAGTTTTTCTTCAAACTCTAGGGTCACTTGTGGAGTACAACAGGGTTAGTCTGGATGGCATTAAATTGGCCTCTGGTAATAAAGGAAAAAAAAAAACTGGCATTATTTTTGACCATGACATGTAATTTAATTCCCATATTAAACAGGTTTCCAGGGTTTTCTTTTTTCACCTGCCGAAATATTACCAAATTTAGAAATATTCTGTTTAGGAGTGATGCTGAAAAACTAGCCCATGCATTGCTACGTCAAGGCTGGACTTTTGTGATTCTTTACTATCAGGAAGTCCACAAAAGGCAATTCAAAGCTTTCATCTGATCCAAAATGCTGCAGCAAGAAATCTCATGAAAATTAATAAGAGAGATCATATTTCTCCCATTTTAGCATCCCTTCATTGGCTTTCTGTTAAATCAGAAATTAAATTAAATTTAAAGTAATCCTTCTCACGTATGAAACCCTTAATAATCAAACTCCGTCATATATCAGAGACCTGATTACCCATATGTTCCCAACAGAGCACTTCACTCATCTCAGATCATCTGCCATTACCATATACCATAGAAAGGATTCCTGGATCAATGTGCTTTTTATGTCTCTGCTTTGTCTTCTCTAGCCCCCAGTTGGTTGAGGCAGATGAATGTTCACACTGATCCTGGTTCTACTGGAGGTTTTCCTCCCTGTTAAAGGGGAGTTTTCCTCTCCACTGTCACTTCATGCATGCTCAGTATGAGGGGTTGCTGCAAAGCCATCGACTATTAAGATGACTGTCCACTGTGACTGTACGCTATTTCAGGAGATGTGAATGCTGCTAGTCAAGACTTGATTCAATCTGACCAATCTGTCTGTATGATTTGATTGAATTTGATTTTGTAAAGTGCCTTTAGATAATATATGTTGTGAATTGGCGCTATATAAATAAAATTAAACTAAAATAGATTTTTTGTCCTGTGTGTCTCTGTGTTGCTCTCTGGTGCTGTTGCAACCCGTCTAAATTGTAACCTCCCCCTCGCCTAATTGACTCTAGCGAAAGCGACCAGCCTTCTGCAATGCTGCAAGGATAACAGAGCATAGACAATGGGCAGATGGTTTGATTCTCTTAGAATTTATTTCTTTTGTCGAGATGTTTCTTAAAGGTTTAGGCAAACAATATGCCTTTAGATGACTTATAACTCAACAATTTTTGCTTTTATCATAGAAAGTATCAGTACAATATGACATTCTTATGCAAGAATGTCTAAAAATTTAAATTTAAATCAGCTAAACATATTGCATATTGTGACAACCCCTACTGAATATATTTAACATATTTAACACATTTTTCTTTTTTTCCCTCACAACTACGTATCGTAGTACGTACGTACGTAGGTATCTGCACGTAGGTCATAAGAGCACCAAAGTGATCAAGTGATTATAAGCAGAAGTAATAAGAAAATAAGTCAGACGGCCCTGCCACTGAAGTCACTTCAAGCATTCAGCATGCCAACATGAATGCATCTCTCACAATGTAGACAGAGGGTCTGCATATGGTATCATGAGTTGTAAGGTTATCAGGTTTTTGCTGCAGATTTTGAGTAGCACACGCATACATTTCGTAGCAGGGTACTGTATATACAGTGTTTCTAAGCTGCAACACTGTTTCCATTAAATTGTTCGATATGATCAAAGACTTACGGCAGCCTACCTTATCCTGAGATTAAACAGCATACAGCAGTATCAGATGTGTTTAAGGTGATGGAGGAGGGTTATTTACTTGTACAGATATGAAACAATGTGACAGGGATCACAAACAGCAGATATTAAAAATAAGAACAAAATATCTAATAATTTAAAATGTAGGTTTTATTTAAAAAGTCAAAAGAAACTTGTTATAGGAGGTCCTAAATTCATAATAAAAAATAAAACAAATGCCCTTGTTTTGTATTTATAATATAAATACTGTCATAATGGATGCTTAACTTTCATAGACTTTTTTGTACTTCTCTAATTAACAGTTACTGTAATAAGAATCTATTTAAATAGGGCAACATATTGATCATATATTGCACAGCTGAATTGGATACGGCTGTCCAATGTTGCTATAGGTTACAATGTCTCGCACAGAAAGGTCAGTGGATTGATATTAGTCCGCAATATTCGTCCTGTTTGTGTGTGAACAAGTGCTCACAAAGCCAAGAGTCACATTTACATGTCACACACTCTTTCACACACCCATGAAAGGACACACTAATTTACCCACACTCCATACATACTCAGGAGCCCAGAAAACCAAACGCAAGTTCATGTCCTGAAAGAGGCTGAATCATTGTCTGTTCTGATCTCAGGTCTGCTCATAGTGTCCGTGTGTGTGTCTAGGTTTCGGATCAATACCTTGCTACAGACGGCGCGGCCCCACCCCGCATCGAGCCTGGGCTGCAGGGAATCCACAAACACGCAAATGGAAGAAGAAGAAAAAAAAGGCACAGCTTTGACTAATTTCAATCCGTCTGTCTCGGGCAGGAAAAGAGAAAGAAATTAAACCTGATTATAAAATGTTAAAATTGCGTATAACTGCATAAACAACAGAGAAGCAAAGCATGAGAAAACATAAAAAAAGATGCAGTCACAAATTGTAGACCCTGCATAAAAGGAGCGCCTGTGGAATTTAAGTTAGTTTTTCTCTTGCCTACGCATACTGTTTATCATACAGGTTCATAAAAGCCTATAAGCTATTTGGCATGTTTAACACTGGAAAAACAGAAGTCATTCTAAACGGTAAGCTCTTACATCCATTATTTTAACCATGTTGTTGGTTTAATAAACCTCTTTGCAGAGGATTAGGCGTTTTCCCCCTTTGCACAAACACTCAAACAGATTTTGTTATTGTACATCTAACACACTATAGACAGAAAGCTTTTTTTTTATCTGCAGTCACAGAACAATGAGCTTGTTACACAGCAAGCCAAGTGCCAGGTACAGAAATAGAGACTGGGGAATTCTTCTCCCCTGGTTCAGGAAACTGTTTGTTCACAGATTTGGACATCATTCTGTCAGAGAACAAGCAGCAGGGCATTTTTTTGGATTCTTGAAAGTTGCGGCCTCGGAAATCGTCTCACTCCTTACATCAATAATTTGTAAACAAATCGTTAAAAAATGATAAAGCATACAGTTCATTTCCCTTTAACAGTGAAAACGTTGACAATATACAATGATTTAATCCGGATTTGGCTCAGTAGATTAGAACATCATATAAAAGTACACAGAGAGTGATGTACCTACTTCAGCCATTTATTTCGACTAATTTTGGGTGATTACAGCTGATGAAACCATCTGTGTGACGGCACTCTTACCTGGAAATGTATCACTTCACTTGGCAAAATCAAGGTGAGGTCAGCCTCATTTTGATGTAGGCTGACCTCATGTCACGTGCATGTCAAACTGGTCGAGCGGCCATGGAAGTGGGACCCAAACGGCAGTCAAAAAAAAAATAAATAAAGCAATGTAACATCTGTGGAAGCTTCTTGCTTTCTTTTTTTTTTTTTTTTTGGCATCAGCAGTATAACCAAACACAACCAAAAGCACCCAACAACAAATGACAAACATCTTAAATACAAATTAACCTAAATTGGGAAAAGCTATTATTAGGGTTGTATCAAATGAAAATGGGAAAATGCAACACTATTTACACTAGACAAAGTTTACAAACTATTACAAACTGAAAATATCTTAAACACATTCCGATAATTACTTGAAGACCTGTATCAACAGAAACATTCCCTCTGGCCAGTATCACCCCTCTTTAATCCGCCTTTTGGTTAGAGCCATACCCAGAACCAATAAATGGTGTGCAAGTCCCTGGGGACTGTTTTGTCTGCGCACCTGAGAGTAACACGCCAGGATGAGGTCCCTCCATGGCAGGTAAAAGACACGCCCAGAAAACAAACACAAACAAAAGGAGAAAAAAAATTATTTGTTGTTGAACTGTTTTCTATTAATGCATTTTTAAAACAATAATATGCAAGTTGACATGGAACGTTGGCTCATTGTTACATCCTACCTGGACCTAGAAACACTATGCTGTATTTCATGAAACTCGTTGTTGTCAAAAATAAACGACATTTACGAAATTGGAAACAGAAATGCCCTCCTGTATCTGTCTTTTTCCATTCACCGCATGATGGTCTAAACGAAATTAAAAACTAAGACTTGACTTTACTTGAGAGCTTTACTACGTTTGCACTTTGCCTTGTCATTACCTTTGCCTCAGAGGAACCCTTTGCTTTTAAAGTTTTTATACTAAACTTTAGCTCCTTGCATTGCAGGTAGTTTGAAAGAAATCTCACTAACCACCAATGTAAATACAAACTGAACCGGCTTTAAGAAGCTGGTCATGTCTTATCTGTACCAAAATAGTACAATATAACTCCAACTCTAACCCAACATTTGGGCACTCCTGAGATGTCACTCAGCTTGGCAGAGCTCAGTTACGAGTCGTTCTTGTTATCCGGGTCTTCTGGAGACGGGTTACGTCTAAAAGTTGCAGGATAGCGACTCTCAAGGACTGGAGTTCTGTAGCCCTCCTAAAACTGTTAGCTGTCAGAAGCCAGTCAGTAATCGGCTTTTCAGGAGAGAGAACTCTACCAACTTGTGCAGAAACAATATGGTGGTGAATTGAACATAAAGCAAACGTGTAATTCTCATTGCCTGGAATCTATAGTGGAGGATTTGGTGAATACCGCTATCCAGGTCTGTTTAATGTTGTATTATTATGGTCCTTCCATTATTTTGTTAGATTCTGCTAATTCTGTGTCTTTGCTAATTTGTTTTCTGTTGTAACTGGATCCAGATCTGATAATAAAAACCACATTTTGAAAATACTCCTAACCACACTGTTTAATTTCTAATGGTAAAACAATTCAGGAAGAGGGACTCTTACCAAAACCATCCACTTTAATGACCAGATTTGTCAGTGCTGTCAACCTTGTTCAAGATTTAAGAAGGGGCATTTCTAAATGAAATATTTTGGATTTATGAATGCAGGACTGAGTGAGCAAAATGATCTTTATCAGATAATCTGCCCCGTTCCCTTTTGCCTTTCCTCTCCGGGCTTTTCCCGGGTGGGAAAGCATAAAAGCCGATCTCATAAATCTCACAAATCAACAAATAGCTTTGATTCTACCCTTGCACAGCACAGCTCTGCCCAATCAAAAGAGAAACTTCAGACAGAGGAACGGAAACGGATCAAAAAGTCAGTTTCTTTGGCGATCGACTCAAGATTTATTGATTCCGTTCCTCCTCAGTCTCGCCCGCTTTCTTCCTCTTCTGCTTTCCTCCTCTGCTGAATTTTCTAAAAACCTGCCGTAATCATTGGCAATTTGCAGGGCGCCTCGCAGCTGGACTCCTGCCCACTGCTGACAAAGTGCGAACGTGTCGGTCTGAAAACTGGAAAAAAAAAGAAAGAAAGAGAGTGCGGCTAAAAATAAAGGCCGTGCGTGTTTGTGGGGTTTTATGCTAATTTCTGCCTAAAATGGTCTGTTTGGGAAAAACAGGGAGCGCTGCAGTAATGGATTCGGTGTTCTGACTCAAACCCAGGAGGAGACTGAGATTTTTATAGATCGTTGATTACCTACAGGGGTCCCTCAACTCACAATCAGGGGCCAAACACACACACACACACACACACAAACAAACACACAGATGTATTTCAGGACATGATTGATTGGGTTTGTGGGACTTAATTCTGTTCTTGCTGAAGATTAGTATTTATCATGAATGTTACTGTACTCATACTGTTACACTTTAGAGTTGTGAAAAAGAAAACTGTGGCACTTCCAGGGACGACTTCTTTTTTTTGAACCCTTCTGTTGTCAAAGATTAGATTGAGTCTAGATTGATAATAGTTTTCGGGTGTCTGTTTTACACCACAGATGTATGTTAAGAATCGTTTTTTCTATTACAATAAGAAAAAAGACTTCAATCTAAAGCTTTAAAACTCTTCATCTTGGCTTGAATAACATAAACTATTCTCACCTTGTTTGCTTCTGCTTGAAACGGAACAAAATATAGTGTTGCTGAATATCAGCTGCCAGAAAAAGTTAAGCTGTAAAAAATTGATCAAAAAATTGTTTATTTACACAATCTACAGTAATGTGCTGAGATTGCATGTTACGTTCTCTTGTAAAAATATTGACACCCCTGGAATTGTTTCACATTATCGGGTTACAACCATAATCTTTTATATATTTTTGGGGATTTTACTTTTACTAAGCTTTTTGTGTTGTCTGCTGAGTTGAGTTCTGAAGCCAGTTAGAATAAAGGGTGTTGACTATTAATTTAAATCATAATTTTCAGGGTTTTATTTGCAAACAAATTTATGGAACATGTAAATGTGTTCTCCCACATCACATTTATGGACCGCTTTGTGTTGGTATATCTTATGAATAGGTTACACTTTATTTGAAGGGGTGTACATAAGACTGACATTACACTGTCATAAACATGACATAACACATGTTATGAACATAAATGACTCTTTATGAATGTTTAGGACTGTTGTCATTAATTGTCATCCGGTAAATTATGACACTATTAAAGCAAAGTTGACATTGTTTCAAATGTCTTTGTTATGACAACTTGACATTTCCAGACACAAGGTTAAGTTTAGGGCTTGATTTGGGATTAGGTTAAATTTAGGTCTTGATTTGGGATTAGGTTAAATTTAGGGCTTGATTTGAGATTAGGTTAAATTTAGGTCTTGATTTGGGATTAGGTTAAATTTAGGGCTTGATTTGAGATTAGGTTAAATTAAGGGGTTGATTTGGGATTAGGTTAATTTAAGGGCTTGGTTTGGGATTAGGTTAAATTAAGGGCTTGATTTGGGATTAGGTTAAATTAGGGGCTTGATTTGGGGTTTGTGAAGTTAGGGCTTGTCATAACATTTTAAACAATGTCCATTTTGCTTCAATAGTGTCATAATTTACCGAATGACAATTAATGACAACAGTCCTAAAATATATCTTATGGCTATCAGTGACCTTTTGCCTAAGCACCTGCCCACAAAAATGTCTGTGCACATGCTTTCTTTTGAAGTTGCTTTTTTCCCCTTTCTTGAAGTGTAACTCGCCCCAATGTAAAAGCATAATCCCGCCCCTACACAACTTTCCACCATAATTCCACCAAAGTGGGCAGGGATAAGTGGAAAAGGGTGTCCAATAATATATTATCATACTTATTCCCTTTGTAATCCTGGGTGGGATCACCAAAAGCGTTGCACATGCATGATTTATGGCTGTGCAAATAAACAGTGTCCAGGCTCCAAGGGCTCACGAAAAGGAACAACAGGTTGGTGAAGACAACCCTACCACCTGAGAATGAAAATAAAAGATAAATACAATTACTATATTGTAATGCAATCATTTGTTGCCGGAAACATTCATTCATAATCATTTTGAGACAATATAAATTAATAAACACTCACATTGCATTGTCCAGTTGCGTAACATCTTACAATTCAGTTCCATGATTAATTCAACACTTGCTTCTCATTTATTTATACTTAGATATAATATTCCAGTTTCCTGAGAAACATAATCTTGGCTTCTCATTAGGTGTAATCCAGAGTCATCAAAACTAACACAAATAAAAACTTACATTTACCTCACTATGTGTTGTGAAAGTATAAAATAGTCTTACCATTAAAAATGTATTACTAAAACAGAACCATGTCTTTTTTTCCCTCTTTTTTTACGTAAACATTACAATGATGTGCTAATTTGCTGAGATGTATCTAAGCTTCCAAAAAGGGATTCACCGAAGTCTGCTTGTTATCCAGACAAATGTTGGGGACCAGTAATGTTTTTTTTATTATCATCATTACATTTCACAGTCTCCATAATCTTTAGCATTTTCTTGAAAATTAGCCTTTTTAATCTTTGTTTCTTCACATTAACAAAATGTATTTGTAAATCTGCAAAGGCATTGTTCACAATGGTGTTTTATGTAGTTATTACAGATATACTGATGAACAAGTGTTTTATAATTTTTTAATCAATCTAGAAGTAAGCTCTAAAATGAAAATTGACACACATTCAAAACTGGTGGAGCATATTTAAGAGAAGTTTTAGCTGCTGCTGGTTGATTTTCCTGCCCTGAAAAGGCCACAACTGTCACCATCAAACCACTCAAAATGACTCTCCTGCAGCAGCCTCACAAATCTGCTGACATTACATCTGTGAGGAAAAACTCTAACACCGCTCTGGTTAGATTTTTATACCAGTCCAAGGAACATCACGGTCTGGAGTAAGAGATTAGACTTTCTGTTCACAGCAGTTCTGTCTCTGTGGTTTACAGAGGAATTGACACAAAACTGTAAACTCCTTCCGTTTCCATCGTCTCACCCTGAGAGGTTGTGGACTCTTTAGATTCAAAGTTTTTTTTTACTGTCACAAAGGATGGAAGAATCATTGACAAATGTGATTGCCTAACATTGCTTTGCAGGCAAAATGTATGTGTTCCTGTCAGTATTTCTGTCAGGAACCGTCATCCTGTTTTTAATATATCCCACAAATATAAAAAAGAGGATGCATCTTAGATTTGCATGGGTGTGTCAATGCTATGTGAAGCATTAAGACCTTTGAAGGCACCACCAATTCGTGCGTGTTTTTATGTGCTTACCTACAAGTACTTTTTTAAATAAGGAGACCATAGACACAGGTAGATCCCTTTAGCCTTAGAGAGACAATGACAATCGCTGGATGAAATCCCTTCCCTTTCAAACAGGAAAGGCTTTAGCTCCAGTGTCTAATAAGTGTAAGAATATTATAAGCACGTCTTGATAGAATTTGAAAGAGACTTGATTATTGACTGAAATCAAGACGCTGCACACTTGCCCTTTCCCAGTGCTAAAAGCCGTTTTTACCACCTTGCAGTTAAATTGCAAAACCAAACATGGGACTTACAGCACAGTGGGGACTGAAATGCATGAACTATAGCACAAACACAATCCTTTGTTTCAAAAGAGGACAGCTTAACTGAAAAGGCCACCCTCTCCTTTCCATTTTTTCACACATGATCCCAAATGCTGCACGATTAACCTGAGGCTGGCTTTTTAACATCCTCTAATGGTGTTCGCCTAAGGATGAAGAAGGCATATTGTGTGCGTATTCCTCCCAGAATGGCATTTGGGAGAACGATTTAATTGCCTTGTTTGTATGGGTCAAAGAAAAACAATTACGCCTGGGAAAATGGAGGGTAAATCCAAAATGTTTTCTATGAAAATCAAAGAAAGCAAACACAATGTCAGTCCTTCCATCCAATATTCTTATTTGCTCTTTGTATACTGTCCCTCAGCTTTTGTCATCTAATGCATTTGCAGCTCACCCCCAAATAGTTATAGTTGTGAAATTAGCCCTTCAATACTGTAATGACTTCCTGCCTCAAGGTTTTTGTTTGAAGTTATTGAAAACACAAATCAGATTCTATACTGCCATAAAGAAGCCAAAATGGAAAGATTATACCCTTGTTGCTTGCATAAAAAGAGAGCATCAGCCAGATGCTGCCAATAAAATGGACTTGATTACTGAATAACAAAAGATTGAGTCAATGGTGTGATGCCAACTGTTGACAGGTTATCTGTCCCAGGAAGGCTAGTCAAATACGAGTCATCTAGGCCCTGAATCACCAAAGTAGCTGCATCAGGCAGCCATCACCACATTTGAGTCTGAGTCATGTTGAAAGAAGTGGCCCCCCCTTGGAAGGTTCCCCACTGTTCCATGTTTTCTCCATTCGTGGATATAGACCCATTTACTCTTTGTAAACAAAGATGGCTGCGTGCAGCGGAACAATGGCGGTGTTATCAAGGTAATCAGTGCATCATCCATGAAAGATTGTGAAGCTTACCTTGAATAAACTAACTTTCACAAATGTAAACCAGCTTCCAGGACCATGGACAGTTACTGAAAGGATGCAAAACATGGACAAGTGGGCCAGTAATCAGTGGCCTTATATATATTTGGCGGAAAACCCCAGCAAGTCCACAAGCGCAAAGCTACGAGCATAAAAGCAAATGACTACGTCACTTGCAGACATGTGCTTTTACTATTTTTATCCTGTTATATTTCGTATCATCAGCTCTGTTGGGTGTGTTGTATGTTAAAGTGCTATATAAATAAAGTTGAGTGGTATGCCCACTGAAAAATAATCGAAGCAAGTGAGTGAAGATTACATTAGAAATTTCAAATTTGTTACTTTTTATCCGGTCCATTGAAGAATTTGACATATTAAGCTCTCTTTTTAAGTGAAGCCTAAACATTTTTATGAATTTTTTTTCTTTCCTGTCCTGTAAAACCTTGGATGGCCTTGTATGAGTTGTGCAATATTCATAAATGCTTTTCTTTGTGTTTCTAATTAGACACCTCCAAGGTGAAAAATTTATTTGCTTTACAGTGTACTGCAGTATTTTAAGAGTAAGTAAAGTTGGAATTTAAACAATGGTAAGGCCCCTACTTATAAAACCACAAATATGATTGCCAAATAGCTTCAAGTCATTATTACCAACTAAGCATTAAAAAAATTCTAATCAGTATTTTAATAGATATGAAGTACTTAAACAAAATCATGTAAGATATTAACAAGACCAGACGCCATGTGAAGTTGTTATAAATATCTATTCATCTAGCATCTGTCTCCAGCTCCCTAGTTTCATTTTTACCAGAGATGATTTCCCCAGCCCTCATGAATACTTATGATGAATCAGTGTGGTAACATGAGCCGGCTCACTCTCTAATTTTAGCTTATTTACTATCAGTGTCATTTTCACACAAACCCTGCAACTGCATCAATTAGCACCACTGCTACCAGGTTTTGCTGCCTCTTATTACTGCTCGTGCGGCTCATCGGGAGGCAAACAGGTAGCGCAGAAGCATGTGGCCAAGCTCTTTGTAACAAAAGTATTTCCTCCGACAGAAAACAGGCTGAGGTTGTACTTTTATTCCGCCATTTTTGTGTTTGTTTTTACTCTGTTGAGCTGTGGGAGACTGACAGGGCTCTCAACGCAGCACAACATTTAATGGGAAAAGTGAAGAGGGCTTGTGACAGGTTGCGGTGGTCATGGTTTATTTGACAGGCGCCCACGCTCAGCTCACCACCCCGCCCAGTCACAGAGAGCTGGGAATGACAAAAAAAAAAAGTCAACAGCGACGCCGTGGCTGCCGTCGGAGGACGCTTCACACAGCAGCTGGGTCAGCTGAGCATGAAGCTGGCCGTTTACTCCTTGTTTGTGCTGAAAGTTTTATTTTAGAGCTGGGGCATGTTGGGATTTTTCTATCATGAAAACTATTATTCTTCTATTATTATTCTATCATGAAGACTGGAGGTCGTCAAAATCCGACATTCTTGTGTCCGTTTAGCTGCAGTTTGAATCGAAGCCATTTAAGTTGCCAAGAAAGTCTGTGCTGCATGTGCTCGCCCAATAAACCAAGCACCACAATAAACCAAGAAGAAATCAATCCAATATTGAAATGTTCCTAATTCTTTTTTTTTTTTTTTTTACATTACAAAACTGCAAACCAAAGGTCCTGTTATCAAATAAAATCATTGCCAATGCCTCTTCAGAATTCGAACATAGCTTCAATTAAAACACTAATTAATTTGAGAGCACTCCAGAAGCTGCCAGAGCATGAAAGACAAAATTAATTGAGGAGAATGTTTCATTGTTTGACAGCCGCACGCTCTTCTGCGGAAAAGTGAACAATAAATGGATTACACTTTAAAATTTGCTGCCCCGGCCTTGTTGAACACTCAAGACGTTGTATAGCACCTATGCTGTGTAAGCTTATGGGCAAAGACGATGCTTTTTTTCTCGAAAATAATTGGCCGAACCAATCAGTGAGTCAGGGTTAACGTAGGCTTTGGTGTCGAGTAGAGGGACCTTTTTCAACAACATGGCGTGGGAATGTCAAGATCCCTCTGTCAGCCTGATGACCGTCAGACGGCTTCCCCTCCCTGAGAGCCACAGCTGCCTCTTTATTCAAATGTGGCCAGAATCCATCTTGACTGCAAATGCTGCCTTTAAAAACAGGACGTAATTGCTTTCCTCCCGAGCTGGTGCTCCCCAGCCGACGCGGCCACGCTCGACAGGCTTTTCATTTTCAGGAAGCTGATATAGTTTACAACGGCGGTTGAAGGTGGCTTTCTGTAATTTTTGGGGTCTTGATTTCAGAAGCAGAAAAAGCAGAAGGAAATGAATGGAAGTCGATCCACATTTCTAACATTTTGGAGTTAATGCCTGAACTTAAATGCGAGGACGTGTCAGGCTCTTTGTGCTCAAAATCCCTCTAATGATGCTGAAATAAATCATTTCTGCGACGAACGGTGGGCCAAAACTCTTCAACAGGGATGAACAGACTCATTATTGCTAACACTTCATGGGAGTTGTTGGTTCGTGGCACACGTTACTAGCTTTGGGTTGGGGGGGGGGGGGGGGGGGGGGGGGGCAATTACTTTGACATTTAGATTTTTTTAACGTAATAAATTAAATTGTTATTTGAAAAGTTCTTTTTTTTGTTTCCTCACGTCATCTAAATAATCCTCAAATAATTGTTTGAGGATCTGAAACATTTAAGTGTGACAGAAAAGAAAAAAAAAACGTGCAAATCTGTAAGCGCAGGAATGCTTTTCCACTCTACCATAGCGCTTACTTGGGTTTAAATAACCTCAGACGTCTATGCTAATTACCCTCTAAAGCAAACATGACAGCGGCTTTAAAGATTTATAAAAAATAAAAAAAAACAGTGTTTGCACGGACAGGTGTGACATTTCTGAGGCTGCCGTCGTTTCAGCGTAAAATAAATCTACTTTTATCTTGGTTTTTGACTCTAAAAGGAAAGAAGTATCTGCTGAGGACGGGATATTTACTACTCGTTACTTCTCAACATAAAGCCCCAGTTAGAAAAAGTGTGATCAGTCTCCTTAGTATCAGTTGAAACAATAGAAAATAAGCTGAACGCCAGAAAGGTCCTGGAAGATGAGGGAGTTTGTGGAAAACAGCATCTGTGTTTGACTTTGGAGTGCCTATGTTTCCCCTCAGAAATTAAAAAAATGTGCAAGCAACAGACACAAACATGGCTTTGAGTCTTGAGAGGAGAAAATTAGCTGAAAGGCAGAGACCAAGACATACATTTTCAGCACTGCAAGTCAGAGAAGAAAAAGACGTTTTCAATCTGAATATGTAACAGCAAGAATCTCCGAGTAGTTTGACCTTTTGTGAGCCGCTGCTGTCAAAACAGAAGGAGAAAAAGGCATTTCTGACTACTGTTCTCCAAGGTTAAGCTCACTACATGCAAATCAACATTTCTCTGGAATTCACCAGCAACCTAATGCTGATGTGATGTAAAAGCTGCCGTGTTCACTTTGCTCAAGGGCACGTTTAAAACTTGTTGTGTTTTTTTGTTTTTTTTTATTTCCTCCCACACACAGTTTTTATACATTTTCGACTTCAGCAGAGTGAGTTCCAGTCTCAAGCGGCACTGACCTTTAAGCGTCCACCGCGGCCATTTAAAAGAAAGTGCACATCATGGCCTCCCTCCACCTCATCCGCACCAACCAGACCAGCTCAGGGACTGCCAGAGGCACATCCAGCTGCTAGCCATGCTCAGGGGAGGGTCTGGAGTTGTGAATCCAGATGTTAAAACAGTTTAAAAGCTGAGCAGTTTCATCTTAACGCACAAAGGGATCAGATGTTTGCACATTGTACGCGCCATCAATGTCACATTGATTTTGGGCTTTTAAATGTCTGTTTAAACATTTCTCTTTTTTCAGGGTGGTCAGACAATATAAAAAAAAAAACAACTCTAATGAATTTTAAAAGCAAAAACTGGGTGCACAAATTAGAATTTGTTGATTTCTTCCAGAAATATAAGTGAAATATATGAATTCACCCCCTATTATTTGATTATATGCTCCATAGCAAGTTGTTGAGAGAAACCAAATATTATTTGGCATGATCCTGACCAAGTATTTGGCTTTACTTCCTGGCACAATGAGAAAGTTCTTTTTGAAAATGACAAGAATAAAGTCATATAATTGCAAGACAGAAGCAGTAATTTTATGGGAACTCTTACAAAAGGCCACGGTCTCCCCCCTGTGTTAACATGAGAAATGTTTAGCATCTTGTAAAGCTGTACTTTGATTACATAAACAAGAAAATACTAAATCTTTTTAGCAAATTTGCTTCAAATTGTTATTAGTGTGAGGACTTTGAAACGATTGTGCAAACGCATGTGTGACTTCGTTCTCTTAATATGACAACTTTATTCTCGTAATGTTCTTTATTATTGTACACCTTGTGACTTTATTGTCGTGATTTTCACAAAAAGGATAAAAGAAAATTCATTATTGGCCTCAGAGGTGTACATTTCCACACACAAAAACTAATTTAGAGAAAAGTCGGACATTTTCAAGATTTTTTTTTTTTTGTCCATGATTAAAAGGCATACATTCGATATCTTAAACAATACTATCTCTGACATTGTAAAGTTTTCATGCCAGTAACACTAGTCCAAACAAATTGCTAAAAATGGAGGGCTGTGTGCTAAAATCTTCACCTTTCACCACAAACGTACAGACAGCGGGTTGAAACTTGGGCACAATTGGATGGTCCAACACAACTGGCTCTGGAATGAACAAAGCCAGCTAACTATAAGCTTATAGCATCGGCCCAAGTCCATCCGTGTTGAAAATGTAAAGACAAAGCTTAAAAAGGCGGGTCAGTGCCAGGAAATGAGCCAATTTAATTGAACTCTCAAACCTCTTATAAGAACAGGAGTCCAATATATACCCAGAATTATCCCAGCAGCTTGTTCATAGCAAAAAAGTTAGTGGTCGATGAGTAGCTTACTAAGGATATATATTTATATATATACTGTATATAAAATTTTTACCCTGTAAGGATTAGAGAAAATCCCCAAAAAATCCAAACTTATTCTTTATACAAACAAACGATTAAAGTTGTTTCCTAAATGTTCGTTCCACCCTGGGAAAAAAAAAAAAAAACTGTTAATGTATAATCCTAAAATGTACCAGACAGTGATGCATGATTATGAATGTATGTAAACTTCTAACCACACACAAATGCTAGTTCATAAGACGTGAAAACACCCAACATGCAATCATTCTTTACACAAACACCCCAAGCAGGCACTGGCCTCTCACAGGAGAGCTACCTAAGGCGCTACGCCGCTCTCCTCACAGTACACGTTCTCATGGCAACAGGCTGAAGCAGCCGCTAATGGCCTTCTTATCAATTCAATCCAAAGGACTCTCAGAGAGGCTGATAGACTCCTCAGCTTTACATCCTACCACCGTTTCACCAGCAAGTGCTGCTCACTCGTCCACCTCGGGTCTTTGGGATTCGCAGAAACGTGCCCCAAAACAACAAACGCGCGTATGTGCTTGATTAACACGGCTAAACGAAGCGCTTCATTTGTTCGCGCGGGTTCTCGTCTTCACGATACGCTCCATCGTTTTGACAGCTTCGCGAGAGAGAAGACTTCACTTTCATCTCCATCTCTGCTGGACGCACACTCGTACACACATCCAGCTGCGTCCCAGTGGAATCAATCTTCATTTGCTGCGTTTGAGAGCAGCCCTGAGATTCCCCTCCTTAAATCTCAGATGCACCCTGCTGGTTCTCTTTGGCTTTGGCACCTGAGGCGAGGTCATTTTCAAACTGGATGAGTTCACCATCCTGAGAGAAATTACATGTAACGGGGAATCTAGATCTGAAGTTATCGTCGAGCCCAATAAAAAAAACATGTACCTTTTTGAAATTGGCTAAAATGTTTTCAGAGGTGTAAATCAAAACTTTAAACGTGTTACTTTTAAGGGTTAATCAGTCTCTAACAACCTTTAGACAGACGTTTTCTGTTGCCCTGAAGAGGTTATTTTATTCAAGCTATTCATTATAATGGTGAAAAAAAAAAACAAGTCTGGCTGATGATCCAGGATTATGTTGCTACCACACAGGGAGCAGGATGGAAAGGACGGTAAAAATAGAAAACCCTCTACAGCGCATGCTCGCTGGTTGCTTGGCCGTGACGTTAATGAAAAGCTTTTCCTATCCTATCATCACAAATGTAAACATGGAGTTTTCTAAGGACTGGGCTTTTCTGCCACACGTACTCCGTTTTGGTGCGGTGCAAAACGATGGACACGTGGCGAAGCGCCTCATGGCCAGGGTTAAGTATGGCGGAGAACCTGTATCTCTTCCGAAGGATGTTGGAGTCTTGTTATAGTGCATAAAAATCATAAATGATTTGAAATACCGGACCCTATCAAACAAAAACCCAATCAGACCTGAAAACTTATGCCCCAACCAACACAGAACCGCTTAAACAGACACAAAAGCCACCAAAGACTAAGCACTGTTTTTGGAGCAACGTGGGTGAATGAAAAAACTGCATCATAGGGCTGGATTTTTCTGCAGAGATTACTCTCCTGCAATAAAAAAAACAACTTATTTTGAGACTTTTCATAAATTTTCACCAGGGTTGCCAACATGTCTCAAGGTTGCTACACGCGCAGCCCCGTAAAGGGAATTACCATTGTGATATTTTAATTCTTTTAACTGGACCTCACGAATTGAGCCCGGTCTCAAAGCTAACTGTCATTCAGCAGTCAAGATGGCGTGATCTGATAAAAAAAAATAAAAAAATACATCTTTCCACTTGGCGAGCGCGCCTGTGTTGACTCGAAGAGCAGCCGGCCATGCATGGGTTTGTCTTTGTGAAGCGCGCCTCTCCGAACGTGTTTGCATTCGTCTGAGCGCCGTTGCTCTGAAAGTGATTAATACTTCAGCTGCCAGCAGCGCAGGGAAACAAAATTAGATTAGAAAGACAATTACATTTAGCTGTGCAGAGCCGGTGCTTCTTATCCTGCAAGAAGCACAAAAGTAGCAAATGAACATCCATTAACAGGCATGGTAGTAAAATAAAGAGTCATTCTGCATTAATGTGAATTTTAAGCATATATAAAAAAAAAAAGAAACTGAGTGGGATTTCCGTTGATCTGTTGTTTGTAGAAGCTAAACTAGGCTAAAGCTAGATTTGGCAGAAACAAAATGGTTGGTTATGAGAGCGCAATCTGTCAATGTGCCAAACTAGAAGTATCCTGTGGGAGCTCATTAGCTTAGCATTCTGCCTCGGTGGGCTCTGCCTTGAATGAACGCGAGCACAAAGACTGAAACAAGCACTCGTCATGCTGCCTCCCACTGATCATTTTCTCTCCCATTCTGCTGTTTTCTCGTTCACCGGCAGTCCTATTCATCAAGCTATTCTGCCCACATTCCAGCCTTTACTCTCGCAATTCATCATCTGAAACCCAGCCCAGGAGTGCCCATCGGCGAGCCTCTTTTCCACAAACTCCCCAACCTGGCTCTCCCTTAAAAGGGATTCTCTGCACATTGAAGCTGCTTCGCTCCACTTTCTCTCACTTCCTCCTCCAACTGTACTGGCAGCTCAAACAGAAAAAAAAGACAAAGCCCGCTCTCAGGTGTAACAACGTTTTTCGTTTCGGTCAAAGAGTTTGCGCGCCATCTGCTTCCTCCCTCACAATTAGCCCGCTCTGTATGACAGAGAGATACGTCTCCAACGAGCTGCAGCCGAGCTTCCCCTTCCCTCTCTGGCTGCAAAAAAAAAAAAAAAAAAAAAGGCAGGTACGGCAGCCGAGGATTGCAGTTAACAGAGGAGTGGAGGTGAGAGCCGGCCTTTCTCTGGGAATGATGCCCTGCCTTGACTTGGCGCTCTTTGACAGCAATGAATCAAGCTCACTTCTGGATCCTGGTACCCTCACTTTAATAAGGCTCTTTTCAACTGACCTGTAACAGCATGGGGCGGGTTATTAAGATGGGATTGGCCACGCCGCCCTAATGATGAGTTATGAGAGCCTAACCTCTGTAAGTAAGTAGAGCCGAACAGGTTGCACGTTAGGGATGCGTGGTTTTTCTGATTTTATTTTTTGATGTGGAGCTTGTTGAAATATGCCGTCTTAAATACCACAAGGAACAGATGCCTCCATTAGCCAAGAATGTCTAAAAGGAGCGAAGGGATACACAGTGCTGTGAATGAAAGTCTTCTATGAGGGTCTTCTTGACTAATATTAGTACTTTTTAACAAACTTTCAATAGAAAAATGCTGCGTTCTCAACCGAGAAACTTGAAACAAACATCATGGTGACATTAAACCACTAAGGGCTGTAAATGGATTAATAGAAAAGAACTAATTAATCGCATATCTGTCAAAAAAATGTATCATGATTAAGTACATTTCAAGTCAGCCCACAAGTCATTAATTGAACAAAAGGGAGTCTTATTTTTTGCTTCTTGTTTGCTTGTTTTTTTTACCTTTGGCATACTTTTAAAAAGCTGTGAAATAAAAACAGCATTAGAAGGGCTGTGCTTAATGAGAGCAACAATGTTCCGACATTTGGTTAAAACAGCGTCAGATCCACTGTCACCCAGCTACAGTGACTGCCACTGTAAAGCGTGTACAGGCAGATGTTTCTAAGTCTCACATCTGCTGTCATGTTTTGAGCCTTGTCTGTCTATTAACCTTTTCTCTATCGTCCATTCTGCTGCGACAGCCTGGATGTTGTGCGCACATGCCTCTGGGTAATGGCACTCGGTAGACCTACTCACTGATAGTGCAAAGGAGTGTAGACAACAAGTCGTCGTTCATAAAGTGAGCCTTGGCATGTTATCCTTGCCAGCAGAAGTCCAATGATGACATGTGAGAGCGGCAGAAGCAGCCTCTAACAGACTTTGCTTCGTTGCTTTCTGGTTTTTGTACGTCTCTATTCTGGACATTACCGTTTTCCTGGAAGGTGAATGATAAGCGGATTTGTTCTGCCCACTGCTAGCTTGACTGAGCGAACGGAAGTGTATGGCAATGCAGAGGGGCCACTTTTCAAAATGTTTAATTTATATAGTAAAACAAAAAATACAAATACTTTTAAATAATTTTAACAGCCCAATGGAAAAAATTTTGCTTATTAGTGAACAGCAACTTTGAACCGAAAGATTTCAAAAGAACAGTTCTCAATTTTTGAAGCGAGCTTCTGGTAACTGGTTATAAAAGCTGCATATTTGTACTTTGGGCGTGGTCAATTTGTACATTTAGTACCCAGTTTAGCTGGACCCAAAAGGGTTACACTAATGGTTAGTGTGAGAAGGCCAACACCAAAGTGGATTTTGGTCATCTTTAATCTCAAAGTCTTTATAATGGTTTATGCCAACATAATTTATGGACATTGAAACCAGACACATTTGCATTACATGGTTATGTACACAGGAGCCAGTGATTATTTACACAGGAAGCGGAGGTCAGAGGTGGGGGGGGGGGCACCAATTGTTGTCCTGTGAGCGATAAATGCTGAGAATAAAACATGTGAAATATTTCAGGTCAAGCACAGCTGTGGGTTTAAGGTTATTGATATTAAGATGGAAGTTGTTTGCAGATGGTGGAAGTCTGTTTTGATCTGAACCTCTGAGACAAGCTAGCCAACTTCAGCCTTTAGAACAAACCAATTGATAGAAAATCAAGACACCAAGACAGATTTCCACTACAGTTAAAACAATAAAGTACTTAGAGCATTTTAAAAGAACTTTACATAAGAAATACAGAAGACTTTAACTACTTTATACAGCAACAAGTTAATTCCCCTCCAGAGCATGAACTGTTTTCTGTTGTGTGTGTGTCCCTGCAAGGATTTACTGGGTTGTTATTCCATTCCTGGACCAACATGCATCCAACAGAAGCATGCTCCTTGTGTGTAGCAAGAACAAATTTTGTCATGCAGAGTACAAAACATTTAATAAAAAAAAGAAATCTTAGAACCAAACATCAGAGGTGTCTTTAATTCAGTTTAGCAAAGTCTTGTGTTTCTGCAGAACTGATCAAAATAGTATCCAAACTGAGCCCTACCTTACATTTATTTTAAAATAAACACAGTGGCAAATATTACCTTTATCAGTTAAGTTTTTTTAGAGTAAAGTAGCAGAAATAAACGTTATAAAGATTAGATATGAGCACAAAGTTTACATGAGCATAAACGGATGTAAATACCCAGAGATCCCACTGTAAATTGATACATTACATCATCTGTCACCTTGTTGTAGAAAACTTCTTCTCATACAGCATTCAGTTTGAGCTAGTTAGGGTTGGCAACGTGACATTTGCTCAGATTTGTTAATTTCTTCAGCTGTGAACATGAATTATTTCAATTTTGATCTGTGTCAGCTGAACTTTGAGTTATCTCATCCCAAAGTGTGAGCTTGTAAACCATTGGAGATACGGGTGGAAAAAAAAAAAGAAATGCTTAAAATGTGTCGAGATATCAATTTTTCTGAGTCCTGTGAATGTTCATGTCCATTATTTAGCGGTTGTTGGAGAGCAGCATAACTGATCAAAGCCATCAAGCCTCCTCTGTTGGGAATTTTTAACATTTCAGGAAGGAAACTTGTCACTGCATTCCTCTTATCATGAAACTGCTTTTGATCATTCGCAATCGCGGGATGTCATGCATTATTCTGTTCTACACACACGCACAGACACACATCTACACACTCCTACTCGTCTGAAGCAGGCAGATGGATTTTAAATCAGAGTCACCATTTGTGGGTCACTTTTCCAGAGGGGCATGGCTGAGCAGAATGCTCAAAAAGTGCTAAAAATTTAAAGCGGAATATCCGCAAACTGTACATTGCATAATGATGAGTTCCCACCTACAGTTGCAGCTTTCATACATTGATCATGAACATGGCTGTCAGATTGTTTTGGGTTTTTAAATTAATTCGATTCAGTTTTGATAAATAGTGACAACACTTCATCTCAAGACATTTTGCGAGGTTCATTCTATGGACTCATCCCGACAGTTTTCTAAAGAAACACAGCAGGTTGCATGCATGTAGTGACATGGGATAACAGGAAGAAACCTCCGGCAGAACCAGGCTCGGTGTGAACGGTCATCTGACATGACCGACGGGGGGGGGGGGGTTCAGAGGACCGAGCAGAGACACAGACGCACTGATTTACGAGTCCTTTCTATCTTCTCTTCAGCTTTTCACTTTCAGAAGCCACCGCAGTGAGTCATATGTCTCCCTCTAACTCTTCTGCATCTTCTTCTCTCACACCAACTACCTTCATGTCCTCTTTCACTGCATTCATAAATCTACTGTTTGGTCTACCTCTAGGCCTCCTTTCTGGCACTTCCTGCCCAAGGATCTTTCTACCATTGTGCTCACTATTGGTCCTCTGTCCATGTCCAAACCATCTCAGTCTAGCCTCTCTGGCCAC
Organism: Fundulus heteroclitus; assembly: GCF_011125445.2. Classification (NCBI taxonomy): domain Eukaryota; kingdom Metazoa; phylum Chordata; class Actinopteri; order Cyprinodontiformes; family Fundulidae; genus Fundulus; species Fundulus heteroclitus. Next base: position 16,113,892 of record NC_046374.1, read on the forward strand.
ACCATCATGGGTTGTTCCTCTGATGTACTCATTCTTGATCCTATCCATCCTTGTCACTCTTCTTCATCTCTGCTACCTCAAGCTCTGCCTCCTGTGTCTTCCTCAGTGCCACTGTCTCTAAACCAGACAACATCGCTGGTCTCACCACTGTCTTGTAAACCTTTCCTTTCATTCGCGCCGATACTTTTATCACGCAACACACTTTTCTCCAACTGTTCCAACCTACATGGACACGTTACTTCACTTCTTTTCCACACTTGTCCTGCACCACTCTAACATACTTCTCTGTTACTCCAGACTTCCTCATACAATGCCATGGCTCCTGTCTCGGCAACCTGACATATGCTTTCTCTAGGCCTACAAAAACACAATGTGGCTCTTTCAACAGGTTTTCCTGGGTAGAATTACAATAAAACAAGCTGTTTCATTGACTATTTTAAAACAAAGAATTAGGTGCACGGATTAGATTTTATAATAGATTTTCTCTGATCGACACATGTTAAAAATTATACCTAGAAGGTATATACATACAGTCTAAATAGTCTTGGTTGTATGTACTTTTCTAGCCATTAAGAAGCTTCTGGTGTAACTCTGGCTGAATATCTGACCTCTGTTCTTGTTAGAATTGGTAGAGGCTGTTTGAAGGGGTTTGTTTCCCGAAGCAACTAAACCTTTAGCCATAGTACACAATTGTCCAGAGGGTTGAGGTCAAGAACCACCACTCCAGAAGTTTCATGTTAGCCTCCGCTATCATTTCCAAAGCTAGTTTCTATGTCTGATTGGGCTCATTGTGGGCAAGTTTAAAATATCTGACATAAACTGTCAACTAATGATGACTCATGGTTGAGACGTTCAAACAATACAGAAACCAACAAGACTCACACCGGTCATAAACAGGAAGACGCTGCAACACCAGCGCCAATGCCCACATTGAAGCCGATTTTACATCACCATGTAGATACAAAGCAGATACATTCAGCAGAAATTTACAGCTGACCTTATGTCTTCTGGAGACGACGTCACAGCTAGACAACATTTTTATTAACAGGAATAATGTTTGAAGGATTTAAGGCAAGATTTTAATCTTAAATACCTTCTAATCCCCCCGTACCAGATACTCACTCTGCCCACATCTAATAATTGTAAAATGCGGCTAAAAGAGGCATTGCGTCGCAGACCAGGGAACGTGCGGGGAGGAAGGAGGACTGGGCGTTGTCTGGGCTACTAGAACAAGGTAAAAAAAATGCTAAATAAACAAACTGAATGCTAAGGTAATAAATCGCTAACCTAAAAATCGATAGAACGATTGCAAAGCTCACTATTCCAGCTCCAACTAGCTACATTGAGGCATCACATATGTGAGACAGAGACATTTTTATGCCCCAAAGTGGTAGAACTACTGTTGTTTTTCTGGGCGACGTCACAATATATTTTGAGCCAATACCAATGCTAATTGAAACTTTAAATCCAGTACACTGGTAAACATGAGGAGGGCGGCACCCAGCGGTTTTAGACACAAAAGCAGTACTGTCAAAATAAGGACTGGGACATACAGACAGAACTATAAGACATCCGTGTGTCCAGTTTATTAGCAAAAATAAAAAAGTTGATTTGTGGATGAGTTGTTCTTTAAGAACACTGTACCAGCTGTCAATAATGGGGAGGGGGGGGGGGCATCGTGCTGTGGGCTGTTCCATTAATAATGGTACTGGTGCTTTGCTCAAAATAGATGGAAAACGAAGATGGACTACAAAATGAAAAGGCGTTACAACCTGCTACATCTTGAATCTTACAGCAACAGCAAAATAAATGGGGACATACCTAGATGTTAGTGAAGAACAATGATCCCACACAGATGTCAGAATTGGTTTTGGGCTGAATTAAGCTAGGTCTGTACCAGCTATGTCTACAGGTGAGCCAACTTCCTTAAATCCCGTCTGCTAATTTTGTCATAGTATTGTTGAATTATCCGGTCAGAATTATCTCAGAGGCTTGTGGGTGGCTACAGTGTTGTTTATGTGCAAGGAACAACACGTAGAAATGTAGAAATATGTAAAAATATGAATCTGCGTGGGTTAGACAGAATCCACAGCAAAGGGAAACTTGTGCACCGAACTTTCGTTTTATCAGTCCACTCTGAAACAGAGCAGCTCGAGCGCATCGTCAAAAATCCCCACATGTATTACAGTCGTGCTAATGAAGAGTGCACATAAATGTCCGACCAGAACTTTAAACCTTTGACATCCCCGAGGATTCTTGTAAAACCTGAGTGTTTGTTGTAGGGATTACACACCTATACGGGAGCAGCTTATTCCATAACATGTCAGCTCAGCAGACAAGAACCCCAAATAAGAGCCCACTGCTCCCCCACATGCTTCATGTGCATTACTGTCATTTCCAAACAAGGTTACCGTGTGTGTAACGCGCTGACAGGGAGTATAAAGAATATATGTCAAAGCCGTACAGGGGAACAAAGGCAAAAATGACAAAACAAGGTGGGAGACCCTGTCATTGTTGGGCAGGAGCCACGGTACAGTGCAGACACACTCAGCCCCAGAGGTACGAGTATCTTTGAAGTGGAACTACATCAAAGCACATTCTTTTTCATACTCATTTAATCTGTGTCTGTCCCCTCCAGTCATCATTCTGTCTATTTACTACTCTTGTTCAGTGAACGAAGTAACTAACACATTTACGCACATAGGCCTGTAGCTGTGGGTACTCACACAACAGCTCAGGGTTTGAGATGACGGTGAGGTGCCAGAACTTCCTCTAACAGGAATGTTTGGTACAGGAGAAAAAAAAAATAGGTGTGAGCTTTAGTTTTCTGAAGAGGAGAGTTTTGGTTAGCGAGTGATGACGGAATGGACCACAATGTGAGTTGGCGGATCATGGCTTTGTTCAGACATTGGCGAACACTGCTCCGGTCTATCACGGTGAGAAAGAAGTCTTAATCGGAAGGCAAAACAGTTGACAAGTTGTAACTTTAGCATTCCAGTTCCCACCAATGGGTATGAAGTATGGCCAAAGACAATAGAAAAGATCCTGGCAGGGTTGAACCACTACATACTCAAGAAAAACTAGCTCTAAATTCAGTTCACAGCAGTTAATCTGAATTAATTTATCTGCACAACCTACACACTTCTCAACAAACCCATAGTCCAGACCTGAATTAGCTCTCATTCCTTCAGCAAACTTTTAATAGTCTTAAAAGATATTTAGATTATTATGTAATACACTAGTGTCATATTATGTGGCCACATGGCAATAGCAACCAATTTTTTGACAGGTAATTCACATTTGCTTTATTTACTTCTGTTATAACCTGTTCTTTCCTTTAGCCAAATTCCCCCTAAACCTAATCACATTCACATATATTTAAATGTAAAATGTAAAAAAAAAATAATAAAAAATATGCGTGAGAGAAAAAAAACTTTGATCTAAGAAGAAATAGACTAAAGTTGGTGACAGGGAGTGAAGATAAAGATCAGGGTATTTGGAATAATGCTGTTTGGACAGATGGTTCTAAAAGTGAATGATTTGGATCCGAGAAAAGCGGACATACTCGGCTTAAATCATTAACAGCATTCCAGGAGAAGAACCTCATGCAGACTTTGCCGGGCTTTGTATGCAGCAACAGGACCTTGCCAGTCCACGACCATTGAATTCATCATATGTTCTGCAGATTATCAGAGGGAGCTAGAGCAAATATCTACCCCTCTATGTGGTTTTTAACGCTAAAGCATAACCGGATGCGTCAACATTAGAATAACTCAGAATAATACTTGGAAATCACTTGGAAATTTAGTGGATGTCTAGAGTAATTTGTGGGGTAAGTTCCTGCACACCTTGGCTTTTCTGTTCACAAAGCTCAGAAGCCTTTACACCAAGTCAAATTATGACAACAAATTACTCCGTGAAACAACCGTGCTACCGGTCAGAGTAGAACTCTGAGTTTCTCCTCCTTTTTAGCTGAGATCTGCACAAGGACGTGTCGGAAAAAGGCGTTTCCTTTTCTGGATGGGCCTGTATGCTGGAACGAAAATGCTCCACAGAAATCTCTGTCAGGAGAGGCTGATCAGACCACGATTCCATGTCTTATCGTTTCTGGGTTAATACATTTTAAATTCTTGCTGTTTTTCGCGGTTATCGATTATTTACCTCAATATTCTCAGCCAGCACATAATTTTTCTAGCACGAGGGGACACTTTCATTTCTGAACAATTTCTTAATCAACGCCATCTTTACTTCATCATAATATAAATATAGCCTAAAGTGGGGTTGGGGCAAATTATATACCTACAAGAAAATCAGTGTTAACTCATTTTCTACAAAGATGAGTAAAGCCAAATGCTGGCAAAAAGATGAATGAACATATCAGTTATTTCAATAACTCACACCATCCCATAATTGCATATGTTGAATATAGCCAATTCAGGTTAAATATAAGAACTGGACCTTACCTGATTAAACTGTATTTTCGTACTTCATCTTGATTGCCACGTCCTTTTTATGCCTGTCCGGTTGAACCTACAAACGCAATCAACGCACCCCCCTCCCCCCTTTTTTCGGGTGGTAAATGAGTGTAGCGTGAGAATACAGCTTTAATTCTCCATCAAATAACACTCATATCACTCATGCATTGACTTTTTCAGCAATTCTCCGCCGCTAACTAGCTTTTTTTTCTGCAGAAACAGCATTGTTCATTTTAGTTATGGTTTAATATTCTCCATGTGCCTTCATTAAAGATTTCTAATTCCACTGTGGAAAATGCGCAACCAGGCTGAGTACGACAGTGTGAGGTTAAACGACTCAGAGTAGCAGCTTTCTACTCAGGGTAGATCGGCCATTCTCTCTGAAACAGGGCCCAGGGGCAAAAATTGTGTTCGTGAGTAAAATAACCCAATTACATGTCTTGTGAGCAATTGTATCGGTTTTAAAAAAAATAATATTCTGATCTGTTGGGTTTTAAGTTCTGTATTTTGAGTGGAAACCCATGTAGTCATGCTGTCTGGTTTAGTTTTTTTGTTGCCTCGTTTGTTGTTTTTCACTCACCCATACTCTGCAAGTTTGCATTTCTTTTGATTATTACAACAGAAAAACCTTCCTCGGCAGGATGTAGAGTCAAAAAACATTTCCATTATTGACTTCTGTTTTGACTGACATACAGTTGCCTCAGGTGTCTAAAGCCCCGCACGGCACCCTCCTGCGGAGAAATGCGAAAGAATAGAGTTTAAAGCTCTTTCAGCACTCAAACAGGGAACATCTCTTTTACTTCCTTTATCACGTTTTGTAATGCTTAATCGAATCAGACCAGTACACGTGTGATTCCTGCACTTGAGCAGTTCGGACTTTAAATCAAGCAGATAGCAGCGCAGAAGTGTGACCCAACCTGGCTGAAGAGAAACACCACAAAAAGCAGCACATACACACACTGTTACACACATGACCTCATCTATCTCACCAACGTGAGGTGTGTGTGTGTGTGTGTGTGTTGGAGGTGTAACTGTGAGGTGAATTCATATTGTCTGATTGCTTCTCACAGCCAGCTCGTAATAAAGCTGCATTACATTTCTCACACAGCTCACCTCCTGCATCCCTCATCCATCCATATATCTTGAGGAGTAACTTTTGTTATCAGCAGCCTGTCCGGGCAACACTGTAAAAGCATGACAGCAGAAGAATTGCACACGGGAAGAATTTCCACCGGGGCCATGTTGATGTCCTATCGACTGTTATCATGTCAGTAAAGACAGAAATATCATGGTTTCCGGAGATTAACTTTGCAGACCCACGAGTCTAGCTGCACAGGAACAGCACACAAACATACTTAATATGTTCGCTGAAGCCTGCATAGAGGGTGATGTTCCCTTCTTTGTCAAAGCCACTTGTACGGTTTTATATTTTTACAATATCTTGCAAAATAATTTAGAAATCTTTTCACATTTTGTCACAATACAACCACAACCTTTAGTGTATTTTATCGGGATTCGTTGTGACAGACCTACATAAAGCAGTGCATGACTATAAAGAGGGAGGAAAATGGTATATGCTTGTTTTTTGGGGGGGGTTTTCACAAATTGTTTTAATTATACCATCATGATAAGGGAGGCAAGAGTAAGGGTAAGGAGGTATTCATCCCTCCTTACCCTATAACATTCCATATTCTCCATGCAGGAGAACATGCAATGTCTGAGATGTTTTATTTGGTGACCTTGTACTTGTTCGGTATAAGAATAACACCAGATTTATATTAAGAGTTTAAAAACAAACAAAAATCTAAAATATATGGCATTCGTATTCATCCACCTTTATTCTATTACACCTAAATAAAATCCAGTAAAACCTGTATTGTTGAAAAACAATATAGCCAAGACCACAGCAGACATGTCAGGGATGAAGCTGGGGAGAAATGTAAAGCAGGGTTGGATTGCAAAGCCATATCCGAGCTTTAAACATCTCACGGAGCTCTGTTCTATTCAGAGAATATGGAACACGAGAGTATACCAAAACTAACCTAACAAGACGTGGTGGCTGGGCAAGGACAGCATTATTCAGAGACATCCAGACGTAAATCTACCTGAGAATCAGCAGCTGGATTTCAAAATGGATTTCCATGGATTCTCCACATCCAGTATGACTGGCTTTGAGCTATTTCGAAAAGAAGGATGAATAAGCATTGTTTGTAAATGTGTAAATGTGTAAAGTCATGTAGACACACCCCCAAGAAATGAGAGCTCCAACTGTGCAGAAACGGGGCTCTCCAACGTATTCACTCAGAGCAGCTGAATACAAATGCCCTTTTGTTTTTAAATGCAAATTCATGATTCTGTTTGTTGACTAATGTTGGTGGAGCTGGATTTTATTTAGGGGGGGGGGGGTAGAATAAAAGGGGATAAATACATATGGACGCACAGATTTCAGATTTCCGTCTGTAAAAATTGTTGCATTTCATATTTTAAGATTAAGGCTATTGGGTAATCTTACCACACAGCTACAAGGTCGCCAGATAAAATCTAGGGGATTTTGCATGGTTTCCATGAACTAAGCTCTGGATTTTTGCTTTTGCTCCAGGTTCTGTGGCTTTGTTTGCAAAGTCTAAGACAAATCTCTGTCTAAATGTTGAATCTTTGTTGTGTTTCAGTGCCTGCATGGTTGTCTGTCTCCATATCGGCCCAACAATCAGCTGATGCTCTATCCAGCAATTACCCTGTGCCTCACCTAAACACTTTTAGTATACGTTACAGCCCTCCTGTGACCCCAATAGGGATTTTAATGCAACACAGATAAAATAATACCGTACAGATTAAACTTTAGTGTCCTCTATCTATCCAGATAACATTCAAAATGCTTCAGCTGGACCTTCTTATAAGAATTATGATTCTCTTTCATTCCATTAGTTCTGCTTGTAATGGGATATCGTGTTAGCTCAGAGGATCTTTGTTACCAATTAGCAGGATAATTACCATGCTAACTTAGCTGTAACTCATCTTGAGGTTGTTGACATCATTTATTTGCTACATGCAATCAGACATCAAGATAAATAGATGCCCCATAAACTGGACAATATTATAATTCTTAAAGACTTGGATGGAAACCAAATATTGTTCTTTGCAAAAACTTGCATAATAGGTCGTTTATTTGATTTTTTCACATCTACACATGCAAACTTATATCCATTAGACTGCTAAATTCTACCTGTAAAAACAACAATAACATACGACAGAATACAATACATGTTTTAACTTACTTTCAGGGGCCCCTCCAAAATGTATAATTTGTGCCAACTAAGATTGTATTAAACTTTTTGAATTAAAAAAAAAACGTTAAATAAAAACAAAAGTATCTGCAGCCTGATTAGCAGCCAGCAACAGCAAAACTGAGCAACCTATAGCTGCTTAACATGACGCAGCTATTCTGACATCACTTAGCATTGTAGAATAGGTTTACCTTGTTTTTGTTTGCAAATAATTTCAAGTTCTCTACTTGTACGCTTACTATGCACTTTAAACACCGCTAGGTTAATGCTGGTGCCATCAGGGAGCAAGAGGTGGGGTGCGACCATCCACAGGTTTCATCACAGGGGATCAGAGGGGACAGGACCATTAATCATTGCACAGCCACAGAGCCACACTAAAAGCTAAGGGCAAGTTCCAGTGGTAATTTTACCGCACATTCATGGTTCTGGATGGTGGGAGGAAAGTGGAGAACCTGGAAAGAACCCATGTCTATACCGGAAGAACATGCAAACTCCACAAAAAAAGCCTATTGGAGCTCAGTACCTGATTGCACCCACTGAGCGACCTGAATTGATCATGATTTTTGTTTATCTCTGTATTGAAAAATGATGCTGGTAAAATAAAACTAAAGTAAATATCTAAGACTTTTATTGGATAAAAAAACCTACTCGACATATAATACTGTATTAGTTATTTTTTTAATATTGTCTATAAAAACATTCAATAAAGTCAGATCTTTTTTGCTGTTTCTTTCCATTTTTTATAGGAACTTAATCTTAAGTTTTTCAATGAAATCTGTAGGTTGTACTTTGTTTGTAATACTTTTTTTTATCTGGGATAGGGCTCATTTGCTTTAACGTGGACAAAAAAGAAAGTGACATTTATGAAGAGATTAATAAAAAACTGCCCATTTAATGAATATAAAAGAAAAATATAGGCCATATTTACTGTTTGTACGATCCCAAAGAACGGCAAGATATAATTTAACTTGCGGCAGTTTGCATGCCCATTGCTTTGTTGCTGTTTTTTTTTTTTTATTTTTTTTTTTTTTATTCTGTCAACTGGGGATTTAAACACCTGTAATCTGCAATCATTCTTCCTGGAGTCACAGTTTAGGAAACAGCTGACAAAACTAATTAGGAGCAGAAGGACGTTCACATTTCCTGTCCTGACATCATATTAATCCCGTAAGACAAGAGTGCCGAGTTCGTAGGCCACTCATCATCCTTAGATTAATGTGACAATAGGTTACAGTCATGCTGCTGTCATGCCGCTGTTTTGTAATGGCTCCACCAGGCATGTCAAACAAAGGACTCAAGAGCTGCTGCTAATATGACAATAGTGATATGCTACTTTTTTATTGAAAAGAGCTCAAAGAAATCTATGTAAAGATAGATTCTTCTTTGTTGGAGATCATTTGTTTCTCTCTGCTTAAAGTGTCACCCACCATCTGTCTCCTTCTCCCTGTTGAACGTGTTTCAGCTTAACCTTTCTGCTGTATCCTAATTACTCATCCTTTTTGGCAACATGCTTGCAGATCTCTTGATGTTAAACCACTTTGCGTGTAACCCAAAGCTACTATGTGTATGTATTCTCTGGAGCTAAATATGAACTCTCATCTGATGTCACATGCCAAAGGAGATTTCTACTATCCTATTTTGTAATTATTTACAAAGAGTTTGAAATAATTTTGATCTGTTGTTGACTCCTAATGAAGGTTAATGGAAACCACATGGGTTTATTTAATAATCGGTATCTAGTATTAAAGCCTTTTGGCACCTGTTACAGATAAATAGGTTTAACAAAAAAGGATTTTTGACTTTTATCATACTTTACATTAGCTGATGTCTGGCCAATACTGTTGTAGTTCATGCAAAAGGCTCAAATATAACCTTTCAGCTATATGAGAACTGCTTTACTCCAAGTTCCTTAAAAAATGCATTGCCACACAATAGGTCTTGTCAAACTTTCCTTTCCCTCGAGGTCTCAAAGTATGAGGACGGTGTCACTTCATCATGTGGTATGATCAAAAGGTTTTACCTGAATGTTTTATGATCCTTAAGTGTTCAGGTTTTTGAGTTTCTTTGGTGTCTCTGCTTTCTAACTTTTTCCTCATGTTAATGTTCTCCAAGTTTTGCATAGTGTTCAGTTTCTTAGTTTATTCTTCTGTTCTGTTATTTGTACATTTTGAATTATTTCAGTTTCTCTGTTAGATTTCCTGAACGCTGGAGATAGACACAAGAAACCCCCGCGACCCCATGAGGGATTAAGTGGGTCAGAAAATGGATGGATGGATGGATGGATGGATGGATGGATGGATGGATGGATGTTAGATTTCCCCCTTGGTTTGATACTTTCTTTGTGTCTCATTTCAGCTCCAGTCATATTAATTAATCACCCTCCCTCAGCTTCCCTGCTTTCATTTTGCCACAGCTGTCCCACATTTCTCCTGATTAGCTCATCTGCTTTGTTTGCCATTTTCCACCCCTGCCTCAGTATTTAACCTCCAGATTTCTCATTCTTCACTGCTGGATTCTTCCGCTCAATCGACACCTATGGTTTTGGCAGATTTTTTGTTTATCTTTTGGTGTTTTTATAAATTTTCACACCTTTTGTGACACCAATAGTCAGCTACTAACAGACCAAACAACTGAGTGCCCCAAATGGATTATCTTGAAGCCTGATGAATTGGGTTTTTATATCCCTGAAAATACATAGAAAGTCAGTGGGTGGTTAGTGCAGCCAATTTTTTGTAATCAGAATCAGAATCAGAAATACTTTAATAATCCCAGAGAAAAATTATTGTACAGAGGGGACGGTATAATGAATTGTGCGGGTTAATACAACGAAACATTTGAAATTATTCACTTATACTTTCGTCATCCTTCTGTCTGAACTACAAAATTGCAGCAAGAAATAAAAATGGTGGTAAAATTGGTTTACTAGAAGTCCATGACCTTGTTTGGCAAATACTGTGACGTTATTGTTCAAGAAAACATAACAGGGAATGGAGAAAACTGAACAGATTGAAATATATGGCCCACACAGAATATAAAGATTTCTACACAGCACCTGGAGAGACTACATTAAACTTTTGTACACTCCTAGACACTCCAAATACACAACCAATTTAATTTAATGCTAAAAAGTAGATTGCATTTGTCCTGTTTAAAACTGCTGTTCAAGACCAACATCAATTTGCATACAGAGGAAACATGTCAACAGCTCCCCACACAGCCCTGACTCACCTGCTGATAGACAGCAAGCCCACAAACACTATTCTGACGTCAGTCAGAATAGTGTTTGTGGGCTTCAGTTCAGCCTTTAGCACTTTTATTCTCTATAAACTGGTTAATAAACTGAGTGACCTGGGCCTGCTGTGCAGGTAGATTCTGGCTTTCCTCAGGAACCACCCACAGACCGTCATACGGAAAGGACACATCATCTTGCCTCCTGAGCACAGGGACACCCCAGGGGTTTGTTCTCAGCCCCATTCTCTCTTTTCAATATTCATTCATGACTGCTCTGCCATCCACTCCACCAACACTATGGTTAGGTTTGCTGACAACAGCACTGTTATAGATCAGATATCATGATAATAATGAGTCAGCCTGCAAATAGGAGGTTCAGCAGTTGACACCATGATGTTGGAAAAACAACCTGGACCTCAATATTTCAAACACAAAAGAAGTAACCATGGACTTCAGGAAATCTAAGCACATCACCATCCACCCTCTTCTCTGAGGGAGGATGTTGAGAGAATTGATACCTACAATTTTCTGGGTGTCTACATCTCTGCTGACCTCACCTGGAACACACATATGTCACACCAGGTGGGGAAAGCCCAACTAAAATGTTATTTTCTCAGGAAAGTTAAAGCTCGTTAACCTTTCTCACCAGTTGCTTACGAACTTACAGTTCAACAAGAACAAGAAGAACTGGTAGTGGGTGTTGCTGAGGTCAGCAGAATGTGTTATTGGATCAAAGCTGCCCTCTCTGTCAAACTTTTACAACTGCAGAGTTGAAAAGAAACCCAGCCCCATTGTTTGCTACAGACTCCACTTACCCCAGAGATACACTCTTTTTTCTCGTTTTTCATCTAGAAAAAAGTTCAAGAGTTTCAAAACCAAATCCAACAGAATAAGAAACAGTTTTTTTACAAGAGCGGTCAAATCTATCACCCCCATATTTTGAAGGAACCTTATGAACAGAAGGTAGTAAATATCCTGATTGCAGGTGACCTTGGCAAATCCCTTAGTGTATATGTTTTGTATGTATATGTATGTGTACATATATGTACTATCCATAAATATGACCCTTTGCATTTCTTCAAAATTAAATTCAAGAAATCAACCTATGCTCCATGGCCGGTCTATCCTGTTGCTAGCCAGACCCCTTTTTAATGTTCAGTAGGCAACGTAATAGTCTGAGTCTGCATAAAAGTAGTGTGCTGCAACAGTAATACTAAAACAATGGGCTAACATCTACTCTTCTGCCTGTCAAACTACAAGGGAGTGTTTTAGATCATTTATTTTAAACTATATATGAAACTGTAAGGTTTAGTTACAGCCTCAAAATTATACAATTATTATAAGATGTCAAAATTAAATCAGACATGCCTTAAAGGCATACTATGCAACATTTTTCAGTTAATTAATTTGTTCCATATCGTTTTGGATGATTAAATGAATCATTTCACGTCGAACAAAGGTTTTCTCGGCCGCCCTGGTGGTCTGTGGGGAAAATATCGTACTTGCAATTGCAAGAGCCCTCGGCCCGCACTCACAGGCTCAGAAGTCTCGTGCAAGACCGCGAGAGTCGGTCTTGCTTTACAGCGAGAACTCCATGTGTTTTTGCCCTGCCATTCACTATATGCACGCGCGAAAGTAACAACAAAGAACCGCGTATTAACATCAAATAAACATGCAAGCATATCGATTTTTTATTATTATTATTATTATTTATTTATTTATTTATTTATTTATTTTTTTTTTTAATGTTGGCGAGACGCTACCGTGGCGGCCGCGGCCGTCTCGCCAAGATAGCGCTGCGGGAAACCCTGATGTTCATACTTTCACTGTTAGTCATTGTTTGTACTGCCGTTTCTTCGACTTTTCGTTGCGTTCGCCTGTCTGCTAAGCTCAAAACAACCGCGCCTGGCTTGACGGAGAAACCAGAACAGCTGAGCATCTTTACGACAGTGCATTTTTACTTTCGCCCTCTGGGGGGAGCCTCGCTGGAAAATCAACCCCGGTTGCATAGTATACCTTTAATTTTGAAAACTTATTTTTACAAATAGCTTAGGGTACGCAGTACATACCCTGAATGCACAGCACTGTATGGAATATTCATTTAATTTCATATAAAGTTCAAGCAAGATTTTGTTTTATATTACCACCTTGCTTTGGACATGTACTCAGCGTTAGTAATATTCTTTAAGCTCTTTCTTCTTTGTACCTACCTCAGTCTGCAAGTGATCCAAAGTGGATAACCTCCACACAGCCAAAGCCTGTACCAGAATTGACAGCCTGCAAGTGTTCAAGAGACATCTAGACGAGTTGACCGAGGGTTTGTCTAGTGACCCAGACTGTTCTCTAAGACAAGAAATGCTTGTAGGGGAACCACACTAAAGAGAAATTCCAAGAAATCCGTTTTTGACAGATATGGGAGGTGACAGAACTGGCCAAAAGAGTGCTCTATTTAGTTCTACTGTGGTGGTTCTGGTGGAGATACAGTAGATATGAATCCAGGTGGTTCCAAAACCTTTAAATTATCCTCCTGTTTACTAGTCCATGCGAGATAAAAGTTAGACATTAGAAATCAAAATGAAGTCATAATAAAGCTTTTCTTTAGATTTCTTAGAGACTGTGAAAACTTTAATTAATTATTGATTTAATTTAGTCATTAGCTAATTAATATTGCAGAATATGGTGGGCATGGTATCTTTGTTGTTCTAGATTAGTTTATTTTCTGTTTGCTGTGCAGTAATTAATCATTAGGGAGTAAGTCTAGTTTGAAAAAAAAATAGTTGCTGATTTCTCTCTGTAAGTTCTTATTGCATGTTCTCATTTTCTGATTTTATAGTTGATTCTAAATACATCATAATCATGAGAACTAAAGAAATATCGTCCCTTCTTATTTTATTTGTAGTAGAGATTTTTTTTTCATTTTCAAGACTAAATTATACATCATAAGAAGTATTAAGTAACATCAGAGTACTAGACTGCCCTACTTGGAGCTGCCATCCTGACAGTATTGTACTTCTTACACATAGTAACTAACACTACATTTGCTTGCCTCGCTTATTTTCTCGTGTTATGTTTTAGTCTGTTTGCAGCTTCTTCAAAAGCTTTCTATTATTTTCACGCAGTTGCCATGTTTGTAGGACATTTAGCCGGAATACAAGGTATAGGGAAGATGGCAGCCCAGCTGCTCTTTATGCTATTGTGGAAAACAGTGATCTAATAAGGAAATGAAGCAAATGCTAAATTTACCTGTCTCTGTCTCATCCACTCACAAAGACTTTAACTTCAGTAGCACACTTGCTTTTAAACATAAGGTACCACTAAAGAGGATCAAGCCAATAAGCAGTGCATTTCATGGATCCTTTGCTGCAAAAGGCTCCACGTAATGCAAGCACTTCAATGCAGCACACATACCCCTAAATCTCCTAAATACAGTATACAGCAGTGTGAATGCCAAAGACTTGCTTTGGCGTCTCAGCAGTCGGGCAGAGTGCAGTTTTCAGTGCCAGGGCTGTCTCAGTATGTGTTAAATGCATGATTGATGGCATAATCTATTGCTTCTGTTAGAAGCCCCAATCTTGCTGGCATGTCAGCTGTTTTCCAGTAAAGGGAATCAAGGGATGCACACAAGGTGTTGATATGAGAAGTAGTGCTTAGTTTCCATTGAAATCATGCATAATGGAATACAATGGGAAAATGGGATATTTTTATGACAATTTCCCTGGTTTATGTATTTTGATGATGAGAGTGGAACAAGGAAAGTCATGATGACGTTTCAGTCCTATACCCAATCACTCTGAGTGGAAGGATTCTGTTGTTTTCTAAGGCCTCAATGTACGATCACAGGTTAAAAAAAATTTTTTTATGATTGTCCATATAGTCATGGGATAAACTAAGTATACTGTATTATTCTATAGCTTAAAGAACAACTGCCAGCATCAGTTCAACTTTTAATAGCTTTTTTTTTGGTCATTGTTTCAGTGGCCTTTTTAAAACACTGCTTCATTTCCTTTGGGTTTACAGACCTTCTTTTGAACAGCTTTCTTGTATTCCTATTTAAGCATTTATATCAAATATATCTAAAATTTGATTGGGTCATTGCAGCATTGCCTTGATTATTTTTCTTTTAAGGTTTTCTGTTGTACAGTACATTTGCTGCTATGTCTTGGATCTTTTAGATGTTTGGGCAAAGCTTCAACTGTCAGACAGTATGATACCATATGATCACCGCACCACCACCCTGCGTAACAGTTGGTGTTAACAGTTTGATGTTTTTGTGCCGATTAGCTGTTTATTTTTTCTACCAACGTGACGTTGTGCACTCTGACCAAACTGCTTTGGTCGTATCTGTTTAAGCAACATTGTCTCAGAAGCCTTATGGTTTATCAGAAGCAAGTTTGCAAACATAGGTTATTTCTCTGTGGAAGCAGCACAGGTGTGCTTAATGTTATCAAAAAAAAACAAAACATAGTTTGCATGAGTTTTTATACAGTCCTGGAAATTGTTTCTTCCAGTGGCTGTAGGATATTGACCACACTTGTGTTGACGTAAGTTACAGGAAAATATATAAAAGCAATCAAAATGTTTAGATGAGCAGATTGAAAACTCCCTCCGTAAGTTCACTTCCATGTTGGTCCAACAAGCTCCATGTGATTATGCAGTGTTGATTTCCAAAACAGTTTCTCAGAGGGGGTGAATGTTTTTTCACTCCGGGTGTTCCTATTTGTGAATATTACCATCCCCAATGCCTGCAGCACCATAAGTTTGCCTGCCAGTCTCACCCACTTGAGAAATGAGAAGAAGAGAGAAGAAATGTAAACATTCAGAGCCGTTGTTTATCGGAGGTCAAATCTGGTCCACAAATAAACTTGAGGTATGAAAAAGGTTCCTGGTTGACGTAGTTGCTATGAATAACTTTTCAGTTCTCACCTTGGTTCTGGATTGTTTGGAAATGAACAAGCAAATGGCTGATCTAGCTCTCTCTCCAAGTGACCAAATATAACCACAGTGTCTTGGCTGATAGTTGTTGTGGTGGAGGACTCACACTCTGTGGGAAGTTAGCAGGAGGAGGAGGAGGAGGCGATTTGGGCACGTTGTGTAAAAGTCTGTTTCAGTCTTTCTTGAAAAGCTTTGACTTCAGAGACGTGTCTGCAAATCCTTTCAGAGCAACTCCGGAGAGAGGAGCAGATTGCAGTGCCCATCTAATTTTTGTCACCACAGTGGAGAAAAAGAACTGGTTTACACCTAATACCCTTGTCACGTTTTGACATCTCTACCTTGTGTTTCTCTAGTGCAGTGGTCTCAAACACCAGTCCTCAGGGGCCGTGTCCTGCAACTTTTAGCTGTGTCTCTGCTTCAACACACCTGACTCCAATATGAACTCATTAGCCAAGCTCAGCAGAGCTTGGCTACTGCATGCTAGTGAGGTAGTGTAGTCATTTGACTCAGGTGTGTAGGGCAAGTGAAACTTCTAAAAGTAGTAGGAAACCACCCCTTGAGGGTTTAAAATTTGATACCACTGCTCAAGTGCATTAGGTTGCATGGTTTCAAGTAAAAAACCTTCCAACATCCCCATCCTACATATCTGATGCTGTAGCACACTTTAACATAATGCCCAGCTAAAACACACTGCCACCAATATTTTGGGTATGTTGGAAAATGTCATGGGCTGAGACAATTTAGAGAAAACACATATAATAGCAATAACTCAATGTTAACCTTACCTGTTATACAATGAAGCTGCTCTGTCTGCTCTGATGAAGAACTAATTTCGGCACACTGAATACCAGAAGTGGCTAACATAGCGGGTGCATAGCATTAGTCCAACAACCCAATAGTCCGACAGCCCGATAGTTTGACAACCCTTACCCTACCCCTAACCCTAACCTGACAACCTAAGGCAAGAGTCATGACCGTTCTGTCTAATGCGGGAAAAGTTTAGTTTTCTTCGCCTGGCACTCACCATGAAGTTTAATCTAATGCCATCAGAGAGTACTAGGCATGGTAACTGCTGATACACATAAGATTAATTTGGGCATTGGCCTTGCACATGAATCTTGTCAAGGTATAGGCCTGCTCAGAATCAATTCTAAAAACCAAACTGATTTTTTTCATCTTGAAACTGGGTCATCCGACTATATCAGACTAGTGGGACTATCGGACTATTGGGTTGTTGGACCAATGGGTTGTCGGACTATTGGGGTGTCGGACTATTGGGCAGACCCCAACATAGCAATAGGGAAGCCCCTGGGGTTTTAGGCTCCTCATAGACTGTACTGTATATAGAGCATCAACCTTTGAGCCCAAGATGGTCAGGTTGTTAATAAGTATGAAAAATGGGGGGAAATAGCAAATTGTAAATCTTTTATCCTTTATCCCACAACTTATTTTATATGAATGGGGGCATTATAAATTAAACACATACTAAAGATACAGTTAAGGGAAAAAAGCAAGCGATCACTGCTAATTTGTAATTTATTTTATTTATTTTTTGTCATTATGTAAATTGAATATATTAGTTTAAGTATTTTTATTTCATAAACTACCAATGTTTTTTTCGACATTCCAAAAATACAATTTTTAGGTAATATTGGTATAAAGCAGTAAATAATTAATAATAAAGACTTAAAATGACTCTTAAAATAATAAAATAACATAAATAACATGGTGCTAATGTTTTAACTCCAGAACGCTTCAGAATTCAATCAGTATTAGGATGAACAAGACTGATTGTTAATCATAGCTGTCATGCTTTTTGAGATGATCTCTACTGGTTTTTCATAGTGCTGTCGGGTTTAGGCAGTCACCTTATCGAAAACATTTTAAATCTTGTGTAAGTCCTTCAATTGAAAAGAAATTGGAATGGAATGGCTGTCATACATGAAGAGATGCAGCTGTCAGAAATAAATTGCAGTGATCTAAATTATTTGCAGAGCTATATAGCATCCATGCTCTGAAATTATGTCACTTGATACACTATGCAGATGCTCTGTCTGCACTGATGAAGATTCACTCACATCTGGCCAATTGGTTAATATAGCTGGCATAGCAGGGAAGAGACTACTTGTGAAAGACTTTGTATAGAGCAATAAACTTTTCGTCTATAAAGTCCAAGATCATCAGACTGTGATTAAATATGACAAAAATAAAAAGTAGACAGTGATGTCATGCCAAACGTAACTTGCTCTGCTGTGACGCTGTGGAAAACAACAACATCATACACCACGGGTGCAAAATATTTATAGTAAGGGTTAGATACATAAATAGTATGTACGAATAAGGGCAGCACTGTCACTGAGATTTTTTCAGTGCCTTAAAGACAGAGAAAGTCCTAAGATCGAATCCAAGCCTGGGGTGGTTCTACAAGGGGTTTGCATACCCATGCATGCTCTGTCCACATACTCTGGCTTCCTACCACAGCCCTAAAAGAAGCATGTTAGGTTAACTGGTCTGTCCAAATTGTGCCCAGGAGTGACTGAGTTCAGGTTGGATTGTTTTATCTTCTGCTGGAGCCCAGGACCTTCCTGCTGTGAGGCACTGACAATTGTGTTGGAAAAAAGGATTAAGACTCATCTTTAGCAGAATTTAGTTGTCTTATATAATACATTATTAAGGGAAGCGGTTGTGATGATGTTTCAAACACTGAAAGGGCTAAAGGCACAACTTCCACATAAATGTTCATAAGTCAGCACCAACCCAGGTTCTTCCACCAATTTGTGCCAATGCTCCATCAGAGCCAAGGCTTTCTGAACACTAAGTCTTTCTGTTTAAACTGCTAAAGGATCAGCACTCGCACTAAATCACTGACAATACATGAAGCAAAGATTTCCAATAAAAATTCAAAGCTCAAAATAGCATTGGAACAACATGAGCACACAGTTTCTTGTCTTCCCATAGTTTAATTTAACATCCCCATATGCCGAGCTCAGATGTGTTGAGCTATAATCACGGTCCGTTCCAGTCCAACTTCATTCATAAAGCACTTTATAACTACCAGCACAGGACTTAAGTGCTTTAATGTTAAAATGCCGTTCTGTTTCATAATCCATCAAAGATCAATCCACAGGATGAATAGCTGACCTTTTCCACTGAAAGGGTCTTTATCACATATGAAAGAAGAAAGTACCAATCAGAGGCAGATTTAGTGTAATGTAAGAGCAATGACATGTTAGACAGCCAATCTAAAATAGATTCTGTTACGTTTTCTAAGACCCTTTTTTTAAAGTCACAGACATTTTTCTAAATTCCTGAATGGCCAATAGTCTATAACTGAAAATAATAGTCTAAGACTGATGTTGCTTTACCATCACTGTTTTCCTAAATGGTGATTATTCTATTAAAAAAATATAGGGTCATTTGTAACCCTCTCACCCCCATTTTTTAGAGTTAGGGTGGGGCTTCCAGGCTTGCAAGCTTCCACCTGCTTCCTTTAATATAATTGTTTAAATAGATGATCAAGGCATCTTCAGCCATCTGGAAGTTGCACCCAAAGATGAATCAGACTTATGGAGGTTGACCATTTTGTTCCATCGATGGTCTGACATCTTTTCAAATGTCCATGTGCCTTTTTAGGCAGTGTGTAAAAAAAATCTGTTTTAGCTTTTTATAAATCCTTTCAGGTCTTTTAATATCACAAATTGGTGGTTACAAATCCTGTTGAAACTGTGCATGTAACTCCTGTTTGCAGGGCCACTGATGCATACCAATCAATTCAGAAAGGCCCTTTCTAACTAGCTGTCCGAAATGCGGACTGCTGTCTAAAACAGTTTTCATAAATGATACTGGCTGTATGAAGCCATCAGGAATCCTTAAAAAAAATACACTGATATAAGTTGATGACTCTGCATTGTGATCCATATGTTTTCCTTTTCCCACTGTGACAATGACAAACTAAATCCCTGTTTGTGTCATGATCTTTGGGTGTTCGTGTCTCTGTTTTTGTTGCCTTATGGGTTCATTCCTTTGTGTTTTGTTTCTTTGTTTAGTTTGTGTTCTGTTCTTTGCACATTGGGTATTATTTTTCTGTTAAATCTCTGATTTTCCCATTGGTTTGATAGTTTCTTTGTTTGTCTGTTCAGTTCCGTTCATGTTAATAAGTCTCCCTCAGTCACCTTGTGCTCCTCCTGCTCCAGCTGCTTCACATTATCTCTGGAATAACCTTCCCCTTGTCCCTCAGAGTATAAACTCACCAGTTCTCATTGTTCTTCACTAAATTCCTCCATTAAATCGCTTTGTTTTCTGTCGCTCTCTCCTTTGCTTCATGGTCTGATCCTCCTCTATCTCCCTTAGCAAGTTTCTTTTTCATTTTCTCATTATTTAAGGCTGTTTAAATCCACAGCCACTCTCTGCATTTGCTATCTCAACCACAAACATGACAGCTTTTGGACAGCTGAAGGTTTTGCGTCAGAACTGGCTGGTATTTAGAACTCGTCATATTTTCATCTACCTTGACAAAAAAAACAAAAAAAAAAAACAGCTCACTTCGATCTGGAAAAAAGTAACCCCAGGTAATGATACTGTCACGATCAGATTTCACTGTGGGGATGATGATCCTTTGGTAATGTTCTTTGTTTGTTTGTTTGTTTTATCTTTAAGACTCATTGACCAAAGTTCAGATTTGGTTTTACCAGAATCTCCCATCAGGTTTTCTCAGAAAACGTTTGGTCTGCAGGTTTACTATAGAAGAAAAAGCATCCACTATAGCTTTATAGCATCCATACTCCTTAATCCAAAAATCTGGACAGAAATTTCAGCATGCGCTTCACAGATGTTCATTACAGGAAGGGTCAGAGCAGATTCCACCTGCTGAGGAGACTGAGATCTTTTGGAGTGCACAGGGTGCTCCTGAAGAACTACTTCGGCTACGTTCACTGCAGGCCTTTTTTTTTTTGTGAAATCTGATTTTTTTTTGCGTGTCCGTTCTCATTTCCAAATATATGTGACTTGTATGTGATCTCCTGTGTGAACTACATTCATACGCCTAAGTGTCCCGCCTGCGCAGTAGAAGATGCGATGACGTCACGCGTAGCAAGCGTGCTCATTGTTTGCAGAAGTAAACATGGATCGTAATGCTGCAGCGTATCTTGCGTTCTTTACGTTATTCTCCAACCGGAGCCAGAACATTACCAACGCAATCTTTTCAAGAAGATCGAACAGGAAGAGAGCAAAATTTTAGCGACGTGAGCGGCTTTACTAATACGGACTTCTTTCATAATTTTCAAATGACAAAGGCAACCTTTATGTGCGTCTGAACGGATCTCTTTAGCGCTCTCATGTAAAAACACACATCTTCGGCAGCCAGAGCAGCGAGTAAACGCGTTGCCGTGGGGCTGTATTGACTTGCAACAGGTGCTTGTTACCGCACAATAGTCAACCTCTTTGGCATAGCCAGGTCCACCGTTAGTGACGTTTGTCAAGTATCAATGACGTACAGGTCGGATGAATGTGACCCGGCTGTACAGACACATTTAAAAAAATCAGATACGTATCGGATTCAGGACCACATATCCAAGCGACCTGGGTCGCCATTTGAAAAAATCTGATCTGTGTTGTTCAGACTGTCATGAAAAGATCAGATACAGGTCGCATATGGCCAAAAAAATCGGAATTGGGTCACTTCAGGCTGCAGTGTGAACGTAGCCTTTAACTCTGTGGTGGCATCAACCATCTTCTATGGTATTGTTTGTTGGAGCAGCAGCTTATCTACAGCTGATAATAAGCGTTTAGATAAGATGATCAGGAAGGCCATCTCAGTGCTAGGATGCCTCCCAGTGAAGGTGTTGGAAAAGGGAAGGACTCTGGCAAAAATAGCATCACTGTTGGACAGTGTCGCCCATCCCATGCATGAAGTCGTTGCAGAACAGGAGAGCTTCTTCAGTGACAGCAACTCCTCCGAGCAGCTGTTAGTCTTTAGAACCATCACAGCTCTCAGCAAACTCAGTAAGTGATATTTGCACAGTTTTTCGATTTCTTGTGAATAGTCTGTGGATGTCTTTTTATGCACAAATATACATGCATTTGTCTTTTTTTTTTTTATTCGCCTCCTCAGTTGTGCATTTCTTTGAATCTGTGTATGCTATTTCTTTTATAATTCCACAGTATTGTTTCATGGTGTAAAGTTGCCTTCACTGTACGGTCTCTTGTTTTTTTACTTTCTGTTTTTATATTTTACCTTGGTACGTATCTGCATGCTTCTATTTGCCCTTCATTTTGCTGCTGGCACGCCTCAATTTCCCCACTGAGGGACAATAAAGGTTATTTATATCCAATTTAGTAAGGTGATCCCATCACCTCCTAATCCTGTGCCCTTTACTCAGAATGGTGTGAGAAAGTCATGATGCTGTTTTCCGATCTGCATCCTGGTTTGACTAATAGCAGGATTACGGTTGAGTCCGTCTAAGCCGGCGCTGCCAGGATTGATTCACTTGTTTTCTTGGGTATCTCCTGGGTTTCATTATGCGAGTGGTGTTAACGGACGTGCAAATGTAAACATTGTCAAGGGAGACAACGTGGAGGCGGACAGATGCGTTCAGTGGAAGTAAAAAAAATGCCTCATCCTCGGAGTGCTCAAATCATTTCCGTACATCTTATCCAGAGTGGTAAGAGCGGCTCTGATTTATTGACGGGGAAGATTTTTCACTCATGAATAAACCTGGTGATTTGCAAGGTGCCAAACGTTAATCTGCTTTGCATACATAAATTGTTAAGCAGGATCCGTTCCTTATGGGAATCTTGAAATTCAAGTCAGGAAAATCAGCAAATTGCCTAATCATTCACACACTAGAGACAAACCTGAGCTTGCAAGTGAAAAAAAAAAAAAAAGAAAGAAATTACCATTCTGTTTGAGCACAACCGGTAAGACATGGGTGAGCGGGGTCATGGTAACCACAGTTGGAAGAGAATGCTAATCACACAACTAATAAATACAGGAACGGCTTATTAAATTTTCCTTTGATACTTTCGTGGAAATGAACAATGCAGAGAGAGAGATGAAGTCGGAGCAAAGTGCGGCCTCGCGTACGAGAGGGTTTTCATAAGAGGAAGCTGGTGTTTACCGTTCAAATTGTCAAAACATCTGTATCTGTTTGGATTCCTGGACCCTTTCTTTGCTATATCTTTATTTTACTATTTTAACGTATTATTTACTATTTACCATTTTAACTTATTTGTAATAATGTTTTTTTTTATCTGGTTGCCACTGCAAATGAAACCCATACCCTTCAGGCTACTGCTCCCGAAAGCCACATCTGCAAACCTGAAATCTATTCAGATTCCCTGGTAATCTGCTCTGCCCCTCCCTTCACCCGAGTATCCAAGACATATTGCCACAGCTCTGATGTGAGGATTACTAATTTTATCATCGACCTTTGGCACAAGGTGGCTTGGTACCAAGTACGCTTATGAACAGTGGCGTCTCTGGCATCATACGTTGGGTGGGGCACAAAAACCTCAACACCTAGCAGCAACTGAGCCTTCTGTGATGCATACAACCTGACTTTGATCAGTTTTAAAATATTAGCACAAACCAACACACTAGAAGTGCTGTTTTATTTTATACAAGCTAAATGTAATTTAAAAAATAAACCGTTTTGTACACATGAAATTACAAACAAAGTCTGACTCCTGTTGTTAATTTCTTGAACAAAAAAGATGCACGTCAATCTGGGAAAACGTGTCAATAACTCTTTTGTCAAAGTGCAATAATCCATGAGCTAGCGGTGATAACTAAAACTTGATGGCAGCAGATGAAAAAGTCAAAACTTCACTTGCTTCATTTTTGTGTAAACAGAGCAGACCAGTCAATGGCATACCCTTTCCCGCTACATCTTCTATGGCCGCCACCAGGCACCCGGGGACTGTTTGACATAGAGCTCTTAGATTAAATTAAAAGAAAAACATAAATTCAAATGTATCTCATAGGCGTGTTTATTTTTATTTTACATTTGCTAAAATGGTCCCTGATCACTTCTACTTCACGTCTTTTTTACAGCAGAAAACTTACATCTGTCTTTGAAACATTTCATTTAAATCCATACATAAGGCCAAATGAGCTGGTTAAAATTGCAGTGCAAACACTGCTAAAAATACATTTAATAAAGTTCTGTTAGGGAAAAGTGGGTCGTGTAGATTAATCTACCTAATTAGGTTGTGTTTTCTATTGCTGTGCGTGCTATTGTCATTGTTTTAACAACAGTAGCCATAGTGGCTAACCCAGCAAAGAATGGTCACCTCCTATTGTTGTTTAAGATTTCATGTTCAGTTGAACAGATAAGCACGGCTTCAAAAAAGTCAACGGTTTTGCAATAAAGTGTGACTGTAAAACATATTCTGAGGCGCATGTTGGCTGTATTTGCTTGTCAACAATGGCTTTGTCCAAACCTCCATGTTTTTTCCTACTGTCCAACAAAAGGGAAACTGGAACACAAAAAGGAGGAGATGACGTAATCTGCGACTCGTTATTTCCGACCTGCGAGGCAAATGGTGCTTTTGAATGCACGAGAATCCATGTTGTACCGCTCCCGCTTAAGCCGTTTGTGACCCGACCATAAAAAAAGCCAATCACGTTGCAGTATTGTGGTTTAAGTCAGGACATACACCTGTGATGGAAGTGAGAGCTGCTGAGCCAACAGCCATTGCAAAATAAACATGGCAGTGCAGGAGGATTTACACGTAGCTGATGCATCTGTTTTGTCAAAATCCACCATTTCGTCTTTGAAAGAAGAACAACAAGAAGTGCCTTGACCAGCGAAACGCGTTGTGGTTTCTCATGGCGCCTGTTGCTTACATTTACCTTAAATACCGTGCTTGGCTAAAACCAACCTTTGGTAGGCGGACACCAGGTGTCACTTCGTCCAATCACTTCGTAAAGTTCTGCTGAATGTCCTGGTTGATAATTTGAAGAACTTTGCGTGCTACACATCATCAGTCTGGCTGGCCAGGTTAACTCAATGGTGCGGACGCAGAGACACAGAAAAGTTGCAGGACACCAGACTTTGAGGACTGGAGCTGTAGACCCCTGGTCTACTCTAGACAAACACATCGTGCTCTCTGCTCTGTGTGTAAAACAAAAAAATAAAAATAAAGATTATGTAAGTTTCAAATTCAACTCAGAAACTTGAGCTTAAAGCCTGATTGTGAGACATTTTCCTATCCTTTAATCAGTCTATAATAATTCTGCTGCCTTATAAATCCTATGAATTTTGGCAGATAGGGTGTAGGCTTCTGATATTTTCCTTTAAATTCATCATCATTCATTGTGCTCATGTGTTTTATTTAGACATTGTTTTATTTAAATTTTTCCATGAAAGATAACACTAGAAACAAAGGTATTGATTTTCTTGTATCGGTATGCAAATTGGCAGTGAGATTCAGAACAAATGTACAGGAAGCGCAATGGAAAATCTTGCACGAGGCACCAAATTGTCTAGGGCTGACTCTGATACTGTGTTCTGTTGTTGCCAAATTGATTGTATGAAGAAACCAATCCAGTAAAGTCTTGGACACGATTAAACATCTGCACCAGACAGCATATGGCTTTTGATTTGAAACAGGTGTGTAGAGGTCTTCGTGAAAGGCATTGTGTATGTGTCGTTCCGATTTTAACCACTAGGTGTCTTTATTACTTAATGTTCCTTTAATTGAATTGCTTCAATTGGTTAAAAGAAGAAAAAAATTATAAGAATTTTTTTACAGGTAACAAGCAATTGAATTAAGTTGATCTAACTTATTAATTTATTAGTAAACTATTTAGTTTATAAGTTGTCAAGTTAAATTAAATAATTTACCCAATTAGCTGGGTAAACTTAATTAAATTACTTGCTACCAGTCAAAGTAATTAATTTAATTTAATTTGTAGGCGCTTTCTTTTTTTGGAGTGGGACTTTGAACATGGGGTGGCGGTTGTTGCCAGACCGGCCGGTCTCTGTACTTCAGAAACTGCTGTTCAACTGGGATTTTCACACACAACCTTCTCCAGTTTCAGAAAGAACTATACAAAAGTCTGTCTACGATTTAAGCCCGTTTGCTGTTGCGATGACCCGGATAACTGAGAATTTGCACAGGCAACCTTCTCTTGGGTATCCAGTGAGTGGCAGCTGTGTCACAGAAATGTATCGCTGATGACAGCGGTCAGAGGAGAATGAGCAGACTGGTTGGTCAAAATAATCACTCATTAAAGCAACCGTAGGCCCTCTATGAACACACAATTCCTTGAACCTTGCAGCAGATGGGCTCCAGGAGAAGAAGACCACACTGCGCTCCTCACCTGTCGGCTAAGGACAAGAAACCGAGGCTACAAAGTTCAAACAGACTCACCAAAATTTATATCGGACTGGAAATACACTGTTCGGCCTGATGAGATATTAGCAGGAATGACACGAAAGCAAAGATCTATCCTACCTTCTGTCAATAGACCAGGCTGGTGGTGTAATCTCTAAGGGAGTTTTCATAGAACACTTTGAGCCAATTAGGCCTTGTTGAAAGGCAGCGGCCTACCCGAGCATCGTTGCTGACAATCTCCATCCATCTTCCGATCGTTACTTCCATCATGATGCATCGTGTCACAAACCTCTCATGACCTCCAGCATCATGGATAACGTGCATGTAAGGAAGCTGCATGATGTCAACATGGCAATATGGGCCAAAACCTCCTAAGAATGTGTCTGACACTTTGTTGACTTTTCCTCCCATAAATAATTAAGGCAGCCCTGAAGCCAAATCAGGTCCATCCAACCCGGCATGAGCACAGCAGAACTAATAAAGTAGCCATTGTTGCATTGATTCTTCTTTGCAATGTTTCCTTTTTTTTTTCTTTCTAAAAGTATTCGCTGTGTCTTCATATCGACTAACTGAGAGTGAATCTACCGTATATGAACGGCATTGAACTGTTTACATAAATCGCTGCTGCATCTTTATCCTGAAATTTACTGCAGTTTACTGTGATTTTCCAAGCTGTATGCAAACGAAATTGCGTTCTGTACGCACTTTGTGCACACAAAATGACAAAGATAAAGTTGTCTAAGTCTAAGTCTGCAACCAGTTCCACAATTTACATCTCAGTCTTACCTCGTCGACGTCCGATCCGTCTCATCAAATCAGGGAGAAAATAGGCACGTGTGATAAATACCCTTCACCTCTGAGTCAACAAACCGGCCCAGGGTGCATTATAACTGAGGAGTTAATGTAGTGGTGCCAAAGGCTATCATACAGAAATAGACCCACCCTGCCCCAGCGTTCCTCCTTTCCTCCCACTCTGTTCCTCTCCAGCTGTTTTGAGAAATCAACCATCCATCACCAGCTGTTTGTGTAGTTGCTGTTTCTGTTCGTGTGTGTGTGTGTGTGTGTGTGTGTGCGTGTGTGTGGACGCCAAGTGAACAGCCAGTATCTGCTCTTTGTGTTTGTGTGTGTCTACCAGGTGACACATCAAATCTCATCATCCCGGTGACTCACGTTTTGCTTTGGGTGATCCCGTACAGCAGTCGTGGAACATTCAAGATATAACGCTTTTTTTTTATTATCGTTATTATTCCTTCGTGGCCATTAAATTCAAACAGAGCTTTGCTTTGGCAAAGAGTAAAAGCCCATATTTAGTCGCCGCGATCCCCCATCAGCCCATCAAAGTGGATCCTTTGGAAAGACTGCGGTGTAATAATCCTGTGCAGGTGCACCCATGATTAACTAGCCGGGTGTTATGAAAGGAAGCGGAACAATCAAATAAGGAAAGGTCATAACACTGTTGGGAACAAGACTCTGGTCCCCCGGTGCTCCAGTTGAGCTCTACCGGAGACTCAGTTTTGTTCTGGTGTGAGCTGGTGGCCCTGCAGGCTGACTTAAATGGGTCAGAGAGAGCCCGCAGAGCCCAAATCATCCACAAGACCCGCAGCAGTGAGTCCTCTACTGCCTAATCAGGGAAGAGTAATGATTTTATTTGACTACATAATGATTAATCTAGATATTAGATACTATATATAAATATATCTGTGTGTGTGTGTGTGTGTCATTGCAGATTAGGGCATTCAGCATACTCAAACTACAGTGTTTTGATTCCTTGTTCACATTCTGTGTTAGCAGCAGAGAAGAGATTTGGATGGGAACGCCAAGGACGGTGTGCGTCTGAGCAGCAGGTCTGATCATTTTTGGCACGTGCATATCAAAATTTCAAAAGTCGAGATGTCGAATTTCGGTCTCAGGCGCCTCACAGCCCTCATCGGATTCGTAGAAATGCTGGAACACTGAGGGTGAGAGGCGAGGAGGAATATATGGCTCCGTGTCCCCCACCACCACCAGCACCACCACCACCACCCTCACAAGAGCAGCATAGTAATCAATTCCATTTAGTACAAGTCCAATGCACTTAAACCTCCGGCACGAATAACCAGAGGCTGCAGAGCAGAGGTACATTTATCGATAAAGCAATTAATTTGAACCCCTCCTCCTCCTCCACTGCTCAGCCTGTCTGAGCAAAAGGGACACGCAAGGTACACCCTATTAAAAACAAAAGAGACAGTAAAACTTACATACATTGCCAAAACAGGAAAACAAATATCAACTTCGTTCTGTTATGTTTATTTTGCAGTGAGCAAACTACCTCAGAAAACATAGAAATGTATGGAGCGAAAAAATAAAGAGAGCCAACAACAACAAAAATATGAACATTAACATGTTAAGTTTTCGTTCTGGACACATTTCACTGTGATTGCATCAGTTATAAATTTGTTCGATCCCCTTCGTTTAATTCCCTTTTATCCAATTAGGCAAGTTGCTACCATATTTGGTAGGAAATTCACAAACTTTAAGCGATTATAAAGAGAAAAAAAAATATGGACATGCAACATACAAGGGCAAAAGCATGGGCGGTTCTAGATTGGGGCCAACAGGGGCCAGTGCCCCTGTAGAACTGATCGGGTCCCTGTACTGAAGAGAAGACATAATACTGAATCAATTTCTTATGATGACATGTGCTGGAACAGAAATCGTAATTTTTTTACCTTTTACATTTTTATTTTAAGAATAAGTTTCAAATTAATGTGTTTCACCTTTAGCCCCCATGAAAAAAAAAAAAAAAACACTGCCTCCACCCCAGCCCCCACCCATGGTAAATTTGGTCTAGGACCACCACTGGGCAAAAGCTTAATTTTACATGATTTGCTGAAAAAATTTGAGCGCATTCGCATTGATTATCAGCCCGTTAGACGAAGGGTTTGTTTTTACCAGCAGCACAAATCTACAGGTTTTGGCAGCGTGATGCAAACTTGGCTCTCATTTAGCCAATTACGCTAACCGCCTCCATCTTAGCCAGAAAACTAGATGGAGAGGAAAAAAGACAGTGAACACGATGAAGTAAAAGTTTACTTATTTTTTTATGTTTGGTTTGCTGGTATCCGATCACTCCAGCTGTTGTGACCTTTCATTCATTTGGGTTCGTGTTTGGGAAATAATGCTGGTCGTGTCATTTACGATTAGCTACACAATGCTGACTTGGCGGGCCGGCACAATTTTAATAGGGCCCGGGGTGAGCTCCCCTTTCCGCCGGAGAGGAGGGTGACAGGGAGTAGGAGGAGGAGGGACGTCCACAGCAGCCCGCTGCCTGCTCCGTCAAGCCGCACGTGCAAAGCCGCGAGGCGACCGGAACTGAGCTCCTCTTTTACGGAAAAAGCGTACCAGCAGCGGACGTCGTCTACGTGAGTGCGACGCTTAAAATGTTTCAAAACAACTCATTAAAGCTTTAAATACGTGTTAATGTCGCTTGTTTCCGTATTATACTTTTATAAAAATTCAACAAATTAGCCTTTTGTTAGATGTTACTCGGCGAAAGGGCTTTTATTTTGAAGGCGTCGACCGGTAGTCGCGTTGTGTGTTCACGCGGACTTTACGCTCTCTCTCTCTCGCGGCTCTCTCTCTCTCTCGCGCGGCTCCAAACGGTGGGCTCGCAGAAACGCAGCAGGATGCCACGGGGAGCGCTCCGACTCTCGGCGTCCGTTTCACCGTCTGCCGCGGTCTCGCCTCGGTCGCGGCCACTCTGATGGGCGTTTTTAACCCCGTCTCGTCGCCCTCGGACGCTTGGACATTTTCGGAAGCCGCGAAATGAAGCGCATGAACGTGAGCAACCAAAAAGTGCACCCTCGCTGTTGTGCCCGTCTCCGGCAGCATCACAAGTATAGAGACCAGCACTCTGTCTGTGTGGATGCGGCGCGTCTGTGGTTCCTCTAGTAGTCCTTGTTTGGAGGATTTAATGTAGGATTGGACTATATGTTTTTTTTTCCTCCCCCTCTTTTTCATTATTATTGTTATTGTCGCTGTGGTATTTTTTTCCTCGAGGTTTTCCGTCTCTGAAAAAAAACAAACAAACAAAAAAAGATCTCAAGATAAAGAAACTCCGGAAAACCAGCGACAGCAGCTCACTTGGCCATCTGGAATAACCTTTCTTAGCGGTTATTCGCCTCCACAAGCATCTCCTTTCTCTGGGGTGGGGAACCCGACTGATGCTTGCCTTTTTGCTCGTCTGTTCGACTTCTGTGTCGTCTCGTTTCTGTCTGTTTGTCCCCACAGTGGCATGACAATTCATGAATGCGTCCAAGGACAATGTTTGCAAATTACGCATGCACCGTGGCGCTATAGTAGGCTGTGCGTAAGCTCCTTTTATTATGAATGCCTCAACAGACCCATTCAGTCTCATTCCTTGTGCGCTCTTAGAGCAGATTTGGCAGATTCGTCCTAACTTGACGGATTTGTTTGTGTGCGTGCGTGCGTGTGTGTGTGCGCGTGCGTGTTAATGGGGGGTTCAGCCATGGCGTGTCACGCTAGTATCCCCTTTAGGTTTTTATTTATTTATTTAAAAAAAAACGCAATCAAGATTCTATGCAAACAATTTTTACGTTTGTTTCCAAAAAGTTAAATAACAGAATTCGTGATGAGATACAAATAAATAAATAAAAATACGCACGAGATGCAAGCCTTTGCCATGTTTCAACGCCCCATTGTGTGTGTGTGTGTGTGTATGAACCAGAAGGAATCTGCGCGCAAATGTCTGAGTATGGTTATAAAAAAAAAAACAAGGGAAAATCCCCTGGCTGCGCTAACATGAGCCTCTTCATGCGTGTATGCGCGCGCGTGTGTGTGTGTGTGTGTGTGCAGCCACGCTGGAAGTCGCCTCCCATGTGGCCGTCGGGAGTGGGGAGCAGCCGGCAGCCGTGCCCGCGGGAGTCGGCGCTGCGCAAGGCGGCCGTCAGCGGCAACATCAACGCCCTGCCGCCGCACCATGTCCCCACCGGCCGCAGCGTCCGGGTCTTCATCTGCGCCAACCCCGATGGTAAGACACCGTGACACCTGCGTGGCGCTGATCTCAACCCCGTGGAGCCCGCGGACCCTCTGGCGGTGGGCGCTCTGAGCCATCGCGGTGCTTTTGCAGAACACATACACATCCATGTTGGGTTCTTGAACCCGCAGCCGTGAACTTCAGCGTGTTTAAGGTCACGGAGGAGCGCAGATCACTGCGACGTGCAAAGGGAAATGTTATGTTCATTCCCCCCTTTACTCCAACGCCTCTAAATAAAATCCATTGGACTCAATTGCCTTGACCAATCAGAGTTGATACTAGTAAACATGAGACATGGTGATGGCAGCATCGTGGGGATGGGGGACGTTTTATCGGCAGGGGCAGGTTCTCAGTTCTGATGGGAACATAGTTCTCTGTGCCGTTTAATCTCGGCCCGCATGCAGCTTTTCTGTGAAGCCTCAGGCTTCTTAGAGAACATCAGTAAACAAAAAGTGTCATGAAGACAGGAGTTCAGCAGACAGGTCAGGGATAATCAGTGGAGAGGTTTAACAAAGAGACATGAAGCAATACTTCTTATTTTCTGCTTTCGGTGGTCGCCATCCGTCTCTATCCGTCTCCATCTTCTGCATCTTCATCTCTCACACCAACTATCTTCCTCTTTCACTTCACTCATAGCTCTCCTCTTTGGTCCACCTCTACGTCTCCTGCCTAGCAGTTCCTGCCTCAGCATCCGTCCACCGGTGTGCTCTCCATCCCTCCTCTGTACATGCCCAAACCATCTCATCCAGCCTCTCTGACCACATCTAACGCGAGCTGTCCCCCCCTGACGTGCTCATCCCTGATCCTATCCATCCTCGTCACTCCCAAAGGGAACCTCAACATCTCCACCTCTGCTACCTTCCAGCTCTGCCTCCCGTGTTTTCTTCAGCACCGCCGTCTCTAAACCACACAGCATCGCTGGTCTCACCACCTCCCTTCGTTCTCGCTGATACTCCTTTATCACACGACACACCTGACACTTTTCTGCACCCCATCCAACCTGCTTGAACGCGTCTCTTCACCTCTTTTCCTCACTCGCCGTCGCTCTGAGGTAAAACGACATGTAAAGCTCGGAATATATCATCAAGAACAAGGGACGCACAATATTGCCATTAACATCGACATATACATACATACATACATACATACATACATACATACATACATATATATCTATATATAGATATATGTAGATATAGATATATGGTTATATCTACTCATCTGTAAATATCTGTTATCGGACATAGCAATTTTGATATTGATATCGGCCCAGATTTTCATATCAAGAACTGTTTTGTTAACCACAGGAAAAGGCAAAGGGTGTCGCTGTCCATCTTAACTGAAAGGAAAGGGAACATTAATCAGAGTAGCGGCCTGTGATAACTCTGTGGGCTCGGGTGGAAGAACCTGTACGCTGGTTGTGCAGAGTACAAAAATACGTCTTTCAGCAGGCTGAGAGGAAGGTCACCGTTGAAAGATTGTCACGGGAGAAGTGCTGTTTGTGGTTTGCCCGCAAAGGAAGGATTTGGAAGAAGGGTTAAGGCAAAGGTGTAGAAGAACCTTGCCAGAATGTTACGTGTGGAAGAAAATGAATACTCCTGCGTATTGCAGCTAGAGCTACGCATTATACATCAGAGAATTGGAATAATCTAGTCAAAATCCAGATTGAGATCCAGCTGAGAATCCGGTGGCAAAACTTGAAAACTGAAGCTCACCGATGCTCACCATCAGATCTCGCTGAGTCGGGGTCATTTCCGAAAGAGGAATGGCAAACATTTTAGTCTGTAGATGCAAAAACTGCTTCTACAGATTACTGAATTCATGCTTTTTAAATTGTTATTTTTAAAATAATAATAATGATTGAAAACCACCTGTATGGTTCCATCCAACTCACAACTATGCACAATCGATTTGCAAGGCACCGTCTGCCCCTATCGGTTTGGCCCTGTGCAGATTTTAGAAGCCTTTTTTGTCATTTAAAGTTAACGCAGCAGCTCTCGAGCATGTGCACCCGTCTTTCTCCTAGACGTAGTCGTCGCGTTCCGAGCTCGTTTTTCTTTGGGTTTTCCGTCGCCTTCACATGGCGCCGAAGTGTCCGCTTACCCACCTATTCTAATCGGAGTACAGTAACAAAAGCCGGGAAGAGGGATGGGAAAAAAAAAAAAAAAAAAAAGAAACAACAAAACAAACAAACGCTGTGAGCTTTTTCCAATGAAAGCAGGTGACACAACAGATTGCTTTTTCAGCACAGATTGCGTGGCGCGAGCAGAGTGTAAGACAGCCGGGTCGCAGAGGAGACACCCAGTTGCAGCTCTGGATTTGAATTCGCCCTCTGGGCGAGGGGGTAAAAATAGTCTCGGTAAAACTGGAGTAAACAAGGCAGGAGAAGTAGAGTAGGCTACGAGAGAGAGAGAGAGAGAACGAGTGACGGAGGGAAGGAACGGCGGATGCTGTCGTCGATGCAGCCCTGCCAGTCGCCTCTTTTCACCGAGCTTTGAAGGAAGACGCCAAGCCACCTGAGATCGCGCCGCCGCAAAGAGCCGGGTATTGTTTGGCCACCTGTGGCTGGCTGAGTGAGGGAGAGCTTCCTGTGTCGACGGGAGTGCAGCCTTCCATTTTGCATGTGGATGGAAAAAAAAAAAAAAAAAAAAAAAAAACGATGATGGGGCTGAGGGACGTAGATCTTTTTAACGGCGTGAACACCGACGGAAAGATACACACCTGAGCCAGAAACACAAAGACACTCTAATGACGAGCCTCTTGTTTTGAGCCCAGTGAGGCGCGGGCGACCGGTGCGATGCTCTGGAGCGCAAAGTCATCGGGCAGGAGTCAGATTCCTCCACCACTTTTAACCGTTCAGCTGCATTTGCAAACAGACACGCCTAGCATTCGTGCAGATGGTTTGCTACGTCCTCAGTTACATAACAGCTTCATAAAGCGCTCATAAGATTGACCGAGTAACAAATCTACCCCTGCTCTGCTGGTAGAAGATTCACTTCATACCTAACCCCCCCCCCCTCCATCGTCGATTAAAAAAAAATCCCTCTCCTTTACCACGAGCCCGGCTGCAGAGCTTGCTTCCTTATCTTCACTAGAGGGGGCTGTCCCTGCACTTATTCAACACAGCCCAGCGCGTCTCAGGGTGAAAAGATGCTGCGATCTAAGGTCAGTGACCTGAATCAGATGAATCAGTTCACATTCCGACGCGGCTCCAAGCAACCATCTCAGCCTCTCATAGGGGCTCTCCTCAGGATTTTTTTCCATTTAAATCCCAAAACAAGCCCGATCAAACCAAATCTAGTGGTCGGAGTTGAGTCTTTCAGAACATAAAAGCAAGTTGTTTCCGACAACGGCACATAGGCGGGAGTTTGGCAACAGTAAAGCAGAGAAATTCAGCTCTTTGTCGTGAAAGACTTAAGAGAGTTGGATGCAATTACCTGCGGTTTCCAAGCATATCGACGCATCTTGTCATACAGCAGTGTGGCGGGGCGGAAACTGACTTGCATACATCGCTAGGTTATTCAGAGGAAATGATTGAGATGTCTTTATTCTGAACAGATGCCACATGCAGACACAGTAAAAAAGAATGTGCGCTCTTATAAAGCAGTGCATTGGCTTCTTTCCTATTAGACTGACAGAAAGTTTAGTGTCAGTATTGAAATCTCTCTGTCCGACCTAGCCCCTATTTCTTGCGGGATTTCTCAGGGCTCAGTCCCTGATTCTCTTCTTTTTTTTTTTCTGTGTGCCAGCTCCCTTTGGGGTCTGTTTTTTTAGAAAACATGGCAGCTCCTTCCACTGCTACGCAGACGACTGTCAGATTTACGCGCCTCGAACACCTAAAATAACTCATGCTCCATCCAACCGCTACTAAATTTCTTTGAAGACGTCAAGGCTCGGGTGGTGCAAAGATTTCAGTGAACGCAAAAGTTTATTTTTTTATTATTCAGGCACGACAGTAGCTCACACAACCCGCTTATTATTTTCGGTTGCCTGGAGTCATGCATCAGACAGCTTGTGCAACAAATCTGGGAGCAATCATGGACTCGGATTTCACATTTAACAAACAGATCGGCGTTGTTTTGCAAAAACGATTATTTCAGTTGAGGCAAACAGCAAAGTGTGAGGCAGTTTTTGTTGAGGCATGACTTAATAGACAGGATAATACATATTTTTATCTCAACCCATTTATGATGCCTTGTGTCAGTCGAGCTCTCCTTGCTCATCTTCAGCTGGTTCAGAATGCCGATGCCTGTCTTTTAACTGGTTAACGCACGGATATGAGCACATCCTGTCCTCGCTTTATAGGCTCCCTGTGCGTCACAGAACTAATTTTAAAATCCTAATGTTGGTTTATGAATGCCTAAATGGGCTTTCTGGTTCGATCCAACCTTATCTTTCTTCACGGGCCCTTAGATCAGCTGACCAGCTGCTTTTATTTGTCCTAAAAAACTAGGCGGGAGCTTAGAGATCGAGCCTTTTCTGTTGTGGCTCCTAAACTTTGTAGCCCATTGCTTTTAAATATTAGTCGCTTCCTGTTTTTAGGTCTCTTTTAGAATCATATCTTGTTTTTCAATGGCATTTGGCCCATTGTTAGCTGACCTTCTCTTTTTATGGTCTCTGTTCCAGTTTAGGAGTGTTTTAAGATCTGTTTTATGTCTCGGTTTCAATCTCTTTTTTATCTTCGTTTCTGTACAGCTCTTTGGTTAAACTTTCTGCTATTAAAAGGTGTTTGAAGAATAAATTGGATTTGGAATTCACATTTTCAAGATTTTCAACATTTCTTCCTTCCATGTTTGCAATTTTACTCATTGGCTGCATCCAAAATGTCCTTTTGAGTAAGTAGTCTTTAGCCAAAGTGGAGGCGCGACAGCGGTCGCCATGATGACTGCTGTCCGAATAGTGCAGTAAGGAGAGAAGGAGGTAGGAAAAGGAGCCTGTATGCTTCCTATCACAGCTCCTTTAGCATAGGAACCCCACGAGGTCCCTTACCAGCTATAAGGAATCCCACAATCCTTTGCATGACAGTCCACCTCATGGACATTAACGAAAATGTCCAAAGAGTAGACAGTGTTCACTTTGTAGTTCTTTTTCAGAAGGCTGTGTTTGATATGAATCATCCATGTGTGTTTCCGTCACGTAATGACGTCGAAGTTAAAGGCTGTCCGAAATCTGCACAGCAGTCCGAAGCTCCTTTCCTTCCCACGGTAGAGTTCTTACTGATGACCTCATGAAAGGTCAAGGAACAGGAGCTATATTAAGAACATTTCAGATGCAGCAGTAATGAGGAAGCTGACTCATAGCTGCCCTCTAGTGGCTACACTACCTAACAGCTTTGCCAACTTAATGCAGAGAAAGCATGAGGGCAATTCTACTTTGTTACTATGCAGCAGTCTTTTACCCTTTTATGTTCCTTAAATGGAAAACTCAGTACACCAGACGTTCCTTGTTTTTCACACAACATTTTTGGAGAATCACCTCTTTGGTGAAGAAGCCTCTACAAATTTTCCGTTTCCGGGTCATCACAACAGCAAACAGGATTCAATCGGAGGCAACCGGACTTTTGCTCAGTACTTTCTGAAAGAAGTAACTTACAGTAGTAGTTTTTCTTTAAGATGCGGTCGCTCTCTCACATCATTGTGGAGGGATTTAGTTACACTTTTCTTCATGGCATTGATGCATATCCACACATTTGGCTTTGGTACTGTCCTGGCGTCTGCAAGGTGCAGAAGCCTCTGTGGCTGCAAAATGAACCCATATCGTCACCCTCCCACTGCCATGCTTGATAGCTGATACAAGGCATCTTTGCTGATGGGCTGTGTTTGATGCTGTGAATTATAGGTAAAAATCTTTTGTCTTGTTCCGGAAAGCGTTTGGTGTATTTAGATGTAACTTTGTATGTGTGCCATGTTCTTTTTAGAGAGAAAACGATTTTTCCTGCAAACCTTTTCAAACAAACTGTACTTATTCCATCATTTTCTAATTTTACTGTCATAAAACAAAACATTTTAAATAAAAAAAAAAACTGAGGCCTGTAATGTCTGAGCTGGAGCTCTTCTGTCTTTTTGCAATTTCTCTGAGCCTCACCAGTCTGACCCTACAGTAAATTTGCTGGGACGTCGCCTCCTGAGAAGATTAGCAACCGTTTCAAATGTTTCTTCCCCGCTGAAGGAACTTTCTCACTGTTGGAAAATTGACTTTAAACTCTTTGGAAGCAGCTCTATAACCTCTCCCAGATTGATGGGTGGCAACAATTGCTTGTCTAAGATCATTGCTTATGTTTTTTTTTTTTTTTCTGGGCATTTTATTCACGCACGCTTTTTGTGGAGGTGGTCACACTGATGGTGATAATAGAAATCATTTGATTATCAGCACCTTCGTTCTTCCACAGAGCTTCTCTGTTTTGACTTAGTCTGTGTTTGATGAGAGTTAACAGCGTGGGACCTGTTGTGTGATTTGTACACCTAAGGTTAGGTTGAAATTGTTTTTAGAATTTGGGAAAGACCAAAAATTAAAAAAAATTAAACGTTAGGTTACCGTGACAGCAGATATAAACTATTTTAGCTACGTTCAATTTCCCCAAAAAGCAATCAGCTTCATTGGCAGCTTCCTTTAAAGACATTTAAAGGCGTGAGTTAGGATTTAAACCCACCGAGTCGTGTTCTGTGCAATAAAACCAGACAACGAATGTGAGAATGTTTCTGAATGTAAAAGTCCAAAGAGTTCTGGATTTATTTAATCACCTACATTATTATTATTATTATTATTGAAACAGAAATCTCACGCTGTTCTTTCTGCTAACCAATCCACGCATGTAGTGCATTCCCCCAGCATGATACTGCCACCATCGTGCTTCATAGTTTTCATCCGCTGACCTCTAAAGGCAACTGGTTGCTCTGGAGTTTATGTTGTTTTCTTTTAGGGATGTCTGAATAAAGGAGTCTGAGTATAACGAGCGGCCACATTCTTTTACATTTTGAACAAAAACCTTTAGGATTACGGCGACTTTGTGTTGATCTATTATGTAAGATCCCCGATAACACACACTAAGGTTTGTGTTGGTAACATAGCAAAACGTGAAAGGTTCAGTGGGCGTTACTGCTCCTGTTAGGCACCGTACGCGTATACGTGTGTGGGCCACAGCCGACCATTTAAAAACCCATTAGGTGTCGTCGGTGCCACAGTGGCCAACAATCCAGGGAAATCCTCTTATGATTTGTTTCATCGGTGGATGGATGCAGCGGCTCGCCTAATCACTCGATTATCTACGCGCGCCCGCGAGCTCCCGGATCCATATGGAGGCAGCCGCGGCACCTTGCTCGAGTCACCTCGGGGGATCTTGGCGTCGAAGCCGTAGCCCGCATGCAAATAGCGATCTCTCTCTTAAGCTGTTTGAGTTCGATAAAGGAAAGGAGGCCTCAGAGGCAAGACGTGTGAAACGCAGCCGCCAACGCACCACTGTCAAGGCTACGATGAAGTCACCACAGAGGCCCGCTAATCACTTCATATTACAGCACACAATTGTTACCGCTATTCGCATTTGATTATTTCTTTTTTAAATGGGTTCCTTTTTAAAAAAATCTTTAAGACATTATGAGGCTCCTGGATGATCTGTTTTATAGTGTTGGGTCTGTTGAAAGAGGAAGGAATAGGTCAAATGTCTGTGGCTGCTTGTTTGTAGGGCTTTATTGGGACGGTGTTGGAAGTTGGACTCCTGGGCCTGCTTGTCCCCATCCTGTGCCGCGAAAACGTTGCCGTGAGCTGGATGATCCCTCCTCCCTGGAGGCCTCCCCTTTCTTTTCTTTTTCTAATTTTCTGATCTGTCCTTCTCATGTTACGATCTTGGATCCAATTTTCCTATGTATTATATACCCCAGGTTCCAGTTCAGTTCAGTTTATTTATTGCCCTGACTTTGATGCCATCGCTACTCAGGAACGAGCGTTTAGTTAGTGGCTGTAGGTAGTCGATAGCATAGCAGCAATAGCTAGTTCTGAGTATGCATGTAGCTACACTGGAGAGGAGAAATCACCTTTACCAAGAAGAAACCTCCAGCTGAACCGGCCATCTGCCACGACCGACTGGGCGTTGAGTGACTTGTGTGGCGTGACTTGTGTGGTTAAGCCCGTCCCTTAGGATCAACACTACTGCTACTCTTGTATATTTTCTGCTGTACTGCAGTCCTGTATTTTCTGCTGTACCCCATAAATGCCTGCTTACATTTCATCTGGTACAAATCCCAGCTGCCCGGGTCATTACCAGAACTCCATCCGCTGCACAACATCTGGCTTCCTGTATAAGAAAGAACTGATTTCAAAGTCTCCACACCCCAGTTTCTCTCTGGTCCTCTGCCCATCAGCACTCAGTCTCAGAGATTCTCGTCTTCTATAACTCCCACTCCAGCCACAAAGGGCTTTGAGTAAAGTGGGCCCTTTCCTTTTCAATTCTCTCTCAAATCGCTTTTTTTTTTGCCAGATTGCTTATAAAGATTGATTCTGCAGCGCTGCCTTCTATTTGTATGTTGAGTTAAAATCCTAAATCTCCAATGCTTTTTCCATCCATGTTCTGCAGGATTTCTAAAGCTGTACGATGTCCCTGAGAGCCTGTAAATAACCTCAATTTTGTTATTACTATTATTATATGTGTGCCAGGCTGTGAGCCGGCCCTCTTATTGTTTACCCTCTAAAGGAGACAGATTTCCTGGTAACATTTAAAGTGATCTTCATCAGTGGTTCTTCAGGTTTTTCTGTCGGTCTTAGAACGGCTCTTTTTTTTCATCATTCAAACAACCCGAAGCTAATTTCTCTCGCTGACCTGTTCACTATGTGTGAAGAAGGACAACAATGTGTACTTATAGATTGGAGAATTTCCATGTTTCCCCCCATCTTTTACAGTTTTAAAATGAGCAGCACTGTTTTTGGAACATGCAAACTAAACACGCTACAGCCTTGTATTGCCCCACTAGTTGCATTGGAGGCAGCAGCTGGAACCCACTGAGCGTCTTATAATCCACATTTCTGTTGGGTAGGCTGAGTAACGCATGCAGCCCCGGTTCTGCGTTCTGATTATCTAATCGAATACAAAGTCAGTGGAGTGATACGGGGGGGACTGCTATGTGTTTTTTTCCATTTCCCCTCGATGCTGATCAAGCTGATGCAGGTAGTGTCACTGTAAGCCCCAGTGGGTTTTCTCCGTCTTCATTAAATCTTATTTACATAAGCTATAAGGTCCCCTCGTGGTCTCATTATGCAAGAGCATCTAACCCTTTTGCCTCAAGGGTTCTCCAGGTCATTTGCTATTGATCATCATACTGTTCACATGATCAGGTTCGGTTCAGTGGAAGGTTTTAAACCCTGTATCAGGGCTCTTGAGGTTAAACCTCAAGTCCTGTCACACAAATAATCTTGCAGGTAAAATGAAGGACCCGAGCGCACATATTCAGGCAAGGCTCTCTAATGAATAAAGTAGCAAACTTCCAGGAGAACAGGAGATGCAACGCAGGCAGGAAAGCAAACAGACTGATGGAGGAACAGAGCGACGCACATGGGGCAGGTTAATAAAAGAAAACGTTAGGAGGAATAGCAATGAGACGTGGAAAAGCTGAGGCTGATGAAGGCAGAGGGAGCTGAGGGGAGGAGAGTAATGTCAACACGAGCTGAATGGAGATGAATAAGACCCTTTAATAGAGCTAATAAGAAGGAACTGAGAAACCAATGTGTAAAAGAATGAACTAAAAACGGCAACGCTAATGGCCCATAAACAACAAGGAGGTGAATTAAACATCAGACATGAAAGGGACCCAAAACACTGAAGCACCTAAGGACCCTAGCAAATAGAGGATGTGCGCCGAGCATGAGCCTTATTGTTATGCATACGGTGTGCGTATCGGGAAGATAGGTGGAAAGATTATGATGCGATACGCATTGGTAAAGAGTGTGTTACTTCAACGTGCTGTAGCTGTGTCTTTATTTGTTGCTAGATGTGTCTTTTGTGCCATCGCCGCCTTAGGGGTTAGGGATGTTCACAGGATCGGTTGCATTGGTTGCGCTTCGTTCTCGCTGTTTCTTGAGATCATGCCATGTACGAGCACATAAAGGGCTGATCCTGCATTAGCGTGGCTACTGATGCAGGATCAGTGTTGGCTCGTAAAAAAAAAAAAGCTTGCGTCTAAAAGCGAACCGTTTAAACAGACGGGGTTTATTTGGCCTCATTTGGCAAGAATCCCACAGCTAAACAACCGGCATGTCCCGTTAAGAGGCTGATTAGTCAAGTGCCTGTATCATGTGTTGTTATAAATCATTTAAATCGGGTGGATTTCTCTCTGATCAGTACAATAAGCACCATTCATTTGTAGGTTTTTTTTCTTACCGTATGCGTTTAAATTTATTGATTATGTAATAAAAGTTTGGAGGATCCAGCATTGTTGGACAAATGAAACATGAAACATTTAGCTCAGGAAAAGGATCTATGATGTCTTCGTTTACATTTTAAGGGTTTTCTCCCTCAGATGCAAAAGATTTGACCAGGATCGTGTTTCTACTTTTGCTAATGCCACCATTTTCCCTTGCCTGGTCACCCTTACAGTCTTCTGACATCTCCAACAAGTCATTTGTTTAAATTTGTCGTCTTGCTGCAGATGTGTTTACGCAGGCGCAGAAGGAGAATAAACCACATTCAAATCTCTATTTTTATTGCCAGCGCAATCTTTGAAACGAAAGGTAGAAAGAAACAACAACAAAAAATGTATAGTTATAAAATCTATTTTCATAGAAAATATAGTGGGATTAAATAATATATTTAATTAAATTGTTGTTTGTTGCTTATTTGATCTTTATTAGTATTACCATTTTTTATTTAATTTGTTCAGTCACATATTTACTGATTGCCGCAAACGCAAATATAAATAAAATTTAAAATGAAAGGTATTTTTAATCAATCTAATATATTAACTAAAGTTTAATTAAGGAAACAAAATAATGGGATAATGATGTCACATTGATGATTCTCTACAGATTAAATGGAAGTTTTATGAGAATGCTGTGGACTTTTAAGATAATATCTAACTGATTTACAGCCTAAAACTAATCAAGAGTTGGTCGGTCTCTAAGCCGCTTAAAGGACGATGTTTTATCGCCTAAATCTGAGTTCTAATATTTAACTTTAAATAGAAACAAAATGCAGGGATAAATTCAAAGGTCCAGATCCACCTGAACCAATGAGCTTATGACACCAGAACCGTGACATAAAGACAAAGTTGAGCGCTTTACTGTGGTTTGAGGAAACCGTAGTGAAACCGGTTTTGCTTCAGCTGGAAGGTCGCTCTGAGACTGCTGTCGGTTTTGGTCGTTAAACGTCTTTGCGGGTCCTCACTTTAGACTCGAACCTGGGTTGGATATGAAAGGAAGTGGTCTTAAAGGAAATTACTACGGCGTTGTTGAGCATTCGTCCATGATGGATGGAGGGAGCAACCAGCGACATCCTCCAGCTAATTCATGGGGATCCCACGGCGTTCCTGAGCCAGATGGGATATACGGGTCTTCTCTGGGGTCTCCTCCGGGTGGGGCGTCCCCAGATAACCCCCTCCCCCCAAAGGAAGGCGCCCAGTGGGCATCCTCATCAGATGTCCAAACCACCTCCGCTGACTCCTTTCAATGTGAAGAAGCAGCGGCTCTACTCTAAGCTCCCTCCGGAGCTCCTCACCCTGTCTCTGGATAGGCTAAGCCCGGCCACCCTACGGGGGGTGGCTCATTCCGGCCGCTTGTATCCAGGATCTTCTTTCCG
Organism: Fundulus heteroclitus; assembly: GCF_011125445.2. Lineage (NCBI taxonomy): Eukaryota > Metazoa > Chordata > Actinopteri > Cyprinodontiformes > Fundulidae > Fundulus > Fundulus heteroclitus. Next base: position 16,156,963 of record NC_046374.1, read on the forward strand.
GCTTGATCCACATCTCATGACCTCATAACAGATAATTCATTGTAACCAAATGATGTTCTTCCTCCAATCCTGCCGGGGTCAGTCTGTTTTGCATGGTCTGTTAGACTCAGCGGGAGTCAATACAGATAAGCTGTTCCGATCTTTATTTCTGAAGAGAAAAAAAAAACCATAAGCAATACTCATTGTTTCCTTCCACAGTTAAGTCTACCTTTAAAACCCCATTAAAATAAGTAGAAACGTGCAGCTGTACCGTGATAAAATATTCAATTTCAATTCAATTTTATTTATATAGCGCCAAATCATGAAACATGTCATCTCAAGGCACTTTACAAAATCAAGTTCAATCATATTATACAGTATGAGTTTCATACCATTATCATATCTTTAGGGAGCTGTATGATATATGTGACTATTCCTAGCATACATCGTTTGTAACTGGAGGCTCTTTGTAGATTAACAAAAAAAAAAAAGCAAAACATTTTCCATCAGCTGAAAAAGTGCATTTTCATTTTCCATTTTGCACGTTGACCTCACTAATGATCTCTTTCCATCAAAGGCCTGTTTGCCCTCAGCAGTGTTGAAGATCACTTTGTCAGTCCCTTTATGATGAGACTTTTTAACGCCGTAAAAATGGTGATTTTAATCTTTATTATTTAAAACCAACCTCCCAAGATGGTCGTCTTTTTTCATAATCTTTTCAACCAAACAGGGTAATAACAGTTAAACTAAAGAAAAAGAAAAACTGAGCCGTGGTCTCGGACTCTTGGAGATCTCAGACTATTTTTGGATTTTATTCCAAAAATAGCGCTTCGGAAGGGAATCGTCAGGGACGTGTAGCTTATTTCTGTGTCCGTCCATCACTTCTCCAGAATGAGGAGAAGGGAAGAGAAGAAAAAGAGAGAGAGAGAGAGGGAGAGCTGACAGCACATATGTGAAACCTGTGTTGTTCATCGCTATTCAAATAAGCAGATAGGAAGACTGAAGAGATGGACACACAGGGAGAGGAAGCAGGCGAGTGTAGGATCCGGGCTTTGTTCTTCTGCAGGCTGCTGTGTGGACGACGGACCCACACATATGTCAGCCTGCCATTGCTCATCATCATCCCACAGAGAGAAAAAGACGCAGTTTGTTTTTATTAGCACAACACAAGTAACAATAGAGCGAAGAGTCTTTACGCACTTCCCAGATGCCTTAACAGCGACAACCTAATTCCAATTATGTTTATTCTACTGATGGGATGAGACACGCCCCCCCATGCAGCATCTGCTATATATTTCATTTGCGTACAGCTACACGCCCTGGGTTTTAGTTTGACATTTGGCCGGGGCCGCTGGGGGCCGATATCCGCCCTGTCACAGCCCAAAGCCTTGCTAAAGATAGACGAGCGATGGATGCGTCAGAGTGGATTCCTGCGCTCGTCCGCTCACGCCGCGTACGACGACGCGGTCAGCAGCTGAGGGGCTGTTCGTGGCGCCCGTATGTGTGAGCGTCTCTGCCGCACGGGGCAGACTCTGTGGGGCATGTTCTGTTTTTAAACTCTCCATCCACACACCCCTCACAGACAGACAGAGATAACCGAGACCGGGCCTGTCCAAATACATTACGGTAACCATTTGGAAGATGGTTTAAAAAAAACAAAACAAAAAAAAAGGAGTCAGGGAGCAGAAAGTGGGACACATAAATAGGCGGTGGAGTTCCCTCTCTGTAGCGCGGTGCATAATGGCCACTGCTTTTGTAAGGCACCGTCTCTCAGAAGCATATAGGGGCAAAAAAAAAGAGATGTTTGTTGAAAAAAAAAAATCTTTATCCTAACTCTGGGGTTAAAATTGTGACCTGAAAACAAAGAATCAATAGTTTTTTTAAATTCTCAAGAACAAGCTTTGAACACACTTCACAACTACTAATTCGCACAGACCTTTCAGGATTTCTTCGTTTTCCAAGCCTAAATGCTAAAGTTCCCCTTAAATTTATGCTTTATGCTTTTGTGCTTTGACTTTGAATCTCCTGAAAGGCGCCTACAAATAAAACGCGTGATAATTAGTGTTGCAATGTTCACTTATGCTGTTGGGATACGTCACAATCTTTGTGTCAGACATTATGTCCGACTAAACGTCGCCCGTTTTAGGTCAGTTACGACTGCCAAAAGAATTTATTTCTTTTATTTGCAAAATGTCAGGAGAAATAATTTGCTTTTTGGATAATTTTGAAAAAAATAAAAAAACGCTCTTCAAAAATAAAAGTTTGCATAAGCAAAAGTTACTAAAACTTTTAAAAATTCGGGGAAAAGCTCAACAGGACGTAATGGCTTTGTAAGCCTCTAAATCACAACATCCTGGGACTTTCTTATTTTTTTTGCCCGATCCTTTTTTTAATTGTTGTGGCAGCAACTTCGTCAGCAGCGATTAGAGTCATTTACACGTTTTCTCATCCCTTGCTCATCCAGTCAACACAGGGCTCACTATGAGGGGTGGGCTTCATCTCACGTGTAATCAAATCACAACCCTCCAGTGTGGATGTTCCCCTCATAAAGTCGTCCGTTTGCATCAAGTGGACTGGAAGTTAAGTCCCCCACCCTTACCCCCGACTCTCCTGCACAACGTAGGAGGAAGAGAGTGATAACCGGCTGGAGAGAGGGAAGAGAGCATGACGAAAGGGACAGATAGCGGGGAGCCAGCGAGAGAGCTGACGAGCACTTAGAGACACTTGTTTAAGGAGAGATGAACGATGCAAGACGGCTCTGGGTTTATCACCCGCTTCAGATTGCACAGACATTTTCCAACGAATGGGTTTCCCGTAACAGCCTTCGTAAAGCAATGCAGGAAAAGGCAGATACTACCAAACGTTTGATTAACCATCTGGGGGGTAAAAAAAGCTAAATGGACATCAAGTATTTTTATAATCCACGTTGTAGTCCTTAAAGCTGATCAGAGGGATTTTTTTTTTTTTAAAGTAATCCATTACTTCCTGCTTGCCTGGGGAGCAAATATGATGTAACAATTACGGCCGTTTCCCTGGTCTGCTCTCCAAAATGGGAAAGACGTGAGTACACGGCATTCTAGTGCATATTTGCAGTCAGAGAAATAGCAAAATAGTTTGTTTGTTTGTTTGTTTAAAGGAAGCAGAAGGAGGATTTATGTTGGCTTTTTATTTATGACACGGCGAATGATTCACAAGCCAAATGTAGTCACACATATTGGCACGCGTCATGATGCACAATGGGTAGGATGGCAACGGAAGTGAAGAAAAAATCTCCAAAGCTGACAGTTTTCCAGAGTGGTGTCTCAGGGCCGACGAATCCCCAAAACTGTTTATTTGAAGACTTTTCTGCACACATCCACTAGCCATATGCATGCTTTGCAACTTCATCCAATATCGGTAGCAGCAGTAGACCGAGATAGCGGCGATACAGTAAGCCAACCTTAAACTGTCAGGGTTTTTATAATTTAATTTATAATGTAAAATGTGCTCCGGTGATAATGAAAAAGCAACTCTCAGCAGACTTAACGTCTCCCCACCTGTTGGCCAACAAACGGGCCCAAAATATCAAATGTCAGGTGTGTCACTTTCACTATTTAGACTATTTAGACTGAATATCTTTGTCCTTTTTTTATTTATGCTGATATAAGGAATAAGCAGACAAAAGACGTGGGCAAAAAACGTTCTTAGAAGTTAAAAACTGTTGAGTTTTCAAAGTATTCAGCTATTTTTTTATATATATATAAGATGCAGAAATTTTGTTTTCTGTTTCAGACACAGAAGCAGAGAGGAATGCACTGAAAGAGCACGTCTACCCCAAACTGCGAGACTTCTGCAGGGAGAACTATGGCATTGAATTCCAGGTAAGTGTTTAGCTTTTTTGTTGCTGTTGTTTTTTTGGGTTTTTTTTTCAAAGTTTTTCCTAGGTGCATGGAAATCTAAAGATGTCCAAAACAGTTCTGGAGGTGTTAGAGGCCCCCTTCACGTCTGTTGCTCTGCAGGCAGACACAGAAGGGCAGCAGAGATAAGGCTCCCATTGGTGAAGTTTGGCGCGCATGTAGATGTGGATAAGGCAGCGCGATAGCAGGGCTTTCCCCTTTGTTGTCGTCGTCAGAGAGAGGCCGCATCCTCCCTGCGGCGTCCACTGATCAGGAGCATTTGCATTGCAAATCAACGTACGCAAGCAGATCGCTATCAGAGGACTGTTTGTTTAACAAAATCCAGGAGAGCCTTGGGGGGGGGGTGGATTACTGCCATACTGTAGATGGTTCCTGGACAACTCGTTGCAGTTCATTTCTGACTCGTGTCGGTGGACAGCCTGATTCCTGTCTGGACCGCAAACAGCCTCAAGCGCAGAGCAGCTAAAGCCTGAGTGTTTGGAACGCCTCCTGTAATTAAACACTTCGGAGGGCGACGCGGTCGGGGTGGTTTTATGTTTTACAGCCTGCGATGGTTACAGCGTCCCGTTTTACATCCCGCATATATTATTTAAGCACAATTTCAGAACTGATGTCAATTAGAAAGTAGCAATAAAATTCGGCACTGCCTATTCTGGTACTGTGATCTGGTTATTTATTCGGTCAAAGCCACTATGACATGACGTCATTTTGATTGAAGTTAGGATCACGGTTTCAGGATTAAGGATTCAGAACAAAGATGCTTTGATAGTATTTATTTAAAAATAAATAAATAAAGTCAGTTTTTTGTGTGTCCAATTCCGATTTCCAGTTTTTCTGGAGCTTCTTCTTCTTCTTTTGACTTTTTTCTTTCTGGGCTCACCACAACGAGTCGTCTGTCTCAATCTAACTCCATCTTCTGCATCACCTTCTTTCCTTTGTACCTCCTGCCTGGTAGGTCCAGCCTCAGCATCCTTCATCAAATGTAGCCTCCAAACCTCCTCTGTACATGTCCAAACCATCTCAGTCTCCATCCATCCATCCAATTGGCAGGTTGCCGGCTCAATCCCCCTCTCTGACCGTCTCGGTCGTTGTGTACCTTCACCCGCATTGGCGGCTGGCGGTGGTCAGCTCCCCACCGTCAGGGTGTGAATGTGTCAGACTGGATAAAGCGCTGTACAAGTACAAGCCATTTACCATCCATCCATTGAATATCTCTGACAAATTCATGGTGAATGTTCTGTATTCAAAACCAGGCAGTCCAATATAATCATCATTGACCAAAGAAAGCAACAACACACGTCTAATTGCCCCTTACCTTTTTTCAAACCATTAACAGTGCCACACGCCATGTAAACACGTAACCAAGTAGGCGACAACCCTCCACAGAGAATTCGGCTTCTTTCCAGAAGCCTGTCATGTCTCTTCTTCTCCCTCCGACTCCATTTTTTTAACATCTTACAGGTATTAAAAATAGCTAACTTTGAGTCATCCTCATCTTTAAAAATATCCCGCACCAAAGCCCCGATATTGCTATTACTAATGAGCCTCGTAAAAGGAGTGCCTTTAAACACTTTCCATACAGTAGCTCTTTCACTCTTTACATTTTGTCACTTTACAACACATAATTGAATGTATTTTATTGGGTGCAGTGGGGGGGTTCCATTTTTTTTCCCCTAAATTAAATCCATAGTTTAGTCCGAATTTATCTAAAGAACAAATATTTGTTTCCTGGAAGTCCACAAATCTGGACTTCCAGGAAGAGGGCTATCGTTCAATGAAAGCTTGAAGAAGTGCAGTTTGCCACATATTGGCCACACGGCAAACATCTAAAGGAAATGGCTCTTGTCCGACAAGACCAGAACTAAACTTTCTGGCGTACACGCAAAAAAAAGTGTGGAGGAAAGCAAACCCCTACTACGCAAGCACGCTGTTTCCAAAGCATGGTGGTGGTAGGATCATGCTGGGGGGATGTGTTTCTTAAGTAGGGGCTTGGAAGCTGATCAAACATGCAGCAAAAGCGTTGATCCAATGGGCACTCAAGACCTACGAATGCCACAATTTTATTTATAGCTGCATCGCATCAAATCCCAAGAAAATATATTAGATTTTTTTTTTATTGTTTTTATGCCAAAATGTAAAGCAGTGTTAAGAGTTTTGTAATGCAGTCTGTGCTGCATTCAGGGCCTGAACGGACAGCTTTGTTTTCGGGGCGCTGGATCTTCCATAACTAATCAAGGTAGTGAAGCTGATAATGGGCTTTCCAACCTGAGCAGTCAGCGAATCCCGATTATTCTGTTTCAGAGCTGAAGAGTGCCTTTGTCGTAGCTCGCTCTTTGCCGTGTAGGGCGGCTTAACCTCTGGTTTTATCCTCCGGAAAGCCTCTCGTGACGCCACACGCGCGTCTCTCATACATGAACATAAGCGTGCGCGATCCAGAAGATAACAGAAGTCGCCGGGCCACGTGTCTGTCTGGTGATTCAGCTCCTTGCGATGAGGCGTGAGCTGAAATGATTTATGCAGGAGGCCGGGAAGTTAATACCGTGACTCACTTGCGTTGCTCTTCCTCCTACTCCCCCTTCTCTTCTCCTCCTCATCATCCTCGCCTTCTCCTCCGTAAGAGATTTGCTTCCTTGGCTGGAATCACCTTTTTTCTTCGCTGGAGCTCGCCGATGACGCGTGCCAATATGTGTGACTACGTTTGGCTCGTGATTCATTCGCCGTGTCAAATCCTTTATGATTTCCCTGTGTTGTGGATTCTTCGCCGAGTTGAACTCCTTTTTTTTCTTCTTCTTCTTTTTTTGTACCTTGCTTGGATTTGTAATTTACGAGCAGTCCCGCCTCCTCTTTCACATCCACGCTCTCTCCATTACTCACGCACACGCTCGTGCACATCCGCTGACACACGTATGCCAAAGTTGCCGCCGAGAAACCGATTCTCCCAAGTCCCCTCATCATTGGACTCGGTTTCCTTACGGAGCCTTCCCCCTAACAGGATGGAGGAGGATTGGGGGAGCGCCGGGGAAATGGGCCACAGGAATACAGCCCAGAGGCCGAGGGCAGCATCCTCATTCAGTCGGCGCACCGCTTCCTGATTCCTCTTTACCGATTTCATTCCCCTGCACCATGCTCTATTTCTGCTTTTTAATCAGCCGCTTGCCTCCTTGTTTTTCCATGAGAAATATTAAAAACTGAACCAGGCTGAGACAAAAACTGGTAACGACACAGAGATGCATGAAACGCGACAGTTAGACAAGAAGCAAGTGTTTCCACATAGTTGGACATACTTGGTTTTCAGACCAAAAGGAATAGTTGGGGGAAAAATAGCTGCTTATAAACCTCTGTTTTCCATAGGAGAACTAATAAAGATCCCGTCAAATTGCCAGCAATTGAGCTGATCGTGAGACGCCGGCTTTGTTTAAATCATCTCAGGAGAAAGAAGTGTTTTTGACACCGCACAGAGACGGCGGGCTGTTATTTGCGGGGCCAAATTACACGCATTACTGTCTGCTTCGACAACAGCTGCTTGTTATTTTGGAATGAGACCTAATTGTCATTCCAGTTATTCTGTCCAACAGTCGAGATTGGGTCTTTGTTTGTTTGGTTGGTCTCTTATTTGTGGGGAAATTGATGAGACAGGAAGTGGGTAGAAGAGAAACAAGGCAACTCGGATTAACCATACATAAGCAGTCTAAGCAGTCAATTCTTGAGCAGCATATATAGTATGGAAATAGCAACAGACAGTATTTTAGTATTTGCTTAAAAAGCATAAAACTAACAAATAAAAAGATATTTAACGGTGCATAGCTACGTTATTTGACTTTAAAAAAAAAAAAACCTAAACATTTATATGTCAGTAGCTCACTCTGGTTGCATACAAAGTTTTCATGAAAGATTATCACATCCTGCTGCCATATTAGTTGTTATTTTGGTGTTTTATGCTTTCATTTTGCTCAATTTGTTAGTAAATAAAGCCTTTCGTGCACGCATGTGCCGCAGGGGATAAAACAAGGCAGCGGCTAACACCTATTAGCATCTCTAAGCGAAACAATCCAGAAAGGTCCAAGGTTCACTGGTCCAAGATCCAGAGAACAAAAGCACAAAAAATATATGATTCCAGGAGGGAAAAGACTGGAATGTCGCCGGAAATCCAGTATGAACGTTGGTGTTCACTGAGGCGGACGCTAAACCTGCTGAGGCTCAGATGTGACTGCAGAGTTGTCTGATGTGAGTAAATGTTCTGATATGAGTTAAAAGACGTAATTTGATAAGAATTGACTAATTGATCGCACGATTGTGGGAGTCAATGTTTCTTTTTAGTAGGAATAAGCGGTAAAATGGGGACAACCCGGGTCGACTTTTCTCTGCCAATGGCACAACGAGGTGTCACATAAGAAAGTATAATTTACCCAAGACGTAGCCATTTATGTCAAACAAAATGAAGAAAAGTCCCTCCATGAAGCTCTGTTTCCTCTGGAGCCTTTTGCACAAGCTTGAGGCGTGTGTTTAGTCTTGTGCATCATGAGGGTTTCTCATTGGGTAAAAAACTGCTGGGGGCCGGGCTTATCGTTCAAACTAAGCTGTCCCCCTCACTCGCAGTTCAAATCTGTGCAGAATCAGGGAAACTTTGTTTTTTGAATGAAAATGAAATGAAATGAAACAGGGCCTCTCTCCAAAAAAAAATAGGAGGAATTAAATAGTATTCATTTGGAAAATAAAGATTTTTTTTTGTTTTTATTTACTTTTCATTTAAAAATGGTATGTTTAAAGTAATATATACTCTTTTAAATGGAAAGGAAAACCTGTTTTTGTCACTAATCAAACCCATCTTATAATTCAAGAGCTTTTTTCATGTTCCCACTATTTTTTCTTTGATGATTCATCCTTGTTGATGAGCTCCATGTTTTTGACGCTGCCAGGCCTCCTCGCCATCACCCTCATCTTTAGCTCCCCTCCACAAACTTATTATGGGATAGAAGCGGGTGTATCGGTGCCACACGGGTAGTAGAGAACTAGACCCTCAGTCCTTGACGTAGCTGTCCAAGGTTTGAGTCCCGCCCCGTGGATCTTTGCCTTATGTGGTCAGTTTACTGTCAAATAAACGCAACTAGTGCTAAATAAATATTACTGCCAGCGTGATGAGACTGGTCAAAGACCTGAATTAACATAAATGTGATACAGACTTGTATGTTTAAGCTTTATTCCCATACAATGCAGCAAACTGTACATGCAGTCTGACTGAGCTTGAACTTGTACCGACAATACATTTCATTGTCTTCATTGTTCTCCTAAAGACTTGCAGTTGTTATTGCTTCAAAAGGTGGTTCTACAAAGTGTTGATTCAGAGGCAGGAATACAAATGCACACCATGTTTTCTTTTATGTTGTATATAAGAAAAATGTGGAAAACTATATATAATTCTCAATATCGTGCTAGTTGTGTTGACTTGTCACATAGAATGGCAACAAAAAAAGTAAATTTGAAAGTGCTTTCCAATCATGGCCTTGGCCGCAAAATGAACTACTTAGACCAGGTTTAGGTTTCTGGGGCCTTTGGAAAAATGTATCACAACTTTTTAAACTTTTTTTATTCTTTACATTTTTTCCGTTTTGTAACTTGAGGGGGAGGTTTTTATCTCTAAATGCTTTAACTTTATTAATTGCGTGGTTTCGTAAGGCTCTTCTGCTGTATGCCATGTATGTCCATAAATGAACATCATTTTACCAAACAAATTCGTCCATCTCATTTGAGATGAGATGAGTAAGTGATTACTGCCATCAAATGCTGGTGAAAAGTCATCCTGATTTCCTTCCTTATTACTCAGCTGTAGAGCAGAATCAGCTCCTCCCTCAGGCAGAAGTTAAAGAGTATACTAAAGCAGTTCTGTGATGTGACCATCACCCTGCTTAACACAATAAACCCTATTCTGGCCACTTCTCTGCTAATTTTACTCAGCCGCTGTCACTTTCTTGGCTTTAACATTTCCCAACCCAAAAGAATCCAATTGGCGATTGGGAATGTAAGCCGATGCTTTAAACAAAGCTTTCTTAATGTTTTCTATTATGCTTGGGCTTTAAAGGGTGAAGAACTGCCTGTCACTGCTTATCATGAAAGCTGGATTTCTTTTAGAAACTGAACCCATTCTTAAAGCTGGTAAATCAATTAGTTTTTATCTTCTTACTAGTTTTTATGTAGAAAATAAAGAACACATTTTCTTATATTTTAGTGCCAAAAAATACTAAATACTTTTATAGTACAAAGAGTAATTCATAATAAGTTTTTTCCATTGTTATAATTACACTTACATTCGGAACGTAATCGATTATTTGTTTTTCCATTGAGAAGTAATTTTAAAGGATACTTTTCTGTCACAGAGAACCCTAACCCTACTATTATATATATATATATATATATATATATATATATATATATATATATATATATATATATATATATATATATATATATATATATATATATATATATAGTCTGGAACAGCAGACCTTGATTTGAGCAGGTAAATAAGATTATCTGACAATAGAATAAGATTTTTTAATTAAATTACGAACAACTCATCTCCATCATCTCATTTCTCATTTCAAGTGCAGAATATCTAATTATCTTATTTTAGGGGTCAAAATACACATTCCATTGGCATATGATCTTATTTAACTGCTTAAATCTAGGACAAAACACACATTTTTAAAAACGCTTTACTTAGTTTAAGATCCGTTTTTGCAGTATTTATACAGGAAATGTGAGAGAGCGTCACAGTTCAGTAGAAAATGTCTGCTGACGTTGATCACCTATCAAACCAATAGACCTTCACTCCAAACGGGGCTTCTGCATGTCTACAGATGCTAAGGAGTTTCAGCTGCAGCTGCAGCTTTTCTCAGGGTCTGAGCTAAATGAATTAAAGAGTGGTTAAACGCAGCTGCCCTGATTCTATATCGATATTTCCAACCATCCCATGTGTAGCATCAGCTTCGGACCCAATGGCTTGTCGTTGTGGGAAAATTAGCTGCAGACAGACTCATAGGGTTTGAGTGGTGTGACAGAAGGTGGCCTCAGACTAATGTTTAGACAGCTAGATGACTGCAGTTCAGGTAAACCCTCGTGATTAAACCACAGATCGATTACGTATTCAGATGTGAGACTTTCAGTTGCTTCTATGCCCACATCTCTCAGTATTCTGGTACTTATCAGCTGCTTGGATAAATAAGAGCGTTGGGCTCACACCTGTGATCCTCACATTAACCATGCCGCTAAAACAAAGATTACGACGTCTCTCTGAATGCAGCCACAATTTTTGTTTAAACAAAATAACAAGCAGTTATTCAACACCCTAGGAGCCGTTTAAATCCCCGAGTGGGATGCTGGTCCGTCAGGTCTCTAAGCTTCTCTTCATAGTCAGCATTTCTCCTGATTTTCTTCTTCCTTACCGGACAAATGAGCAAATAAATGACTTCAGTCTGGAGCTGAACCCTTGGCTATCACTACTTTCTTCCTAGCTGGACACCGTCTTACTCTTCCATGATCAAAAAGGAAAGAAGTTTTTAAAATCATCACGAAGGCTTTTTTTTTTTTTTTAATGCATTTTCCTGAAGTGTTTACATGCGGTGGGCCACCTTAATTATCTTCAGGCTGAAATTAAAAAAAAAAAGAAGAATCAGATGCATTTGTCGTTCCCCCGTCTGCTTACCTGTACTTCATAATTCTCGTTTTGTATCTCATTCTTCTCTCCGTCTGCTGCTTTCAGGCATTGGCAGCGGGCCATCGTCTCTATTCACTGCTTGTTTCCTCTGTTTAGTCTCTATTCAGAAAAGCCAGCTGCCTTCTCACAAAAAGATGCTGACGATCAACAGAGATAATCAAAGGCCAAATATGAAACATGTGCGAGGCTTCACTGGCACTTTATTTATAGATAACCCACGGGAGAGTCATTCATTCGATAAAGGATGTCCCCTTTATCGTCTCGGTTTATTTGTTTCTGTATAACCTGGTGGACATGTGCACCTTCGGTAACAACAACTGAAAAAAAACGTTGCCCTGCACTTTGAGACGGCTTATTATACATTTTCTTACTGACCAGATTTTAATATGAACATGCACTGCCTCATGGATCAAATTTGCTTTCCAGCAACACCTACACTCGATCTCCCACACTTTTTGCCCTTGAGCAAGTTGAGGCCAGCTCAGCCGTCTTCCAGCCAGCCTGACTAAGAGACAACTTTCCGCTCTGCAGTCTACCGGTTGGTGGGAAAGACTGATGAGACCCAGAGGATGCATTGCCCACAGTGTTTCTCGCGTAGAGAATTAAATGGACTTTGAGTGCTGGCTTGCTTAAAATGCAAAACGAGTGTGCCCTGGGATATATATTCTACCACGCTTCTATTCATCTGAAAGGGTTTCTGGCGTCTAGAGAAATGTCTATATTGACTGAACTACCGGCTAGGAGCTTTAAGCAGATCTCTCACTGTACATATTTGCTCTGATTCATTTGAAGGATCGTCACACTAGCCAACCAAATGTTAGACTTTCTACAGCAAGTGGTGAGGGGAAACAAGCTACTACCTTCTTTAGACCTACATCTCAAACAAGTTTCAAAGATGCTTCAGGCAAGTTTATTTCAGGCAAGTTTATTTGCATGGCACTTTTCAGTAACAAGATGATTCAAAGTGCTTGTTTTAGATATACCATAAGTTATAAATTTATTCCACAACTGACAAGCCGAAGTTGGACCCACATTAGGTTTGAACTGAACAGTAATGTCCAGTTGAAAAGAGCTGTGAAGTACTGCTAGTACTTCCTTTTAAAAGATACTTGTTTTTATGCATATAAAACAGAACATAGACAGAACAGAGCTGGTCTATTGATTTAAAGTACTCTTTTAATTTTACCAACATTTTTCTTCATAATAGAACCAAAATTGATTCTGAAGTAGCCCAGTGAGAGTCCTGACCTGAACTAGATAGAGGATCGATGGAGGGAGCTGCAGATTAGGGGCATTGCTTTCCAACCTCAGGGTGTTTTTGGTTTTCTTTTCATCTCTGTTTAATTATCTCTCTTGTTTATTATGCTCTAAAAGATTGTGCTGCATCCTGTTCATTTCTCTGTCTTCATTCATTGTCTCTCAGGTGTTGCCATATCAGTGAATTACTTGATCTTTAGTTTCTTAGTTTAGTCCTGTGTTATTTTTACTGTTTGTGTAGTTTGATCCCTTTGGTCAGCATTAGTCTTTTCCCCTTGTTTTGTATATTCTTTTTATCCTACTTTAGCCCCCTCTCTGTTAATTAGTCTCCCGCCCTCTGTTTACGTGTTTCAATTCCACTTCAGGTGCTCCACATAATCCCCTGAATAACTCACATGCATTCCATGTCATTCTCCATTCTTCCCTCAGTATTTAAGTTAATTGTTGATTATTGTCCTTTGCTGTTGTCCTGTTCTCCTGGTGCTGTTTTTTCTGTTTTATTATTATTATTACCATCATTATGCTCTTCCCCAGGGGTGGAGCTAGTTTGGTGGCATACGGTGGCACCTGGCACCCTAAAAGAAAGCCTTGCCACCCCAGCTGGCAGCTCTGAATTCAAGCTTCAGCTAATGGCAGACCACATGTTATAAGTGTGACCCTCTTATATCCAACAACTTTGAACGCAGCGTAGTTTTTAAGATCTTACCATTTGACTAAGATTTAGCAGAATCAACTTTATACCAGTTTCATTGGGCAAAATCTGGGGCTGCTGAGATTTGGTTCCCTTCTTCTTTCACTCCAAACTACCTGCAGGTTATGCAATTTACATCAGTAGCTCAAAGTTCCTCTGTGATTATGTAATCTAGCAAATGAAGGATGAGCAAAGAATGAAATGTCCATTAATTCATATATACGCATAATATATATATATATATATATATATATATATATATATATATATATATATATATATATATACCAGTGGAAACATGCAAAAAGCTAGTCAGCAATTATAAGAAGGTTTTGATTGCTGTAATGACAAGAAAGCCTTTTCCATTTTTTATTAGAATTGTACAAATAATTTTTTACACTCTTGTGTTTTGTAAAATAACTAAATTAAAAAAAGAAACCCTATTTATATTGTTATATCATCTTCTCCACATTGGCTGTGTCATTTCCTAGTACAGAGAAACTTCTTTTTTGAAACAAAATTCCTTAAATCTGCCAGGAGTAGGGGTTGTTTTGTGGCTAACCATATTTTTCAAGTCTGTATCGGTATGAAAAAAGGGGAAATTGACTATGAAGAAATATTTTCATTTTCAGATTTTATAGGTACCCTATTGTCTAATATTTTGCTCTTAGCTTTGTAAATTTAAGAGGCCCTAATAAGTTAGTTAGCTGGTTAATTAACTATTTTAACATGGTGATGGCAGCTAACCAGCAATGCTTATAGTGCTAACTCATGTTGCTTGTTGCTAACGTCCATTCTAGACATAAGGATCTAGCTCCTGTTATGTAGAAGCTGTGATCATCTCAGTTATTTTGCTGACAACCCTGTCTTTGCGTATCCAGCAGCGATTTGATGAGAATTGCCCTTCTTTTCCCCATGATCCATAGCTCAGCCAGAGAAAACTCCATATCCAAAGTCATCTAGTTTAGATGACTCAACCATAAGAACAGCGTGGCGCAAACTTTTGTTCGTTTTGACTCTGGGGTCGTTAGCTAAAGTATTCCTTAAAAAAAAAAAAAAAAAAAAAAAAAAACATTCCTCTGCCTCGAGGACAATTTAGCTGCAGTCAAACACAAGAAAACACGCGATTCCCTGAATAAAGAACACAAAGTAAAGGCAACCACCTAACCCAAAATGACAACCGACTGAAAAAGACCAACAAAGCATACAAGAAATACCAGAAAGATCCAAAACCCTGAAACCTTAAAGTTTATGATATTATGACCTTTTGAAGATGTTGTTGGAAACATTTGAACGTTTAATGAAGTCCTCTATCTTATCCAGGGGATTTGTTAAAACCTTTTTTTTTTCCCTCCAGCAGCTAAAGGCCAGCATTCTTAGAAATCTACATGTGTTTAATAAAACTGCAGGCAGTACTGAGCTTAATATGCATTAATGTTGGCGCTGTAACTATTTTTACTCGTCTCCTGCCTTTGAGTCTTTTTTTTTTATGCTGAGCTTTTTTTCTACATTTTTTTTCCCCCACCTGATTTCATGCCCTTTCCTCCTGGCATCTTGGGCAGAGTCCCAAAGTCTAATAGTATAACATTCAATCAATAATAAAAAAAAGAAACATTATAAACCTCTTCTCCTGCACTTGACCTGCCATGGGCAAACGCTTCGCAAGGGCATTGGAAAGCCGCTTATTGGAAGCTGCTTCATCCGTTACGCAAGCAACAGCACCCCCGTGACTGTAGTTTAGGAGGAAGGGGAAGTTATCAGAGAGAGGGAAGTTGCCTGAAAGAAAAACAGAGGAGGAGGAGGAGGAGGGTGAAAAGACCTGAAGAAACAAATCCAGTCCCACGGGAGGCTTCTGCTTTGCTAAAGGCGTCCTCAGTGTGCCTTTTGTCGACTCCGTCTCTCCTCTCTTGCGTCTCTTTCTGTTTTCTCCTCGCCCTTGTCTCGTTCACTGGTCTCTCCATCCCGTCGTTCTCCACCCGAGCGCGGCAGGTGAGGGGCGCAAATTTAATCAGAATATCCTCGCCACGTGCACGCAGCGAGTAGGAATGAGTAATGTCTTCATTTAGGTTTTAATTACTGTGCATCCTCCCAATCACCTGCTGCAACCTTTTCTGCAATCAGGGGGGCACTCATCTCACTTCATTCCTCTTCCCTCCGGTCGTTGTCAACACAAAGCCCATCACGGCCACCACACATGAGCTCTAGAAGTAGATTAGTGACACTGATACAGTGTGACTGATGTGCCGAGCAATGAGGTTTTCACAACAAGCCAACATGAGGGATGCTTATCAAGTGTGCACACAACTGAGTGGGAGAGTTTTTTTTTTTTTTTTTTTTTTTTTTTTACAAAGTAATAGTCTTCTGGTGGGGGAGGATAAGAACTGTATTTAATCAGCCAAAGTGTATTTTTGATCCCACGCGCTCATGATTTGTTTCCCTGCTGGCTGTGCCAAAACATTTTGCCCTTTACCAAAAAGTTAATTGCAAGCCTTTTCTTCCAAAGCTCAAAGGCAAATTTCCTTTTTGGTTTCAACTCAGCCCCAGCCCTGTGAGCATTTTTTGAGATTATTTTTCTTTTCTTTATCACTAGTGGCTTTTAGCCACAGTATTTCAGACAGGAAAGGAGCAGAGGATCTGCAGCAAAGGTCCTGAAGTTGGAGTTGAACTCGATTTATGGTGCACCAAAGCGGCGCTGCTCTACCAAACTACCCACTCGTACATTTTATCTTAAATGTTGATATATTAGGCTAGAATTGGGCTAAAATCTATCCAAAAGTGAAATTCAGTGGTTGCTAAACCAAGTATCCAACATATTCATGACCTTGGCAGATTTAGATCAAACAAATTTTTCATTCAACCAACTTTGTTTCTGAAAGGAAAAGAGACGAACATTCATCAGAGGTCAATGATACAATGTAAAAGAAGAATAGGTTTTAAGAAAGCAAATTATTGTCAATTTTTTATCCTCCTCAATAATCTGTGGAAAAACCTCTAATTGGCAGTACAACAAGCAAAACCTTCATACAATTGCTGCCTAGCTTTAATTTACTGGTATTTTGACAATTTGCCTTTAGTGATAAACTCCAAGTCTTTGAGGCTGAAATGACTCGCTTCCATCACCCTAATCTTTAGTTCCTGCCACAGATTCAAACAGGGACTCTGGCTGTCTAAAATGTTAATATTCAGAAGAATCATGGTGGTAAATTTAAAAGATTACTTTACTATGTTATCAGTGTAGAATAAGTCCAGTGTTAGCTTTCTGAAGTACAACAATTTTCAAGCAGATTATCATCAGATACAGACCACTTTATGCCAAAAAAGTGAAGTACATATTTTACAGTTCTCAAAGATTACAACACAGTAAAACTGTGGATCCACACAGAACTCCATTAATGCACAATTTTAGGCATTTTAATATGCATTGTGTAATAGCCTTTAATTTTAGCACCTAATTGGAAACATGCCCGATTCAGTGTGCTCAATTTGTGTCGTCACAAATAAAACAGAGCTATAATGAATCGTATATTGTGTTTGGCTGCGTGATGTCACAGTTTTTAGCGCTTGTTGCCTCGCAAGATGGCCAAACGTTCAACAGACAACAGTCTTCTTTTTGGACTGTGGGACGAAGGCGGAGTACCAGCACAGAACCCATGCATGCACAGGGAGAACATGCAAACTCCATGCAGCAAGACCCAGGGCAAGAGTGCTACCCACTGCCCCACTGTGCAGCCTGCAATATACAACATGAGGGTTCATTATAAGCAACACAAATACTTAATAGGATTGACAGGAAGGACCAGAATGTGATTCATTTCCTCAGATTTGACAATTGTGGACTGGCTGCTTCCCCCACAATCCAAAACATGCACGTTATTGCACATGCATTTTGTCATCGTCAACGACAACATCAACACCCTAGTGTGCCTCCCAGTTACCCATCCGTCCGCCACTTCAAGCATTGCGCATTGCCTGAGGTGAGGGAGTTTTCTTCATTGCAGACTGAGCACCTGCATGGAAGAGCATGAGATTAACTAATGTTATTATCAAGTCAATACTAAAACATTTACATAAATGCCATAACAGTGGCCATTTTGTACAGCATGTGTGTTCTCATGTAAATGTGTCATATCAGATGCCTTAAAAGGTGATGCTGGAGCGTCAATTACTTAAAACGGCGTAGCTTTGTATAAAAAGAAAGCAAAGCAAAGGTTTTGACAGGACTTGCTGCAGTGTCTATTTTGTTGTCTTTCTGAAGATTGTGAAGTTTGATACTCCGGTATGACAACATGTTAATCTTGTTGTTTTGCTTATTTATATGTTTATGTCGCTCCTGGCTCAATAGTTGACTGTGGTATTTGACAAGTTGACATGAACATAGTTGATAAAATGTTGGTGGAAAGAAAAAAAACCTTTTACATAAAGTACTGACATGGGTTGAGGTTCCTATACATTTTCACTTGTTTTTTTTTGTTTTTTTGTTGCATCTAAACTAAGTTTTAAAGACCAAACTCTCTGAGTTAAGTGTAATCTAGATTCCCCCAGAGATATTCAGGACTAAATGAAGAATGTGTCTAGACCCAACTTTGAAATTGGATCTATTGCTCCCCAGGTGGACATCTCCAGAGGGTTGACAGCTGTCTCCTTCGGCACTAACACATCCGCTCCCAGGTGCATGACAACAATCAAGCATATGAGCAGAGGTGTATTTCCAGCCCTGTCAATAATGGCAGAGGCGAGAGTTCCCCCGCCTGTCAGAGTTGAGTCACACGTTCAATTTCTGGGTAAAGTGGCCTGCCAGTCATTCTCTCCAACGAAACCTGCAGATGTGCCACTCCTTTTGCCGGGCTGAAGTCATTTCAAGCCGCGTGTCTTATGAGCTGGGGAGCATAATGGCATGCTCCGGGATACCACTACTGTTCCGCAGAGCAGAAATCAGACAGAGGAATCATATGACGATGATCGTGTCGCACATGCGTTTTGCACCTGCCTCCTTTATCTACGCTGCCTTGTCTTTGAAAGCTGCAAGGCCATCAGGAATAACGCTGGGAGCCACACGCCAGAGCTGGCAGGAGAGAAGCTGTCAAGGAGCCAGGAAGCTGCAGTAGGAGGGCTCGTTGTCCCGTTAGATGCAGTTCCACTGTGATGTCGGCCACACACACACACACACACATACAAATTTACAGGCATTTCCTCACGATTCGCTCCTCCAGCGGGAGATTCCCCTGTGGCGTGGTTACAGTCTCTACTGCCAGAACTTTGTGATGAATGTGTTGAGAGTGGATGCTTGTGAGTGTGTGTCTCCCCGCTCCGACCTGGGAATGTGTGTGTGTGTGTTTGTGTGTGTGTGTGTGTGTGTGTGTGTGTGTGTGTGTGTGTGTGTGTGTGTGTGTGTGTGTGTGTGTGTGTGTGTGTGTGTTTGTATGTGTGTGTGTGAGTGAGTGCGTGTGTTTAAAGATAAAATTGGCTTCGGCTCGGCTTAAGATTTAGACTTCATACCTGCTGATCCCAGATGAGCTGCGAAATTTAGGGCTGATGTCTTTTGTTGCACTGATTCTTACCATTATTAGATAAAGGTAGGATCATTGAGTGCGTCTGATTGGTTTTTAGAACCGCACGTGGTGCTCTTACTCATGAATACGTTTAATTTAGACACACAAAATAACTATCTATGAGGCTCCCTCCTGCTGTGGGGGCCACTGTTTATCTGCCTTTTTTTAAATTTAAACATAAATATATTGGCAAAAGTATAGATTCATCCTCAGCCTTTTCACATTTTGTCACATTGCAACCACGCAAACGTTTGTGCAGTAGACCAACGCTAGGACATGGCTGCTAAAAAGGCCCCTTAGTCCTTGTTGCTAGAATGTTTTACAAATGAAAATCTGAATCATCCCTACAGCGTTACGCTGCTGAACCCTGTTTCAGAGTGAAAGTGGCGTGCTCAGGGTGATGTGCAGTCTTAGTTTCCTGCCGCCCGATCGTTTTGCATGTAGGTAAGCAAGTTAAATTTGCTTTGGTTTATTTGGTACCTTTCTCCCAAGTGATTGCTGTACGGTGTGCGTTCATGTTGCAGCCTTTCACTTTAATTCTCCTTAATGAACTCCAGTGCAGTGAAATGGGCTTTCTGAAGCCACCCAATTAGTAGATAGCGTTTGCATGTGTGTAATTTAACATCAGAATGAATGCAGCAGAAGGCCTCAGAGGCTTGTTAGAGAACGTTAGTAAAGAGAAAACATTAAAAAAGACCCAAGGACCCCGCATACGGGTGTCAGGACAATCATGCACACCACAAATCTGGTTTTAGTGAAAGGGCGGCCAAATGAAAGTCATTTCTAAGTAAGACTTGGAAAATTGTGTTCACAAATGCTTCCCGTCTACTCTGGCTGAGGTTAGCTATTTTACAAAGGAGAATCAAAGACAATGTAACAGCAGCTAAAGGGGGTTCTACAAAGTATTGACACAGGGCGGTCTGGATATAAATACTTGGAAAACCATGTATCACTTTGGTTGTGCCTCACATGCATAAACTTGCTTTGCTCTGTCTCTTCAAATAATAAAATACTTCCAAATGTGTGCTTGTAATATGTCAGAATGTTAAAAAAAATGAAAAGCTAAACGGTTGTGAATACTTTTGCGAGGCCCGGTAACGTTCCGCCTCCACGGATAGCAGAATCAAATTAGCCCTACAGCATATTTGGGACCAACTCGTTGCTTGTATCTGTGTGCGTCCAGGTGGTGGACCTGTACTGGGGAGTTGATCCAGAGGAGTGGGACAACCCAGACCTGCAGAGACTCCGGATGAAACTTCTGGAGGAATGTCTGAAGACCTCTGCGGGGCCATGCTTTGTTGTGAGTATTGCATGCTTCCCAGGAACAATTGGACGAAGCAAAATGGATTTTTACGGTCCCACATGAGCCAGTTAACAGCTGCCTATTTGTCTTCAATTACAGTAGCACCTTGTAAAATATGTGAAAATACAACTTTTATTTTTGAGAACGTTTATGCATTGGAGGGTGAAAAAAAACATAACACAAAGAAATTGTTGTTTTTATCTCCATAAAGTGTCGCCAAGCATTCTGGCTATGCCTAATATAAAATAAGATTTTGTTTTAATGACACTTTTCTTTAGTAATGACAATCTTTGTTTAGTAATCCTTGACTCTACAGTTCCCTGGGCTATAAAAGCAGGCTTTTGTAAAGTTAGTCATTCTTTAGTTTCTCTGTGGGCTGCGGCTGTTTTATCTCACTCCTTTTTAGGCCAGTACTGTCTGCCGAAGACCTGACATGTCTTGGTATGATAACAAAAGTGGAAATAAATAACAAAGCTCTAAAAAACTACCCTCAGAGGATGAACAGCATCTGGAGTAAAGGAAGACTTTGAAAGACTTTTAGAAGGAATACTTTTCTAGCCAGCTTTAAACATTTACACCAAAGTTTAGCTCTGTTGAAGTGAACCATAAAGAAGTGAGTGGTGGCTCTAAAGTTTTACACGGTTAAATTGCTAAAGCGCTCCCCGCTTCTCTTTTTATCTCCGTACTCTGCTCTTGATGCGCCTCGTGGGTCTTTTGTCTCAGTTTGCATCGGTTACAGTGGCGTGTTTGTCATTTTATATTTACCAGAAAACACAAAAGGCAGATGACCTCTTCGCTTTATTACCTCTGCAGCTTATGTTCTCCAGCTAGAATAGAAACAAGTAGACAAAACCATCGGGAGCTTCCCGAAAAGAAGAGGAGAAAAAAAGAAAAATGCAAAAACCGTCCTAAAGGATCACAACTGGAAATTCATGAAAGCTTAACGCTGTGTTTAATCTGTACTTAAGGCTGAGATTTTCTTGATTCTTTCAGGTCCTTTCAGGCTTTGTGAAAAGTAAAAAAAAAAAAAAAAAAAGGGTCAGTGAGA
The DNA here is from genome assembly GCF_011125445.2 of Fundulus heteroclitus. Lineage (NCBI taxonomy): Eukaryota > Metazoa > Chordata > Actinopteri > Cyprinodontiformes > Fundulidae > Fundulus > Fundulus heteroclitus. The sequence continues at coordinate 16,178,397 of NC_046374.1, forward strand.
GTGTAAAGAGGAACAGCACAAGAAGGGGGGAAGTGATAGTGAATTATTCAGACGGAACAGATTGAGTGTAAAGGTTGAAACGGAGGTGAGAGATCACAGGTAATGCATTATGGGTACAACAGCAGCTCAGTCTCCAACCCTTAACCCCTGCTCCTCAAAAGGAGTTTTGTACCTCAGCCTCTTGCCACCATCTTGCATGCAATGTTTCCAGATGCTGCTTTCAGTCAGAAGTTACCCATCTTAAATATTAACACCACAAATGACTTACAATGATTGTTTTTCATTTATTTTGTAGGTAGCTTTGCTTCTTATTAAGCAGCTGAATCCTCCTCGGAAACAAAAGACAACTCAGTATCATGTTGAGCCTTTTGTCACCAGCTTAATTGTTTGGGAGCCCCACATAAATATCTGACACACAATCACAGTTCATGTTTGCTTCTGAACGAACAAAGTTTTCGCCTACTTTTCTCTCATGCAAACTGTGTTTCCAATTAAAGAAAAATAAAAATCAAGAGTTTTACCAATTCTTTAATAAGCAGACTGGAAACATTCATGAAGCGAACCAGAGTCTGAGCCTCTGTTTCCTACAGCCAGAGCACAATGCGCTCTGTCCTCTAAGACCAGTGCTGTTCGGATGGCAGGAAACATTTGCAACTTCTAAAAGACGGCGGTTTGAAACAGGAAAACGAGAAGACAAAATAAGTGCTGCTGGCTTCACCAAAAAAGGTCAGGGATGTCACATGAGGAGCAATTCAACCTCTCTTTTCTGCTGGATATTTTCGCCGATGATGTCTGTGTTATATCAATACCTTTTAAACTATGCGAGGACGTCTCGTTGCTCATTTTTATCCACTGCGCACACCTGATTAGATAACCGTAACACATTCAAAGTGATCAAAGGTACATTAAAACAAATTTGTCTAAAAACATCAGCAAAGACTAGCTGAGTGCATCATACCATACATTTTATACTCGCTTCTGTCAGTCTGTGGCTACTAACATAGCTCACCACCGTCGGGGTGTGAACGGGTGACTATAGTGTAAAGCGCTTTGGGGTCGTCGGACTTGATAAAGCGCTATACAAGTACAACACTATACAACATCCATCCATCCATTTTCTAACACGTCTATCCCTGTTGGGGTCACGAGGGGTGCTGGTGCCTATCTCCAGCTGTCAATGATGAAGAGGCGGGGTACACCCTGGACAGGTCGCCAGTCTATCATAGGGCAACACAGAGACAACCAGGACAAACAACCATTCATGCACACAGTCACACCTAAGGAGAATTAAGAGAGGCCAATTAACAGTCATGTTTTGGACTGTGGGAGGAAACCGGAGTACCCGGAGAGAACCCACGCATACACAGAGAGAACATGCAAACTCCATGCAGAAAGACCCAGGGCAAGAGTGCTACCCACTGCGCCACTGTGCAGCCTGCACTAAACAACATGAGGGTTTATTATAATAACACAAATATTTAATAGGATTGACAGGAAGGGCCACAATGTGATTAATTTTCTCAGATTTGGACCCAAGTAAGACGTGTTTTTTTTAAATGGCAAGGAAAGTCAGTGTTATATTTTTAACAAAATGTGCACAAGGCTTGCCCTGATACTTTGGTCGAAACTCTAAAAAATGTATATATTAAATACGAGGATTTCCGCTCAGACTGGACAGAAATGACTGAATGCACAAAACACAACCACATTACCTCAGGTTTACTGTTCAGTTTGCTCTCAAGCCTTCAAACACAAGCTCTGTGCCATGATATTCAGAGTCTTTTAGATGATGCACACACAAATCCACAGTGCACGACTTCCCCATCTGGCTGGTTTAATGTTTAATGGCATATTCTAGTGGTCCTACTTTGGTAGTGAATGGAGGATTTTATGCTGAGGGTCTCTTGATAGCTACACGCTCTCATTCAGACATGTCAAAGCCAGCTGCTGCCCCCCCTCCCAGCCCCTCAGCCCGGCCGCCCGTCAGCAAGCCGGCCCCGTTTTCAGTACCAGGAAGCTCAGAGCCAGCAGCGGCGGCGCTGGTTTCTCTGATTAGGTACTCCCATCCCAGTTTTTGACAGTTCTAGGTTGTCTAGGCATCTTTGGTGAATGGCTGTTTATTTCTTACTGGGTGGTAGCTTGAGATTTATATGTAAGAACAAGAAAGGTTGTCAAAAATTACTGTTTTTTTTTTTTACCCTGGGTGTGTAGTTGTGCGCCGAGCCGTCGCCTACAACACAGGGAATCTTCCCATTTCTCCGTTTGCTTTCTTCCCTTTAACTTCTTTTGTTTCCTTTCTTGTTCTTCGATGAGAACACACTCGCAGCAACTCATTACCATCCGGTTCCCCCAACGCAGGTGTCACTGCGGCGCGCGCGCACACACAAAGAGACCCGGGCACCTTTCCGCACGGCGTGGATCAAACAGCAGATTAGGAAAGGAGTAGATGAAAAGAACAGACGATAAAGTCTGGACACACTTTGGAGAGCCAAATTACTTCTGCATTGACTATCGATTTCCCCCCCCCCATGCGTAGACACGCTGCAGACACAGAGGGAGAGAGGAAGCGGAGAGCGGTGACTGACATGTGTGCTGCAGGCCTGTTATGTTGCTGCCACAGAGGATGTGTGCAACAACTGGAAACCCTCTTTAATCTCCGTGCCGCACATAAACTGCTCCTCATCCTCGGCTCCGCGGAGCCATCCTCCTGGACCCGGACAAAAGGCGTTCCAGGTCAAGCTGTTGATGCACAGTTTTATTCCCGCTTTCACGCCTCTTTGTCCGGACGTCTCCATCTCGGAGCCCCAGGAATATTGCGTTACTCCTAAATGACCGCCTTTGGAGAAACTCGTTTGTGAGCCTCAGGCTTGTCTTCACGCTGTGACATGATAATCCTGTCTTTGCGTGTGTCTGTGCGCCTCTGTGAGCGTCAAACGGTTGCAGGATGTGTCGTTCCGGAGGCAGTTCAGGACGGCGAAACACGTTCATACCGAGGCCACCTTGGCGAGAGCGACTTTTCCCCATACCGTTGATTCGGGAAAAGCTGGTTTCCATGGCGATCGCAAGGGTTGGCATGGTGATAGTGTCATTGACCCGAAGATTAGGCATGACAATGAGCCATCTCTCTCTCTCTCTCTCTCTCTCTCTCTCTCTCTCTCTCTCTCTCTCTCTCTCTCTCTCTCTCTCTCTCTCTCTCTCTCTCTCTCTCTCTCTCTCATATAAAAACTACTCAAGAACCTAAAGGATCCATATATCGGCAGATAATTTCAAGCTTCCACATGTCTGCTGCATGAGCGGGTGTAGTTAAACATACTGTTGTTCATCTTTTACCTCTTTTTTTTCCTATATGTTCAGATTAAAGTGCCTGATAATGTTATAGTACAGAAAAACTGTTTTGGTTTTTGTTTGCCCTCCTGACCTTACACCCAGTGTTAGCCTAAGCATCTATACGAGTAGATGTTTCCTGTAACTACCCGTAAAGTGTCAGACGTGAGTTTCCACGACTGGACTAACATGACAATTACCATGAAACTGTAAATCTTCAGTACGTCGAAGCAAACACTTTGATGCCAGTCATGTCAAATAGTCAAGCATACGTTTGTGTCACGTTTGCTTACAGAAACGAATAGACATAAATGGCCCCCCTTAAAGGAGCCACGCACATAGAAAGGCAGAAAGGCATTCCTTTAGAAAGGTTTTGTGGCCCAACGAGACAAAGATTGAGCTGTTTGGTCCAGGTCACATGTTGCGTGTTTGGAGGGGGTCAAGCTGTCAAGTATGGTGGGGGTAGCATCATGCTGGGGGTCGGTGTAGCAGCCAGTAGCATCGATGCTTCGCACAAATCTGATGGAATGATGAACAAGGAGATCTACATCCACATTCTTCAACTTCCTATCAACCCAGAGGTTAGATTGATGAAACTTGGACTCAGGTGCCTGACCCTATGAATGATAAGCACCCACAGGATCGCGTTTAATCCCAAACATGGATCCCAAACAGGGGTTTTTGGGATAATTTTCTGTGTTTCCAAATTATTGGCCGATGATCCCGAACACACAACAAAACTGGTTTTAAAATCAATAAGCAGTTGTTGTGGTATCATTCCACCAAGGAGTTACCTTAAGTCGGGCATACACTGTACGAGTTTTTCAGTCGTGGTACTTGTATACATCTCAAACTGTGCGACGGAACCGCGGGGTTTAAAAGTTCACCGCTCACGATATGTGTACGGCACAACGCTCGGACGCGACCGGAGTGCTCACACTGTACGTCCGAACGTAGATAGAAGAAGACGAAGAAGAAGAAGAAGATGGAAGTGTCGATGGCTACTGTAAACATTACCGGAGAAACGCGCTGCTTTGGCAATATGTGCAATTTTGTGTGCAGAAAGCCCTAAAAAGAAAATGCGACAACATATTTGGACAAAGAAATGGCTGAGCAAACGTAACTACTATGGTCTGTCAGTTTTACAGAAAGAACTTGAGGTAAGCTGGCGGCTGTGCACATTTAACACCCCAGCCTTATCAACAATGTCACGATAGTCAGTTAAATCTACTTGTTTGCACGTGCGCACTGCGCGAGGTTGGGGGAAAAACGACTTGTAAACTGTCGTAGCTCTGCTTGAACAGCAGGATGTGGTCACGAAAACCTCACGACGGCCGACTGAATTTCAAACATGTTTGATTTTCAACCGACTGTCTGATTCCTGATCAGGAGGTAGTCGTGAGAAGCCAGTCGCCCCTCCTCCCCCCCTGTACGATCAAGCTGAAATTCGGCCCGATTCAAAAAACGCTCGCACGACTGAAGAATCGGCCCGAAAAGGGCAAAAACTCGTACAGTGTATGCGGGGCTTTACAAAACAAGTTTGACCCTCCTATGAAATTGAAAAAAATTGACAATAGATCCGAGCATTTGCCTCCTCTACTTGTTTTTAACAAGTTCTTTATTGAATAATCAACCCAGCCCGGTTTGAACTATTCACTGCAGCCAAAAATGGACGCTGTCCCCGCAGATGATGATTGTAAACGTATGCAAACTTCTGACCAATACGATGTCTTAGCCCAGATACATTTGGAGCAGAATAAAACTACAACTAGGGATCAAGCCAGAAACCCAGAGATCCATGTTCACCCAGGTCTATCTGTGCTGCAGAAGAGGTTCTAATAGACGACTTGGACCCATTCAGTTTGCAAATGCATGCATCGCCGATATTAACCTTCCTCTGGTGTTAGCTTTCTGCTGCCATCTGTAGTGTTAGCGGGTCATTTCGGACCCGTGTATTAAATCAGCCATAAAATACCCTAAAAACAATCTTTTATCATCCAATGTTTTCTTAACTCTTGTTTAGCTGGTTGGGTTCCCTTATCCATGAAAAGATTGGTATTAATATTTTTTTGTGGCCCCCTGGGCCTTTGTTTTAACAGCATATCTTCTCCTCATTGTTGCATCCTGTGAATTGGAGATGTGTACTCTGCAAGTCACCACCTCTACACTCAAATGGCTTGACAAGCCTGGACATGTCTCCCTTTGTTTGTTCTTGCAAAAAGGCAAAGAGAAAAGCCCCTAAATGAAGCTCAAGTGGTTGGAGGAAGAGGCTGTTGGTTGACTGTGTGTTCATGATTTAATTTTGGACATTTTTTATTGTTTTATAATAGAAAATTTTAACCGGGTCACAAATGACCCGAACACCACAAAAGTCATTTTTTTTCACCAGAGCACTTTATATTTTGGAAAAAAAAAAAAAAAGATTTTACTTTGTTTAAATGGAAGTCCCTGACAAAGTCAAAAAGTTTCAACTCAAAAAACAAATGTATGAAGTGCTTTTATGCATGTTAAAACTCAAAACGGGTCCGTCGGGACCCTAACACCATAGGAAGGCTAAGCCAGCATATATATATCTTTGGGGTTTGTTTTTAAAATGTGTTGGGACGCAATTCTGCGTCATATTTTATCTGCATATTTGCCTCCAGGAACTGTAAGAGACAAATTAATGTTAATAGTTCAATAAAACTAGATGTTTCATTCATTAAATGCTGTATATATATATTTTTTTTTATCCGATCTCCTTACTTTGTTTGGATACATGATGTTTGCCTCTCCTCTGCTGCAAATATCTCCCCAGCTGACTGTGTGCATTGTGGATTAATTGACTGCATGACTGATTGATTTGTTAATTCATACTGTGGCTGTGCGCAATCTTAGCTGCTTCTCCCAGCTGGTTCATCAGATAAAGTGCACTTAGCCAGAGTATAAAACCCAGTCCAAGGGTGGAAAAAAAACAAAAAACTAGGGAAAGAAGAAGGGGGCGGGGGTAGAGGAGGGCAATGAAGGCTGAAATTGCATTCGGCCCCTGTGTTATCTTTCCTTTCCCCTCCTGTGTTTCTCACACCTTCAGCTCATGAGAAGCCACGAGAGCTCCACAAATCCCTCTTAAAACGTCAGACGTACACGAACTGAGACATGAAAAAGCGAAGCGGTAGCAGGAAGTAATCCGTTTCAGACGCCGATGGTGGAGACAGAGGTGTTAAAGCCCACCAATCAAGACCTTTTTTTTTTCCTTTTTACATTTCTACCTTTTTTAAAGTCAAGAGAATGATCGTAGAGCTGATTTGACAGGTGTGAACGCACTCTGCTGCGTCAGCGCTTTAAAACCTGCAGTTGTCATTTTAAGAGAAAACTCTAGCTTCAGCTTCCCCCCCCCCCCCAACCTCATCTCACATACAGCTAGTCACCCACTCCATTCATCCTGCCGTATTACAACAAGACAAGCAGACAGAAACCTTGTCAGCAACACGGAGAGTGACTGTTCCCTCTGTTTTCGACGTGCAACATTTTGGTCCCAGGATTGCAGTCGATTAGCACCCGCTACCTCCATCATTTCCTGACACGTCGCTGCAGGGCCGTGAGTCAGGAACACGAGGGGCCCTGCAGGTTCGGCCCGGTGCTACGGGAGGCCTTCAGAATCTCTACAGCTGAACAGTTACAGAGCTGTGGAAAACCGTTTGTCTCCTGACCGACGGTGCGTGTGCTTAATTACACGTTGCGCGTTACGGTTTCACTTCACCAAGAAACGTTTTCATGTCAGCTAAAGATAACCTGAGTAAATACAAAAGGCAGTTATCATTCATTAAGGTAGACGGAGCTATCCAACCCAGCGCACATGCTAGTTAAACCGTAAATGCACCGCAGGTCTCACCTGCCTCAGTAAGGGATTTCTCCATGTGGCTTAATGCCTCATAAGGCCATGTAGTCGTTATTAAAGTCGCCGTAGGAATCTGATCTTTTTTAATTGCAGCATTTCTAAAACTGGAATCATACAATTATTTTAGTCTGAAAATCCCATTTATATGTTTTTTTTTTATAACTAATATTTCATCTTTAGAGAATAAGGATAATTAACGTTATTTTCCATAGTTATAGATTAAATTCTAGACAGCCAGGTGCAATATGCAAGTTCCTCTGGGACCACCATTTAATCATAACCTTCTTTCGTTGCGTACAAAAACGCCATCTTGCACCAGAGCACTTAAACCATTGTATATCAGCATTTTTTCTGTTTCAGGGGTCGCCACAGCGAGTCATCTGTCTTGACCTAAGTCTCTCTTCTGCATCTCCTTCTCTCGCACCAACTATCTTCATCTCCTCTTTCACTCCATCCATAAAGCTCCTATTTGGTCCTCCTCTATTCCTCTGTCTGGCAGTTCCAGCCTCAGCATCCTTCTGCTCTCTGTCCCTCCTCTGTACGTGTTCAAACCACCTTGTATATCAGCTTCATTTGTTATGCAGAAAAATATTCATCAAAATGCAAAAATCTTGCCTATTCAATGTGTTGTTTTTATCAAGACCTTAAATAAACACTTTCTGGAATAGGAATGTGAATCAAACTTTAATACGAATACACAGCTTTCTGTTCATTAAAGTTTTTTAATTATTATTATAATCACACAACCACATCTATCTGCATTAGTCTGGGAGTAAAAAATAGAAAATTACTTTATATCTACCTAAGTCAAAGTGACATGAAAGGTCCTCCAGGAAGGTGAAGAATGAGCCAGGGTTAGATGGTTATATTTTGTACCTGAAAAAACTCTAAAATCAACAAAGTAGCAAAGAGAATGCTGAGTTTTAAAATAGCAAGTGAGTAACCAACAATAGTGCATGCAAAATGGATGGCACAAAAACAAAACACATTACTCTGCACCGTCATCTTTTCAACAGAATGTAACCAACGAACAACAGCAGCACTTCTTAGGGTTCAGTAACTTGTAAAGGAAACATTTTCTTGATTCATGGCCTCATTTAGTTTGGATAGATTAAGCCAGGGGTGGAAATCTAATTTGTTCTACCAGACACTTTTTCTGGAGGAAGCAAATTTGTACCACCCAAATGTTATGTACTACTACTTGTTGCAAGCACACTTTTGTGTACCAGTAATGTTTTTCTTAGTTATAAATGAAAAGGGAAAAAAAACTCAAATTAAATTAGTATTTTTTTCTGGTACTGATCTGAAAAGGTTTGGGTTTGGCTCGGCTGTCCGTGTACCCTGTGAGGTAAGGAGTGGCATTAGTGGGCTGATCTACTGCAGAGTGGGTAATGAGCCACGGGAGCAGCAGCCATGTCTGGTCAGAGCCTCCCAGGCTGACAGACGGGGCTTTAAAACAGACATGAGAAAGGATGGAAAAAAGATCACGGGTAACAAGAGAAACTGAGGCAATACGTGTTTACACTGGTGTTTCTTAGCAAACTGACACTTTCCTCTCGCTTAAGTTATTTCACAGTTTTCTAATTGGCTCCCTCCAGATCTTAAACCTTTACTAAGCCAACTGCAAGTTGTTGAATCTAAAATGCTCCCAGTGGTTTGCAACCTTTAAAAATATCAGCTTTTCCTCACAGTGTGAGCACGCAGCATTGCTTTTGCTTCTCTAAATTAATATTTAGGTATCTTTTGAAAAATATATTCTTTTTGTTTTTTGTTTTAGGGATGCCCTGACAATTCTGTGGTAACACACATGTGCATAGCCTCCTAAACAAAAAAACAACACATATGGAGATTATGAAACAAAGTCCAGTTTCCACTTGCTAGTACAATAGAAATACGTAAATATCTCTTCATATTAATGGGTAGAATAGTAATTGTGGGTTGAATTCCAGCTTCTTCCTGCCACATGCTCATGTGTCCCTTGGCACGGCACTTAATCCCAAATTGTGTCGGTGTATGAATGCGTGAGGGATTTGGTGAATCTGGTTAAAGTTTAAAGCGCTTTGAGTGGTCGGTACAGCCAAAAAAATGTATTACATAATTTTTAAATTAATGAAATCTTTTAAAAATACTCTCATACTGTGACCCAAACATATGACGAACATTTCAGTTTCACTTTGAATCGTCTATTTTTGCAAATCTGTATATTTTGGTCGTACTTCCTATGGCCTGTGTGGATATGACTAATTTTTGAGTTTATGGTGAAACTTCTTGGGGCTAAGCTAAGGCTGGTTTACACGTCAACGTTTTCTGGTGAAAACTTAACAGTTTGGTTGCATTTGTACCGTTCATTGACACGACCATGCTGAATGTTCGTCAAACAACGGCACAGTTAGAAAAAGGCTTCCAGGTTGTAACGGTGCAACAACGTCCCAGCTTCCGCTGTCATCTAAACAGGAAAACAGAACTTTTCTTCGAGGGAATCTTTGGCTCACGCTCAGTATGACAGAGATCAGTAGGACTTAAAACACAGGCACAACATTACGGCTGCCTGCAATTGTAAAAACCACAGAAGAAAGAAATGGCGGATAGCAGACTGCTGTTTTGGCTGCTGACTCTTCTGAATATAACTACAGCTGGGCAAGGATATGATTCAAAGTTACCTTAAGCAACAGTTAAACCTCATTGCGTGTGAAAACTTTATTCTCGGTCATCTGCAAGGATTATTAGTTGCTGCTAACTGCTTTTAGGCAGTACACGTGTGCACTGCTCTCAAGTTAAACACACATTTTCCCAGGCGCCTCTGTTTGGTGAGTGATCCTCTGTGAGTGATCCGTGTGTGACACAGTCACCCACTCGGACAGTCCACTGTCCGTTCAGAGCTCAGTGTCAGGATCGCCTTCTGCTGAGCTTTTTCAGTCTTTTTTACCACTTGGTGGGCGTCTGCAGTTTCTACCGTGCATCAGAAAAGCAAAGCTGCTTCAGTGGCGCAGTGGTTAGTGCGCGTGACCCATGTACGGAGGCCTTAGTCCTCGACATGGCCGACCCAGGTTTGACTCTGACCTGTGGTCCTTTGCTGCATGTCTCTCACCCTCTCTCTCGTACCCCCTTTCCTGTCAGCCCACTATAAAAAAAAACAGCCACTAGTGCTGTGAAAAGCAAAGCTGACCCCCAAAGTACCCCTGTCATCTCACTCTTTTGAGCTTATCATACTGCTTGAGAGCTTGCATGCTGAGTTTGAAAGAACATAGCACCACAAGTGGCGCACCGTAAGAACAACACCATTTTCAAGTTTGTACTGCTGCCGTGTAAATGGAGAGTGTAATTAGAACATTGTCATGTAGACATTTTGGCAAGACCGTAACGAAAGACGGCCTTAGATGCAATCTGGAAATGATACGCTGGATCCAGGGCGCTGGATCAAACATGGAAGTCACTGAGGCAGATCTACTCACCAAGCAGAGCTTCTTTATCAATATTTATTATATATAACAATCCAGGCAGCTCTTCTTCTGGCTGATAGCATGTAAAAACAAAGAGACGCCATCTTGAAATACTCCTGGTTCTTGTAGTCATGACTGGTCAACGTCTGTTAGCATAAAAATGCAAATCTTACATCGACATTGATCTCAACACAAACGAAAATGTACAAACATACAAAAACAAACTGTCAAAAATGTCTGCAATATTTTTGTACCATTATAGAAAATCCGGTTTGATACAAACCTAAGCTAACATGAAGACATTTGGGCCTTGATTAAAGCAACATTCGTTGCTACGTTGATCTCTTAGAAGCAGAAAACTGTTCAAGTGTGAGCTCAATTGACTGAATTGAGCTACTGTAGCTCAATTCAGCTAAAGTTAAAGCTGCCTCTGGCTGAGAAGTGCTCTATACACCAAAGAAACTGCCAACAATGAGTAACAGAGCCTGACCAAGTAACTAAGGAATAAGGGGGCGTGATCTGATGAATCCTGTTTCCTTTTGACTCTTTTACTTGGGAACACAAGACTCCAGGATGCATTGTCTACCTAAGCACTGTCGGGGCGACAGTGGCGCAGGAGTTAGGGAGTTCGTCCTGCAATTGGCGGGTTGCCTGCTCCGACCGTCTGTCGTTGTGTCCTTGGGCAAAACACTTCACCTGAATTTACTACTAATGGTGGTCAGAGCGCCGATGTATGGCAGCTTCGCCTCTGTCAATCTGCCCCAGGGCAGCTGTGGCTGCTAACATAGCTCACCACCGTCCTGGTGTGACTATGTGCATGAATGGGTGAATAACTGACTGTAGTGTGAAGCGCTTTGGAGGTCGTCTGCTGTACAAGTACAAGTCATTTACTATTTACTACACCAGACCATGTGCACCTATTCATGGAGCAGTATTTCCCAGTGGTTTTGACTTCCTTCTGCAGGATACTGCATCCTGCCACAATGCAAAAATAGTACAGTTTGAGTAGCCTGAAAGCAAGTTTCAAGCGGTCAACTCGCTCTCCAAATTCCCCAGATCTCAATCCAGTCGGGCTTCTGTGGGATGAGCTGGACAGACTAGATGGAGGCTCCAACCCAAAGACCTCCTGGACTTTAAAGCTCCGCTGCTAAAGTCTTTCAGAGATCTCGTGGCGTCAGTGCCTCGATGGGTCTAATCAGTATACGTGGCGATATGAGACACAGTGTGACAGCAGCGTATTGTCATAGTTTTGAGCAGAAAAACCACAGAGTAACACAAGGGGCATCCTAATTTCTCCTTATTTTACATGTGCAGTTGTTCATTCTATTGTAAATTACTCTTCCTTTGCTGTACAATTAGCATTTTAAATTATTTTTACCATCCTTTGAGGATTTAGATAGAAGAACCTTTCTATGTAATGTGGGCTTCATGTCTAAGTCTTCTCCGAGACTCTCTCAGCTGAGTGTTATCCAATGTGGAAATGTTCGTTGTATCAAAAGTACACCTCTAAACCCTGGAAGTGGCGCTCCCTCTTTTTAAAACATACTGATTGCCTAAAGAGAAAATGTCCAAAATCAACCTTGAGCACGTTCTGCTTGCTGGACCTAAAACTACCTGAATGCAAATGAATGTTACGGCGGACATTTGTGGGCTGTCAGGGCAGGCCATCCCACAGACGATGCAGCGTGCCATCGTTGGATTGCTGCTGTCTTCTCTGCATCTGTTCCCACTGAGAATGCCAAGGGAATGAGGAGTCCAGCGCGGAGTGGCTTTGAAGCGTCATTGCTGGAGGCAAGCCGTCGTTTTCCTGCTCACTGGACCTCGCAGTCATTTGGCTCATCTCCCGCTCGTGCTTTGTCTCCTCCCGGAGGAGAGGCTTAAGGTTCGTGTGAGCTGTGGCACATGTAGTAAAGAAGAAAGTCAGCCGGTCATGTCACAGTAGGATTTGTGCCTCTGCTCTCCTGAAAAGTGACTGGAAGACAACATGAAACTATAGGGAAGCATATAGTCCTGATTATTTCCAGTGTCACTGGATCTGCTGTGACTCACGTGCATGGATGAGCAGCCGGATAGAAAGGCTACTAGTTAATTTTATGATGCATGATTGTGCTCTGTTTTTGTTTTTTTTCAATCTGGGCTGCAAATGTAATTTTAATAACCCAAACTTATAGCTCAAAAACCCATAAAAAATCTGATTTCACAGTTAACCTACAAATCCACATACACCCTTCTAACGTGTTGTTTTATGTTTTGTTTTTTGTTTTCCCCACAAACAGCCCCATCTGTTGGATATAAAAAAGCAAATCTGCTAATTTTCTTAATGCCGCCGATTACTGGGAATTACCAAACTTGGCAGAGTCCGCGTCTTTGGCGTAGCAGCGGTGTCATTCAAAACGTTTGTCGTGCAGCCGCAGAGCAAATCTGCCGCATTCGCCAAAAGAAGGGGTATAAACGAGGCAGAGCCTGCAGGGAGATAGTTCCCTGTTATTCTTCTGCTTTGGGATAAAGCAGAGTAAAGGTGCCAAAAAAGTTCAACTTCGCTATTTGTCAGTCCTAAAAGGAAGATCACTTGTGTTTGTTTGCTTTTTAGCATATTTATTGCAAATTAGGTCCGTACATCCGTCGTGTTGCACATATCTGAGATTGGGTCGCGGGGGCAACAAGTCCAGGAGGGAACCCCCTGATGTCCCTCTCCCCTGGCAGCATCCCTCAGCTCATTCTGGGGGGACCCCGAGGCGTTCTCAGGCCAGACAGGATATAGTTCTGGGTCTACGCAGGCCGGTGTGTTGACAGGTTTTTGTAACGTAATGTAAGCTCCACAACAAATAGATGACAGAAGAGCGATTTAATCAGCAGTCAAGAATCTTTATTGTCAGTATGTGTTACCATGAAGACATTTTCCATGATGCAGGCACCGTCTCAGAATGCACATAATTACACATAACACAGACACACAACAAGACCTGATGTTTTTTTTTTTTTTAAACTGTTGATGGGTGGGCACTGGGGGGCCGTGCCCGCTCGCGGAGCTAGTTGTCCTAGCTTCCCCCCAGCAAACAGAAATAGCTGAACGGGGTGGAGTGGAAGCCTCTGTGACCTGGAGGGAGGCGGGGTGTGAAGTGCCTCCTTTAGATTTTAAAATGCACCAAAACGAGTTGCTCTCAGACACTGATCTCAGAACATGGGCAAAAAAAAGGGGGCTTTGAGGCAACAATAACTAGGAATTGAGAGCAAAGCATTGCAGTTCCACTTTATGTAGATTACAGCTGATTGATTTATGTGAAAAGGAAGAACTGAAAAGCATGACATGTCCCGTTTCAATGTAATCATCCCTTTGTATAGACATTTTCATAAAAGCACATTAGCTATAATCTGCTCCGCTCTCAGGAATACCTCAATGAGCCAATCATGGGACTCATTGGTGTAACACATCCAGTGAGGATTGAGCTGCATCCATTTTTCATACAGTTAAGCCGTACTGAAAAAAAAAAATACCGTTGCATATGATATTACTGTCTGCCTAGACAGGACTGGTTATGATAACTGTGTGTAATATAGGGTTCTAATATATCTTTTGTATTTTTTTTTTGTCTTATTAGGAAACAATAAACTGTTTTTTCCTGAAACTGCATCATAGCAATCTAAGCAATAGATAAATAGTTCCTAAAATTATGTGATAAAGAACTGTAACGTCGCCACTTAAGGTAGTTGCTATTAGAAATTAGAAATCAGCCTATCAGCATCATGGCCTCATCGAGTCTGATCAGGAAGCAGGATCCAACTTTTTTTTCTGAAGGTCCGACTTAAAGTGATGCTTGTAGAATCTCAGAATCTCCATAAGATCCAGTCAACCTGCTTTTTCTTTAACTGTGTGGCTCACTGGTGTCCAACTTTCCTTTTATCAAAACAAAAAGTTTTTTCCTTCCAAGGTTTAGCTCAGGAGGGCGTCCCATCTCTCTGCACCCGGCTGCAAACTTTCCAACTTAAGACTCTCTCTCTCACACACTCTCTCTCTCTCTCTCTCTCTCTCTCTCTCTCTCTCTCTCTCTCTCTCTCTCTCTCTCTCTCTTCTTTATAGAAGAGTTTAGTGCAAAGTATTTAGTAAACCGTCCTGTAGAGACTGTGGATCACAGCTAACCCTCTGTTATACCTGCTGGCAAAAGCAGGAAGCAGAGAATTAACTGGCTTCAAATTATCTATAAGCTGAGCTGTAGGACTGAGGAAACCCATCTTTCGTAGTTCTTTGTTTACCGTCCTGATTAATTCACTCATGTCTTCCAGAGCTTTTAACCCTCTTTATTCGCTTGAGACCCATAAGCTCTTGGATTTGATCATATTTTCTGTTTATTCAATGGAGCACTTCCAACATACTGTTAGTGCTGTTCAACACAGTAAACTTGACGGATGTTTGAAGTCTTTCCTTCTTTATATATTTAAAAAATCTTTGAAGATTAGGTCGAACAACAAACTTTGCAGATCCCCGGCAGATTTATAGGTTTAAAATATCTTTGCTCAACCGAGACGTTTGTTTTTCTGAATGTGTCAGAAATCAGTTAATAATAAAGATGATGTAACAGGAGTTGACGTAATGACAGCAAAACGTTTGTATTCACGTATCATTTTGAAAATAAAATGCCTCATCAAAAAGGATTTCATCCCCTCCTTAAACATCCGATGGCTTTAGAGCCACCAAACTCTTCTAATTGCTGCCAGCTTTTCCTGTGTTTCCTCTGGTATTTAGATCAGTTTTCTTTGCTCTCCACAGATTCCCTATCAGATAAAAGATTGGTCGGTAAAATCAAAAGATTAAACCTAAATTTGTAAGTGGTATGCTAAAATCAGCAAATGAAAGAGGAAGCGATATTAATATTACCAGCTCAGGTTTACAAGAACAAGGCCAGAGGAATATTCATCATACAGGAAGTTTTGGGTCTAATCGTAGATATCAGCAGTTTTGGGCCTAAGTGTATATTTCTGTAAATCAACGCTGTAAAAGCTGTGGTGTAAACACAGCGGCCACACGGACTGAACTGTGTCCACACAGAGTGGGGGGTTTCTAAACCACCTGCAGCACAGTTACTGTCTAAAATAACACCCGGCTGTGGGCATCGATGACCAGGGGTGGGGGGGACCCATATGTCAGCAAATGATTTCAACACTATTAAGTTATTTTTATTTAATTTGGGCTTTACTTAGTAGTCCAGTAGTAGCCTATGGGCAAATAGTTGGCACTAACAAAGGCATTGTAGAATTATTTGGAATTATGGATGAACTGGAAAAGCTCCTGGAAAGCACAGACCTCCACCAAGGCCCAGACAGCTGGTTTGTGATCCAGTCAATGCCACTGACCCCACTTTACACCACCGATCAGGTTTTGCAAACACGTCACGATGTGTCTCTGTCTCCCTCCCTCCGTCCTTCCTCAGGGTCTGGTAGGAGAGAAGTACGGCAGCATCCGGGTGCCGGGGGAGGTGGAGTCGGCGGAGTTTGAGATGATCCTGGACGCGGCTGTGGAGGCGGGGCTGGACACCCACATTTTGGAGGAGTGGTACTGCAGGGATGAAAACTCTGTGCCACCCGCATACTACCTCAAACCCAAAGCCCAAATGCTCAAGAACTACCAGAACTCTGTGAGTCCAAACGCTCCGGTTAGTCTGTGGTCGGATCTCATACGATGCGTTTCTGTCTGTAATACAAAATAATCGAGCTTCTTAAACTTTTTGCTCTTTTTGTCGGATTGGGAAATGAAACTGGAACATGGTTTTTATTTTTAACTTTTATTGGGTTTTTTTATTGTTTTTTTTTTTGTTTTTTTAAGTCTGAATCAATATTTCGTAGAACCATCTTCAGCTCAGTCAGACTGGATGAAGTTAGAAATATTTTACGTTAGAGCCCTGAACTATTTAACACATGAACATGTGTTGCTCTGAACCAGGGCTGCACAACATTAGGAAAACATGAAGTTGGGAGAATATTCTTGAATTTGGGGATTTTTATTTTTTATAGCT
Source organism: Fundulus heteroclitus (assembly GCF_011125445.2). Taxonomy (NCBI): domain Eukaryota; kingdom Metazoa; phylum Chordata; class Actinopteri; order Cyprinodontiformes; family Fundulidae; genus Fundulus; species Fundulus heteroclitus. Next base: position 16,195,046 of record NC_046374.1, read on the forward strand.
TGTGATTAACCCACGTCCTTCACGCTTATTGTTTTTTTTTCCATCACCATGATAAGTTTTAAAACTTCATTTGTCACAAAGGTCTAGTTTAGGTTTGGATATGCAAGACAGTAAAAGACTAATCAAACAGACCAAACATATTAGCGGTAAAAAAAAAAAGTTTCAATTCCTGAGATATTCTCTAACAAATATGGCTCTTAGCAATAATGGCTTTGGCTGTATGCTTAGGATTGTTGTCCTGCAGGAAAGCTTATTGACTCTGACCATCTTCACATTTCCCGTTCCCCACAGCATGACGCTGCCGCCACCATGTTTCGTGGTGGGAACGTTGTGTTCAGGGTGATTTGAACACAAATGCCTGTCACCCTTTTTTAAAATTTTATTCTCAAAGAATTTTAAAACCACTTATCACTGTCCTTCTGCTGCATCGTTCTGCACGGCTGTGGGTCAGTCCCTCGCGTAAAGTTCGTGGCCGAGGAACACCTTAGCAAGGTTTCAGGGGACGTTTGAGTTTTGTTTTCCCCGCTTTAATCGTGTAGATCCACAAAGAGAATTTGTAACCGCTAAACGAAGAACTTTATGGGCGCGTCGTTACTGTGGATTTGTGTCCTTACATCCATGTTGCGAAAGCCTCCAGCTCTGCCTGATAAACACATTTTATCCGCCGCTGCAGAAAAGAGGCTTTGCATCAAGTTTGCGGGGTGCGGTGGAGTTTGTTCAGTCGACTCTTTTCATGTTTCCTGCTTTAATGTTTTCCCAGCCGCCAACTGGCCCCATAAATTCCATTTAATACATATTTTTCTCTTGTCAGCACCGTGCATTTTGAGAGAGAAAAAAAAGTCATTCTTTAATGTTTCATGTTTTGATTTTGGAGGGAATTATATAACTATATTTAAAAGCTTATGAAAGTCTGGTGGAAGGACGTTGGAAGGCTTTTGTTCTTGAACGCTAAGGTCAGGGGATCCGAACCCTAAAATCTCTCAGACCAGCACATAGTTCAATAACGTATAGGTTGGTTTCTTTCTTATTGCACAGGTCTGCTCAGTGCTCACTCAGGCAAGAATGACAGCTTTCCTTCAGTAAATGACGAGCGTTACAGTCAGCCTTTCCTTACTCTGCCCCCCCTCCATCCCCTTTTTAGATGGAGTCGAGCAGCGCAGCAAAGACCAAGAATGACAAAGCCTGGAGGAATGTGTCAGAGGAGATCAAGAAGATCTTCCGAACGGCGGTGCTGCAGCTGCAAGAGAAGGGAACCATGAAGAGCGCGGACGCCAACAAATTCCTTTGCTCTGGTGAGAGTCAGGCCTTCTGTTTCCGTCTTTTGGTGTCTTGGGACATATAGTTGGGTTCCTGGTCTCTTGTTTTGAATCAGTCTATGAAGCAAACCTTACCTCTGCTCTGAACGTAGTCAAACCCCGCTTTAGATAAAAACCGGTATAACTAACCTTTCTTTTCCATATGGGCCATTGCTCATAAGAAAAACTGCTGCAGATTCATTAAAAGACAATCCATATTAATGCATTACATCATATGTCCCTAACCTTTGTCTAACCTTCATTAAACTCTATCAATAAATGGATGAAAAGGAAGAAATGGAGAATATTGGCCTATTCCCATCCCTGATTGACTAGTTGTTTCAACCGTTGTCATGACTTTCCCAGCTAGAAAACTTGTAAAACTCCCATGTTTGTCGTTGCAGCTTTGGAGGATGAATTAGACTTTGCCCTCGGGAAACAAACGCCCGCCTTTCTCAGGAAATGCGTCTGCTACATACGCAAGATCTCCAACTTCGACCGCTTCGCCAAGCTCCCCGACATGGCCCGCTACATGGACATCGTGGTGAGCGCCGAGCGCGTCATGCGCAACCAGGAGGCCTACGAGCGGCTGCTGAAAGTGCGCGACGAGTTCATCCCCACCGTGGTGGCCGCCTCCAACCTCCGCGTCTACTCTTCGGTCACCCACTGCGACATGAAGCTGGGCTACTCCCAGGAGGTGGAGAGCCACTACGTGGAAGGTCTCTGCAAGCAGTTCTACGAGGACATGGTGGACATCATCCAGGCCACCGTCCAGCAGAACTTTGACACCGAGACCGACCCGCTCTACGACGAGATCCTGCAGCACCTGTCCCTCTGTAAGACCTCCGCAGCCCTCTATAAGTACAAGTCGGAGACTCTGGATTACGTGCAGGAGTACCTCATGCCGTCCAAAGGGAGCAGAATGAGCCCTCTGGTGGTGTACGGAGGGCCCTGCACCGGAAAGACGCTGCTGCTGTCTGAGGTGGCCAAGCAGGTGAGGCGTAAACAAAAAGGATGTCCTCCCCGTCACTTTTTTCCTCCTCGGTTATCTCAGTTTGTTCACGCTTGCTCCGCTCTGTCTGTCTGATCTCAGCATGTGTCCATCTTTGTGCAACAGAGCATGAGGGGGCGTGCAACTGTTCATCTCCTCGCAAACGCTTGCTCGCTTGACCATCTGTGCGTCTACCAAGAGGCACTCCTTCGCCATGCATGCATGTGTCATTTCCAGTGAAGCCAAGCAAGTGTGCCCAAGTCGATATCCATTTTTACAACTCAGCTTTTGCTTTTCCCTCGATGTGCCAACAGTGGCAGTAACACTTTTGATGTCGCCCTTTTGTTATCATTAATAATAGTATTATTATTTTTCGGTACACATATCTTGTCTTTTCAGCCTTTGGTTCTGTGTGTGCCATCTGCCTGCCCAGCCGCATTAAGCTCTCACTATAATTCCTCCAGTGTCACTATGATGTACTCATTAGCTGTAAGCAGCAGGGGGAGAGAAACAATCATTTTAATGCCTACATTCAACATGGATTCAAACCTGTATCCACATTATTTTAGAGTTACTTAAATGAAGGAAATAAGTATAAGGTTTTAAGTTTTAGCATAATATAAAATATGTGTTGCATTCACACATACACACACACTCAACCTTTTCACATTTCATTGGGAATGTAACTGATTAAGATGAAGTTGTGCATCATGCTGAAGTGAAACAAAAGAAAAAAAAGATCCTCGATTTTCTTTACAAATATACATCTGAAAAGGTTAGCATGCATTTTTATTTAGCCCCTTTTACCACTAACTAGAACCCAGCTGTGTCTTGTTTCTCGTTTTAGGGCTGCGCGAAATTAGGACAAATTGCGATATGCAATCATATTGATAAATGTTACAGTAATGATGTAGCTTGCAATAAATACAGAATATGTTTATACCATAAATGTCCTTCTGCTTTAGGATCATAGCAAACATAGATTATGAGTCGTCGATCCAGCGACTAAAAATCTAAAACATTCATCATTTCCATCTCAAACAAAAGGTTTTAATGAAAAGGTTGCCTCTGTTTGACTTGTGATGTTTTGGCAACTTTACCACATCTTTACCTTGTCAAACGTTTCATGTTGCATCAAACAACAAATGTCACCAAACATATTAGGGGCACTGAGAGCTTGAATGCAGGGCACTATAAATAATTGCATAAGTTTGATACGAGCTGGAACAGGGTAATATTAATTCATTAATGTGCTCAATAGAGAAAAGTGCTCTGGGTTCACTGGGCTTCCACTCTAATCCCACTGGAGGTAATTTACACTTGATTTGCTTCATCTAAACCCCCAAAGTGTGGTGTAACATAAGAGGGGACTAAATTCTTACAAGAGATCTGAGCTGTGCATTAACCGCTGTTAAAACAACAACCAGACTCATTTTACCCATAATGATCACTGGTCATAACAAAAAGTTTTAATATCACATTTTTTTCTGAATTCTTAAAACAAAGGTACACTAATTTTTCTCTGACGTTTTCCTATAAGTTTTTTACATAATTCTTGAGGGGACTGCATATTTTATTAATATTTACACTTTTTCAGTTCACTGTGGTGACTTCTGTCTGTGACCCAGTGAAATACATTTGTCTTTTGTTTAAACATCAAAATTTAGTTTATTTTCTTTTTTTTGTTTTTTTATCCATATTTGTGGCTGTAACTACGTGTGTTTTTTTAAACTCTGAAATACAAAGGCAGTCTGAAATATAAAGGGAGCAACTCTTCAACAACATATTTAAACTGTGAATTATTTCCAGTTTCTCCCTCCCTCAAACACAGTTAAGTAGGAAGCGGAGTCATGAGGGATGCCCTAAAAATGTCAGATAGCATTAAAATACTTTCCAAAAATCTCAACTGGGCCATATAATGAATTCATGAATGAAATTATGAAATCATGGTAGTCTCAATATTAGAGTAGTTCTCCTCCGCAGATACGTGACTCCCATAAATAAAAAAGGAATATGATGCCACAATGGGCAGAATATAAGGAAAGAATATGTTTAAACTCTCCTTTTTTGCTGTGGTAATAAGCGCTGTCATAAAAGTATTACATTCATTTACTTCTAGAACTTTGGTTATTTTCATTGTTAATTCTTGATTCTCTGCCTTTTAAAAAGGACCTTCAAATGTCAGAAAATAGATTTTATTTATGAAACCAGTTTGACGGTATTTGTACTTTTCCTTATTTTTTCCAGGCCTACACATGGCTTCAGAAGGAGATGGGTCCAGAAACAGATCCAGTGGTCATCGTTCGATTTATTGGTTCCACGCAGCTCTCCACGGACTTACGAACACTCCTCCAGAGCATCTGTGAGCAGATTGCAATCAACTACCGCTGCCTGATTCACTTCTTGCCTAACAAGATCCAGGAGATGAGGGAGCTTCTAATCAACCTCCTTGGGGAGTCGTCCTTCCACAGGCCCCTGGTCATCGTCCTGGATGCCATGGAACAGCTTTCCGATGCCGACGAGGCTCGTAAGCTGTGGTGGCTCCCCGTGCACCTGCCTCGCACTGTCCGCATCGTCGTATCAACACTGCCCAACAAACATGGCATCTTGCAGAAGCTCCGCCATCTCATTCATGATGAGAGGTATTACGTGGAGTTAATCCAGCGAGATCGAAAGGTCTGCAGCCAAATGTTAAAACAGCAGTTGCTTGGGGTGAAGAGGAAGGTAACGTCAGGCCAACAGATCTATGTCAACGAGGCACTCGCCAAGTGTACATTGCCCATGTTTGTCAACCTCATCTACAGAGAAGTAGTTCACTGGAGGTCACACAAAGATGTTGATGATAAATCTCTGTGCTCAACAGTGCATGAAAGCATTGAGCAACTCTTCTACTCTGTGGAGAACAAGCTGGGCCAGCGATTTGTCTTCAGAGCATTAGGCTACATTACCATGGCGAAGGCTGGACTAACGGAGGTTGAGTTGGAAGACATCCTGTCTCTTGACAACATAGTTCTTGGAGATGTCATTATACCAAGTTACCTCAAAAATCCACTAAGGATCTCCTATGATCTTGTTGCTAAACTTAAAGAGGAGCTGGAGGGCTATCTGGTTGAGCGGCAGGTACGAAATGTCACATTGATGGTCTGGGCCAACAGACATCTGCATCTCATCGCCCAGAAGCTCTATCTCAGCAATGAGGAGGATGTACATCAAATGCACAGTCTCTTGGCTGAGTACTTCCTGGGGGCATGGTCAGGAGGCAGGAAGAAGATCTTTACCTACGATAATAACCATTTCACTTCCCTGAATATTTCACATCACAAGAATCCTCATCATCAACAGTCACATGAAAAAACATCCTCTGACAAATATTCCTATGACAGACAGACTCCCGAACAGCCTTGGGTGTTCCAGTGCAACTTGCTGGAGCCGGACATCTTCTTTGTCAATCACAGGAAAATGACTGAGCTGGTGTACCATCTGACCAGGAGTGGGCGTACAGATGACCTCATGTTTGGTGTCATCATGAACTTCAGCTGGCTCTATACAATGATCAAGATTGGTCAGTTTGAAAAAGCTATAACAGATATTGACCTTGCTTACACATGCAGCCAAGAAAAAGAGCTAAAGTTTCTGGCCACCACTCTCCGTAGCATTAAAGTGAAAGTACTAAAGAACCCTGCGTCTCTGTCTGCAGAACTGCAGCAAAGGCTTCTGCCAGTTGTCACCTCCCTGCCTAAGCTCAGACACCTTCTCCTGGAGTGTGACAAGGATGGTCCCAAGTACTGCTCTATTGTGCCTCTTCATTCCTCCATGGATGTTACATATAGCCCAGAGAGACTTCCTCTTTGCTCCAGTTACATACAGATTGTGGAGATTTTACCCACTCTAGCCCCAAACATTGTTCTTGTAGCACTGGAGGATGGATCTATCAGCACCTGGGATGTAGAGAGCAGGCAGCTGCTTCGACAGATTGACACAGCTAGATCTGTCGTGCTGGGAATCAGACTAACGACCGATGAGAAGTACCTTGTGGTTGCCACAACCAAAAATACTTTGCTCATCTATGATAATCACAAGTCTTGCCTTTTATCGGAGGTTGAAATTAAGGGGTCAAAGCACAGTGGTGTCACTGGAGGAGTTGCTTTCATTAATGGTTTTACTCTTTCTACCCATCATGCACTGGCGTGGCTCGAGGCTAGTAAAGACGTCAGTGTCATTGACCTTGTATACGGCTGGCCTCTCTACCAGTTCCATTGCTGGTACGAGGTAACCTGTGTCCAGTGCTCGCCAGATGGAATGTACGCCTTCTGTGGCCAGTACCTGAACACAACATCTGTCTTTCATCTAGGAAATGGTGAAAAGTTGTCCACTGTGACATCAGAGTTTTCCGGGGGCTTTGTCAAGTCGATCTTAGTACTGGACACCCTTAACCAAATGGTGATGATTGACAATGAGGGAAGTCTGTCAGTGTGGAACACCAAAGAGATAGCCAACCCGAAGCTGATGGAGGATTATGATTGTAGAGGGGATGAAAGTGAAGTTGTGAGTATTGAATTGTCTGAAGACCAGCGTTCCATTCTAATCTGCAAGGCCAGTAGTATTGAGGTTTTGGATACAAAAGTATGGAAAATGCTGGAGAAATTCAAAGCCAAGCGTACTGAGCGCTTTGTTGCTGCTGTTCTCTCCAAAAATGGACAAAGCATTGTTGCCTCAATGGAGAACACTTCTTCCATTTTTGTCTGGAGGAGGGACAGCGGGCAGTGCATGGCCAGCCTGATTGAGATCTCAGGGGCTATCGTCAAACTCATCAAATCAACTCACCACAACCTGCTTCTTTCTGTTGCCAGCAGTGGTGTACTGTCTGTTTGGGACATTGATATAATCACCGCCATGTCTAACATTGATAAAACAGGCAAGAAGATCCAGACGTTGCAGTTGACTGGCAGAGAAGACTATGTGTTCACCATGGACGGATCAGAGGCTGTCCACAAGTGGAACTTCAACACTGGCTTTATTGAGACGGTCTTCAAACACGAGGGCATGGTGGAGAACTGTGTCTTAACCTCCTCAGGGGATCTCATGGTGACATCAGACGACAAGTCCAGTCAGTACATCTGGCAAACAACAACCGGAGAAAACATTTTCCGCATTAATGGACAGAGAATCTCACAGCTTCTGATCACCCACAATGATCAGTTTGTGGTTTCCCTCTGTGAGCAAAATGCCTCAAGAGTGTGGCGACTGGCTACTGGGCACAAAGTCTGCAACATTTTAGTCAGCCTCCAGAATGCACTCATCACCACAGCAAACACTTTCCTGGTGGGAACGTCCAAGAATAAACTGCTTGCTGTGAGTCTGTGGTCAGGCAGTGTATCAAAGAAATTCGTCTGTGATGATGGCATTACCATTGTCAACTTCAAGCTCATTCCAGACTGTCCAGATTGTGTGGTCTTTATTACGTCCACAGAAACAGTCATCATCTGGAGTGTGGCAGATGAGTCAGTCTGCAGAAGAGTACAGTTGCCAGCCAACTTCCTCAAAAACCTTGAGGACTTTCAAATCTCACCCAATGGGAAGTTAGGAATAGTCTCCAAAGGTGATGAGAACATCAACGTCCTAGATCTGCACAGCGGGAAGCTGAGGCTTGTCCATGCAGCCGGTATAATTTGGCGTCAGAAATTATCAAGAGATGGCCGTTACCTTGTGTATGTTTGTTTCCGCAACTGTGACGAGGACGATGAAGCCGGTGTGGTGTCTAATTTGATCGTGATGCGTCTTGCCGATGGCAAGAGCATCGGCACATGCTCACTTTATAAGACCCCCACCTTCCTGTCTCTGTCCCAGCGCGCACTAAACATAATCATCGGCTTCGAGGACGGCAGCATCGGCACGTACACGGTCGTGGACCGTGTGGACGCCACCCTTAAGATAAAGATAGCCACCTCCAACAGCCGACAGATTGTCAACAACGCCTCTCAGAAGGTGCGCCCGAAATGTGGCAACCATTCCTTCAAGTCTGTTGCTGATTGCACCTGGAGGGAGTCGACGGAGGTTTTCTCGAGGGACAGCCCCATCAACGTGTCGGACTCAGGCGAAGGTGAGTCGACAACACCTACAAAGAAGACTGAACTGCTGCAGTGAAGATGCGGAGAACATGGAGAGTTATAAAGACAGGAGGTGGGTGAAAAAATGCTCAGAATCTCTGGGGTTGCAGTTGATTCTTGTTTACAGCCACGTGATTCAGCTGCAGATGTCAGCCCTGTGGGTAGTTAATGGGTTGACAATTTTAACGCTGCACTCAAATGATGTTTTACTTCCAACATATGATACATTTCTTTTAGTTTTAAACATGAAGACTGTTAGACAAAGTTCTGTTTTACAAAACAAAAAAAGTACATTCTGTTATTAGTTTACCATCATGTGTCCTTTTGCATTTGAAGAACAATATTCATATCAAAATGTTTCTTTCATTTAAACATTTTCCAAGCCAACCTGGAGATTTTTTGTTATCCCCTATTTGTTAGACACTTTTGTTATCATAATTTAATTTATACACATTAAGCCATAATGTTGTTCTTAAAAGAGTATACTTATGTTTGTATTAATATCAGGTGGTACTGTACAAAAAAGATGAACAAATGTACAGAACATATCTCATTTTGGCTGCTGCAATTTGTGCAACTCCTTAAAAATGTTACGTTGTGCTTAATGCAATCAAAGTGAGTGCCTGGAATTAAAAAAAAAAAATGTTCATCACGTGCAGATCACAAAATTAATGAAAGTGCAGGGACTTTGTAAACGTAGTACACACACTGTTGTATATTAATCGCATTTGATGCCGATTCTACTGAAATCTAGTCAACATCAAGAGAGAACCACAACGTAACTCTAAAGATTTATTGGTTTATGATTTTTGGACATGTTTACATAGTTTAATGTAGATTTACCTGCTGTTCCATCAGTTTGTGTGCAGGTTGTTTTTAAGGGGAACACCACTATTGAGCATACAGTGTAGCATAGCACCACGCACATTAACGCCTTAACCTGTGTACTTGCTTTAGGTTCTGTGGAGTCTGTTTGTTCCAATATAAAAGAACAGAATGAGCTTTACTTTAAAAAACTTGGCCAAGTGAATATATTTAGAGGTTTAGCCATTAGGTGGATGCACTTTAGGAGTGGTTTGTGAGAAATCTTTAGATTTGTTCAGAAGAAATATATAAATTACAAAACATTATTTAGATTTGTCTTTAAAATCAATTATTGTCTCTGCCGACATATGTATTATAGATTACAGAATACAGGTGAATATCTGGTTTGAGGAAATAATTAAGATGGAGACATTTAAACAAGCTTTTTGAGACTGAATCCCTGTTGTAGTATAACTTTACAAACGTGAAGGGAAAATTTATGGTCAAAGCAACAAAAACAAGGTGTTCTGAGCACAGATTAGTAATTTTTTAATGGTTTGCATAGACTTTAAATTCTTAGTTCAGAGAGAAAAAACATCTTCACAGCTTTACAAAAAGTGGCACAGGCTTCATAGTTCATAGTTCTATTTTCTAATTAAAGTATCTAACAGTTCATATTAACAGGATAAGTCATTTTCTTCTGAAATAGATTTTGTTGTGTCTTGGCATGGGCCGGTCTCTCATTTTAAGGTTCGTATATCATAATTTTTACCGAACCGTTTCCTTTTCAGTCGTGTCCTGTCTTCTAGCTCAAGATAGTTATATTTATTTCTAAGTAAAATAAATACAACATTTTCTATAGAAAACATGAGTACAGGGCAGGCAAGGATGCAACAGAAATGTATCTAACAATGATGACTTTTGGAAGGCTGAACTCAAATATCAATATATCACAACTGCCACCTAGGACAGAAATACCCCCAGTCTTCTTTTTCATCGTTTTTAAAAAGGCCTAGTCATGTATTTTGACCACAAACAGAAAACAAACAAAAAAACATACTATATTCATCTTTACATAAAACTATATACGATAAATGCTCGTCCTGATAGTGTTTACACCGGCGCGATTACTAGACATAAACATTGTTGCGCCATCTAACTATCCGAAAGCAAGATGCCGCAGCTACTGTAAGAGTCAGCAGACCGTCCTGCAATGCCTCGCAGTACAGTGACAGCTTGATGAGAACGAAGACCACCCTGATCCACTGGGCTAGGGTTGGCTCCTTGTTTACTCATTGTGCAATATCGTATTTCCTGTCACGTGGTCTTGTTATGGGAAAAATACACAAAAGCGCTTTGGTTACTAACAAATAGAGTAAAAACAAAGCGTAAAACAGAAATAATAATAAGCCAATAGGGCACGGTAATTTAATCGGAAAACATCTGTATGCAACCACTGTGAGCTACTGGCATAGAAATTTGTACATTCATACTACGTGACTAGGCCCCTTTAAAATAAAATATGCATGTGTTGACGTGTCTGGCAAGACGGAGGACGGCAGGGGTAATGCTGTTTGTGAGCAGTAGCTTGGACACCTAGCAAACACGTACCCTATGGAGGTGATTTAAATGCTCCAACGCCTAAATTCTTGCAGCATTTCGATACAATTTCTGCTGTAGTTCAGACCAACACTGATGTGTTCAGGTATGCATCAGCTTGTTCCTTCCAACAACTTTTACCAGAGTAGTCTGTTGTACATTAGCAAGTCATGCAGTGATTATGAAAGTCTTACGTTCCCTCCAAATAAATAATTTTTGTTTTACCTTTTGTTTGACGTAGCTGTCAGAGCACCATCTCTCGCAGCAGTCAAAGGCTACGTTCACACTGCAGCCTGAAGTGACCCAATTCCAATTTTTTTGCCCATATGCGACCTGGATCTGATCTTTTTATGACAGTCTGAACAACACATAGCGGATTTTTTCAAATGCGACCCAGGCCACTTGGATATGTGGTCCTGAATCTGATACGTATCTGATCTTTTCAAATGCGACCTGTGTCTGTACGGCCGGGTCTCATTTATCCGACCTGTACGTCACCGATACTCGACAAACGTCACTATTCTGCATCCTGCTATGCAGAAGCGGGAAGAAAGACAACACCCATAGCGGACAACAATGAGGAGAGCAGTCAATGAAGAGAAAGCTCCGGTTAGAAAATAAATTAATGACCGTAAAATGCGCACCAGCATTATAATCCATGCTTATTTCCGCAAACACTGAGGACGCTTGCTACATGTGACGTCATCACGTCCTCAAGTGTGCATGCGGGACACTTAGGTTGAACGCTTTCAGTTCACACAGGAAATTACATACAAGTCGCATATATTTGGAAATGTGAACGGACACGCAAAAAAATCCGATTTCGCAAAAAAATCGGAATTGAGCGTTAAGACCTGCAGTGTGAACGTAGCCAAAGTCTTTAAACTGAAGGTTATTGTCTCGGCTAAGAATGCAGTGGAATGGTTTGGAAAGAACGGCTGTCAATTCACCGTAATCTACGTACATCTTCAGATGTTTAGAACTAGCAAAGTGTACAAAAAAGAAATAAATAGACACTTTTGTTTACTTTATATTCACAAACACCTGTTGTACCACCAGAGGCTGACACCGGCCCATGCCTAACTGCGTCCATCGTTGTACTAAAGAGCCAGTAAAACACAAAGTGCACGCTTTGTTATGATGAGTAACCTGAACAAATGTGTCTTATACACGCTGCTGTTTATATGCTCAAAGGTATGTCAAACAATAGCACATGTAAGGAGCATGTAGTGAATGCGTTACGGACATTTTGGTCGGTTGGTTGACCTGATACAGGTGGAAATAAAGATCTGCAGACAATCTAAATAGTGTGGGGAATTTTTCAGAGGGTAGCTTACACTTCCTTATATAGAAAAAATATTCAGCAGTTTTGAACTCAGACTAATCAAATATTTATTATTTCGTAATGAACACAATGTCACTCCGACAACCACTTTGTAAGGGCTATACCATCCTAATTTAGGTTTACCAGTTTTCAATGGTTTAGAAAAAGGCCCTTGGTAAATTTTCAAATGGGGTAGCAGCACGGAGCTTTAAAATTTCCCGCTAACTGAAGAGTTTTAAAAATAAAAACCGAACGAGATTCAGTTATGTACTTGCCAAAGTTCAAATTATTTGTTATTTTATTTCATGACTTTCTCACTTGTTTTAATGGCTTGTACTGTAATTATATTGTTACCAAACTGTTGAAGTGTTCGACTGTGATTATATTACGAGAAAATGTGCTATCTTTGCTAAAAAAAAAAGTTTAAAGAATCCTACTATAAAAAAATATATCGGAATGCCAGTTTAAGAGTATATTTGAATGTGTCCATATGGAAGCCAGTAAACAGTATTATTATGTATTATGTTATGTAACTTGAATGACTTTTAACGACTTACATGTTTGCAACTTATAGTTGACATACTGGTAATGAATGTTTCTATGGTATTCTTTTTATTGTCAGGACTGACGTACTTGTTTAGAGATTTATATTTTCATAAATGTTGTACTTACATTTTGTTACAGAGTTGTTTAACTGGAGTTAAAACAGAAAAAAAGAAACTTACGTCTGAAGCAATATGAACCTAGTGTGTATGCATTGTTTGTATGAAACATTTTACTGTAATAAAATGGTTCACTTTTTGCCTCCATGTTGCAGTTTCAGCCCCTTTTTGCATTCCAATTAATTGTGCATAATTTTGCCTTGAAAACTTTATTAGGGTTTCTTGTGATACCGATAGGGGGGAAATTAAAAGTGAAATGATCCTTTTTTTTCAGAAATTTCTTCTTAGTAGCCAGAATTTCCTGCTGTGTTTAAAAGTGCTCTTGATAAGTTCTTTGTGCTGACTACAACTAATGATCCACCCTAAGGAACTAAGAGCAACCAATTTTTGGTAGCTGTTATTAATTGGAGTGTCATAACCACATTTTCTTACAGTAGACTGAGTAGAGAGTAAAAATGTATTTAAATAATCAGTTGCCAGAGGGTTTAAGAAGCTTCCCTAAGGTGGGTACCAAGTCAGACTTGGGCACTACAGACATTCCCCAAGCCAATTATGAATTGTTGCTTGATTACTACAGAACATCACCCACGCACTTCTGGATTGCCTCATGGTTGGTAAAATGTCTTAATGGTGGTGTTGGCTCTCAGCCAGTCCAAAACAGACTCAAGGTGTTAAGGAAATGGTGCATCATGCAAAATATTCCTGAAGTTGGTACCAACTGGGAAATAGTGAGTGTGGAAAATGGGTGCAGTCACTAAAGAACATCCCCAAGCTAACTATGAATTGGCGTATTGTCAGTTTATTTACATTCCTTTTGATGAATCAATAACATTTTGACAGAATTTTTTTTTAATTTTAGCACATAAATAAGCTGATATAAGCAGACAACTTGGCATACAGCAGGTGATCAATTACAGCAGGATCCTTGAAGAGGTTACTTACAAATGCTGTTTATCTGCTGCTAATGTTTTATTAAGCTTGATAGCTCTTCTTTGGTCCTCCACTCGTCCTCTTTGCTCATTTAGGCACGCACACAATGCACGCTGCAAGCTTGAAACAACTTCAGAACACCTGGTGAGATTGATCAAGACAACTTTAGAAAGGGAGGTTTGAAAGTCTGTGCTCTGTGTGACGTTGCAGGAAACGCCTCAAAACGGATCATTTGTGAGGCTTTTATTCTGGCAGTGAGAAAGCGTCAACACCTTGAAGAGGACAGAACAGAGCTGTAAAATGATTCGATAGGCTAGTAATGGCCCTCCTGCGCTCTAAGCCGACTGCCAGACAACCGTGGTGATCAGTCCTCCAACGGCGGCTGACGGTGCCATGTTGATCAGGTGATGCATGAGCCAAGACACCAAGGTTCGAGCTGTGACTGGCCAGTAAGACCCTGTGGCTTTGGGCCACTGCTGTGATTTCCCAGTGGCGGCACTCTTGACGATGACGTGTGTGTACATGGTGGGTGTGAGTGTGTGTTGCCACGACAGTCTGAGGCTGGTTGCAGTCCCGGGCTTGGCCACGCCTCTCGCTGCATTGATGGTGAGCTCATGTCTGTTCCAGGGTTAGCGAGAGGTTCACTGTGGCAAGCAGCACATTCCACCTGCAGCGCCACACGGCCACATAATTACACCAGCCGTTTGTCAAACACAGGTCAAACCCTCGGTGCAGCGTGACTTTATTTGTCCGGGCTCAAAATAGCCACTTTCTTGTCAGCTGCATTAGCTCTGTGAGCCAGGAGCTTTTGTAGTCATTGTGCTCCACCTGTAACCTGTATTTTCTGTTATGAGAAAAGACTGAGTCACCCGTGTTTACCTTTCCCCTTCCACAACTGGCTCAACACACCTACCCGGCATGATTAGGCACTTTAACCCAACCGCTATACGCCAAAGAAGTAGGAGCATGAGATTGCAGAGCGTCAGCTTCAGACTGCTCGGGACAACATCTTATCTGAGAGGCGAGATGGAGCAACAAACCAGGACTGATGCCATCCCTGTTATCAGATCAGCCCCAAATCCCCCCCCACTCCACCCCCCGATGCATCAAGGCGAGACCTCAGAACAAGATAACCACCCGTGGGCCTTGACCTAATTCCTATGAAGCAGATGCTTGTCTTTCGGAAGGTCTGTTTCAGTTTCAGGTGAACAGTTCTTCATTAAAAGAGGTGTTTCCTTGAAGAGCTTAAGATTAAACATGCTTTCATATCTTACATATGACATTTGTTGGCCCCCCGAAATGGGGCATGCCGTTACTGTGTGAACGTACAGGGCCAGGGCTCATCCTGATTATCTCTTTGTGTTGCCCTGCGCTTGGATGGTGACCTCTCCGGTGTTTACCCGGCCCCTCTTGCCCAACGGAGATAGCCACCAGCCTCCCGTGAACCTGCAATCATTGAAACTCGTCAAACACGGCCGCATTTTGTACTCATTATGCTCTGTTCAAACACATGCTGTATGAGGAGTGATAGGCCATCCCCTGACCAACCTTATGCTAATATTGGCGCATACTGACAAATTTTTAACAAACAGGTACGACCTATATTGTCGATGCTTTCCTGCCTCCCGTTTATCTGTGCCCTACTTTCATTCTTCTCAAAGGCGTAGCATTCTACATTTCTTTGGGGATAAAAAGCCAAAATCAGTGAAGCGAAAAAAAGCTGGATCTCCACTCCATCACCCAAAATGTCTAAGTGAGCTCTGCTTCACATTTTAATATTCCACGCTGTCATTTTTTTTTTTTTTTCCTTTCATTTTGTCTGTACCGGGTGTTGCCTGCCTCGCTGTCGGCCACAGCCGGGGAGGGAAAAAGGTGCTCGGACACGTTTTAAATGACAATGTGAGTCTGAGAAAGCCTCGAGTCGTCCAACACACTTGAAACGGGCAGAATAAATGCATTTCCCGAAACGTAAAGCTTGCCATCGTGGTCAGTCCGCATTGTTTCTCCCGCCCTCAGCTAATATAGGAATGATCTCACTAAGTGCTCGTGTAAACATGCAAACCAATTTGTCAGAACTGTGTCGAGCGCAGAGCAGCTGCTTGTCCGTCACCTCACAGAAAACAGCCCCAACGTCTGCCCTGTAAATATGTTCATTGGCAGCACTGAAATCTGACAGATGTAGAGTTACGGTACAAGAGCTTTACGTTGTGCTTATTTTTCTTTGACACAACTTAGCTCTTCAACCAATATTTATTAAAACACATGACACTTTTAAAAGAAAGCTTTCTCCTGAGTTATCTTTTTCTATTCTTTGCTGGCTTCATGTTAACCCTCTAGGCCTTCATTTAATTTAGTTTTATTTATATAGCGCCAATTCACAACACGTCATCTCAAGGTACTTCAAGTCAGATTCAATCAAATCATACAGATTGGTAAAAAAGTTTCCTATCTAAGGAAGCCCAGCAGATTGCATCGAGTCTTTGACAAGCAGCATTCACTCCTGGAGAAGCGTAGAGCTACAGGGAGAGTCGTCTGCATTGTAGATGGCTTTGCAGCAATCCCTCATACTGAGCAAGCATGAAGCGACAGTGGAGAGGAAAACTCCCCTTTAACAGGAAGGAAAACCTCCAGCAGAACCAGGCTCAGTGGGTTCATTCGTTTTGTGCTCGACTTTTGTGCCTTCGATACATTAAATGCTGTGCTTAAAGATTGCCTTTGAAATGCTATTTATGGATAATTTTGTTCCCTACTTTTTTCTAAGAATTTCAGCATTAATTAGGATCTAGTTTCAATCTTTGTCCAAAGTGGTCTGCAAATTAGTAGGTACACCTGGTCTGGCGTTCTGTTAGCTGTGACATCATCCAGAGAAGACGGCTCACCCGCTACTACCATCTAATGTAGAACAGATTACTAGATCAATGTGTGCTTCTGTGCTTTTTTGTCTCTCTTGTTGTGTCTCTGCTCTGTCTTCTGTAACCCCAGTGGGTCGAGACAGATGACCGTTCATACTGAGCCTGATTCTGCTTGAGGTTTTCCTTCCTGTTAAAGGGGAGTTTTTCTTTCCACTGTCACTTCATGCTTGCTCAGTATGAGGGATTGCTGCAAAGCCATGGACAATGCAGACGACTCTCCCTGTGGCTCTACGCTTCTCCGGGAGTGAATGCTGCTTGTCAGGACTTTGAAGCAATCAACTGGTTCCATTATATAGGAAATTTCTGACCAATCTGTATAATCTGACCCAATATGTATAATATGATTGAATTTGACTTTGTAAAGTGCCTTGAGATGACATGGTTCATGAATAAAATTAATTAAAATTGAATTGAATTGAATTGAATTTCTCCACTGCTGTCCCTTGGACACAAAAATTGCTCTTCTGAGGTTTGACATAGAAAAATTGGGACAGTATATTTTGTCCAAATGCTTTTAATGAATGACATGTTTACCTTTAGTCATGGTCACACATAACAAATATCTATGAATTTGTTTCCGCAATTTTGAAATAAATTAAGAAATGCAGATTTTCATCCATTACAAAAGCCATTGGATTTCTTTTTTTGTGCAACATTGTTAAAAATGCACCAAAACAATGTTTTCCCAGTCAAATATATGGAAATCGGTAGATTTACAGTACATTTAAAAAATATATTCACCCAGCAATGAGCAGCAAAAGGGGGAAATCTCAAAGTCACCTTCCAAAAATAATGGCCTACGTCATTTTTTGCCAGAAATTATCCTTTTTGCCTAAATCATCCTAAAAAATTATTGCTGTATTATTTTGTGTTTTCTGAAAAACCTGGGAAAAGATTACATACATTATTTTAGGAAGGTGACAATATGTAAAATGAGTGCAAAACATAAAGAAAGACAGAAATACAATTGCAAAGGGAAATTTGTACTGCTCATTCAGACTGAAAGACTTAAAAAAAAAAAAAAAAAAACTGAAATTGCCCCTAAAATACGCAACCTGACCAAATTTTACAGAAGCCACATAAACACAACCAAGGTAATGCAAAAAAAAATATTTTTAAACAGTCAAGGGACTTGCTTGGTGAGCAAGCATTAAAGGGTTATTTCCCCCTTTTAATCACATCTCAGTCATATGATCCCCTGTGGGAACTGAAGGAAAGGAGGCTCAGGTTAAGCTGCGTCAAGCTGGACACGGGTTAGGAGGGCAAACAGGAAGTCCTGTCCAGTTTGTTTACTAACATGAGGACTGGCTAAGAGGGAGTGTGGAGGTATGACGCGAAAGGGACCGTATTTACCCACTGACACATCAACCACCGGCTCAAAGGGGATCTCTGTACCTTGCCGCAGCAATCCAACAAAACAAAATTTATCTGAAAGTAATTTGGACAGTCAAAACCAGGACTCTCTGTGAGAGACGAAGCTTTTCAAGGTGACCTTCCCAGTTGATGACAAACGTAAACACAAATCCTTTTAAAACACCACAAAAACTCAGAAAATAAACTTATTTTAAGTTCTATTTTTGTTACATTTTGCTACCAGACTAACAAAGGAAATCTAGTCTCAGGGGTAAAAGGTTCTGGGAGGATTCCTGATATATCTCTCTGTAACCAGCAACACTCTCCGACTCTTTCCAGGGGACGCCAAGGCGTTCCCAGGCCAGAAGGGATTTGTTGGCCCTCTCCCGAGTTCTTGGTCTGCTCCAGGGTGCCCAGAAATGCCTAGAGACCCTCAAGAAGGGAGGCATGTAACGTGAATCCTGATCAGATACACAAAGCACCTGATCTGACTCATTTGATCGCAGAGGCGTGGTAGCTCTACTTTAAGCTCACTCTGGAGGAAGGAGCTTCCCTCCCTATCTCTAAAGCTGAGCCTGGCCGCCCTACAGAGTTAGCTCATTTCAGTCACTTGTATCCAGGATTCCCTTCTTTCAGTCAGCTCTCACGCCCATAAGCGAGGCTCCGCGTGTAGGTCTCACTTTCTGACATTAAATCCACAATTCCCTGATAATCTGCGATGAAGACACGTACATGAGAAACAAATATTGACAAAAATAGAACATCATTAATTAGGATAAATACGTCATCATCTTAATACATTAAGAAAATATGATATAAAAGTATTTTTTATGGAAACAAGAATAAAAAAAATTATCCAATTATCCTTTTTACATGTTATTCAAATCAAAATTGTTCAGCTTTTGTTATTCCAGAGGCTTTTACTTAATAAATGTAAACACGTTCAGAAAAAAATAATTATCCGAGCTACATACAATACGTGCTGTATATGTCCACAAAATGAATAAAATTTGAATCCCTAGTCAAATTTTTGCATGAATGGGGGTAAAATAGCTTTTACGTAAATAATAATGATAATATGTAAAGAAATCAATAATAAATAAATAAAAAATTGCCTTAAAAGCTGTCTGTGTCGCACAGCAATCGAAGTCGCACACCAGATGGTCAATTTCAAATGTTTTATTCAACAGCAGGAATTAAAAAGATATATACATCTCTACGCGTGCGTTTTATTTTGAAGTGTCCGACCGGAAGCCGCCGTGTCGACACCACAGGCAGCTTCACGGAAGCTCCACTAGTTTCCCCCTCCAGACTAACTAACTAACCAACCCAACACAGCAGACCGAGTCCGCGCAGGAGACATGGGTCTGCGGAGACACCCAGGGGGGGAAACTCTTCCCAGCGACCCACCACAGCAACTCTGACCGTCCAGGGAAACAGGCCTCCATCTTCTCTTCACCTGTTTAGTTTTTTTATTTGCACTTTTTTTTTTTAACTCGACTGACGGGCCGGAAGAGAGAGGTAGACGTCGCATATGCGTTTGTGATACCTGAGGCAAATTAAAGGGCCACACCTTCACCTGTAGGACGACAGGTAAGCTCGGACTCTTGTTCTATCTTTACTTTAAATAATAAAAAAAATGTTGTTTAAATGCGCCTTTTTTATGCAGTTTCGAGTTATGGGAGGGAATGAGGTTATTATTAAACATTGGTTAACGCGGCTACGACAGATGGCCGGCCGGTACGGTAGAAAGACAGCATCACTTCTCAGCTATATGGATTAAAAACACCTTAACAGAGCCGCCGAAGGGCTGGATTTGGTTTGCAGAAAACAAGCCGAGGAGTTATTTCAGTTTCTAGCCGAAAGCGCACACCTGTTGGACTGCAAAGCGTCACTAAATAAGATTATCTCCGCATCTGTGCGTCATTCATAGGGGGGGAAATAGCTGCTGTTTTACACACAGGTGATAAAACCTCGCCGTTTATTTCCTCGTTCATTTAAGCGACGTATGGTTTAACTAAACAGGTGGAATATGTTTAAGGTGGTGCTCCTGCTCCACGGGGGAGTCACACACACACAAACACACGCACACATACACCAGAAACTTTCCATAACAGAGAGCTGCTGTAGAGGTGAGGTTAATGAGTAAACACGGGGCTGCTGGTGGGTCGCTCCTGATTGGTGGAGGTGGAAACCAGGAGGTGGTCCTGCACACATGACTGGCCTTGGCTGGTGTTTGTTCCTCCAACATGAAGCTGACCCCTGGACCAGAACCTTCTGATGCATTGCAGCGGCGTAACGCATCGCTCGGTGTCCTAAAAACCTTTCATGTCAGAGCTGTGTCGTGGCCCCTGCTCTCTGTTTTTTGTTGTTTTTTTTAGTGGCAGCTCAGTGCTCAAAACAAGGTATTAAAAGTGGATGCAAATGATCTGTGGTTGCTGAGCTCAGGACTACACCTGTAACAGGATGTGCACCTGAGGCCCGGCGCTGTTGTTTACATTGTGTTAAGGTATCGGGTTGCAGCAGATGGTGTGTTGGAGATAAGGGATGTGTTGTTCTGTAACAGTGGGGAAACCAGTTTCCTTTTTTAATAATAATAATAATAATAATAATAATAATAAAGCAGAGAAACACAGGAATAAACATTTAGAAATCAAAAGACGTTAATTGCTTTGAAATATTTTTTATGTTTGTTGTTTTTAAAACCACATCACGAACCAAAACATTTTCCCTTTTTTTTCCCCCGTTGCAAAACAGCTGAAGCTTCATTTTAATGCGTGGCTTCAGACCCTCAATTGTGTCTGGGTCTGGACTTGGACTAGGCCGTTATAACACATGAATATGCTTTGATCTAAACCTGCCCAGCGTGGCGTTGGCTGTGTGTTCGGTGTCACTTTCCAGCGGTTGCGTAAACATCCGCCCCCGCATCGGGTTCTTTTGACGCCGGTACGCAGGATTGCGCCGTGACTGTCCTGTATTTGGGTTCATCTGCTATCGACCCGTCGACTCTGACCGGCCTCCCTATCGCCGCTTAAAGCAAAAGCTTCTCCACCGCACGCTTCAGCCACTTTCATGTGTCGGAGCGGAAAAAGGTGTGTTACTTGTAGGCCAGGTGGTTCAGCTTGGTGTCGGCTGATCAGAGCAACTTTGTGCACAATTTTGCTGTGTCTCTGATGTAGAATGAGGCAAACCGCAAGTAGGACTTCTTTTCAAAAATGGCTTTCTTCTTGCCATTCTTTAAAAAAAAAAAAGGCCAGATTCCTGGAGTTCAACGCCAATATAAGATGATCTTACACCTTAGCTGCGGACCTCTGCACCTCCTCCAGACGTGCCATGGGTCTGTTGGCTGCTTGTCTGAG
This sequence comes from Fundulus heteroclitus, assembly GCF_011125445.2. Lineage (NCBI taxonomy): Eukaryota > Metazoa > Chordata > Actinopteri > Cyprinodontiformes > Fundulidae > Fundulus > Fundulus heteroclitus. The sequence goes on from NC_046374.1 coordinate 16,216,382, forward strand.
TCGTTCCTGCCTTTTGTTGATTTAGACAGACGGCCACGTCATCCTGGGTCGGCACAGCCGGGCCATTCTCCTTTCACGTTCAGATCCTGGAAAATTGCTTTACCCCCTAACTCTGCTTTAAACCTCTCCACAGCTTCATCCCTGAACGTTTTCTCTGTCTCACATAAACTCCCGATGAAGTAAATTGCAGTTTGTCTTTGTGATGTGACAAAATCTGGAAAAGTCTTAGAGACGGAAACTTGGGCGAGGCGGTGTGGGATTCTTTTTTTTTTTTTGTTTGCTTGTTTTCTGATTCCCTTGGACAATCGCCTCCTCTGCTTCTTCGGCCCGAAGGTCGGAGCAATTTTTAGGCCACGTTCGCGCACGTCGCGTCGGCAATTACTCAGCAAGTCTGTGAAATTAACAGCTGGATCATGGCGGCAATTTCCACAATCAGCGTAATCACCGTAATTGCTGTTTATCGAACAGAAGCAATAAGTCGCCTCATTCGGCGTTTCAGACGGAAGACGCTTTGCATGATTGCAAGTGTTTGGTGAAACAGAAACAAGGTAGCATCTTCCCACAACGCGCAGTTAGATTCTAGAAATGAGATATTTTCCTTTTAATTGCAAAGGGTGTGGGAAAAGAAAATGAAATAAAACGAGTGAGTCACCAATATCTAATTGAATCTTTCCAGTGATATCTGTGTTGTAGAAAGGAATAAAGCAAAAAAAAAGCAGTAGTCATGCAGCATTAAACCTGCCAGTTTAATTGTAAAATATTACAGACTTTGTGATCAGTTTTGAGCACTTAAATCCAGACCTGAACCAATCAGGTGTCTACTAGGCCATGTCGACTTTCGTGTTTCTGTCCGAGGACTGCGGGAAAAACAAACATGTTCTCTAAACTGTTCTTCGTTCAACAGTTAAAAAGAAGATACGTTGATCCTTAAAGAAATGGATGAACGGAGCTGTTGTCATATTACGTTTAGACATCAACCTAAATGTCACTAACCTTTACTTGATTGTTCTTGATCTCAGAGAGAGTTTGAAAGAAGAAAAAAGGGGAGTTTTCACCTTTAATGCACAAGAAAAACTAAATTTAGTCACAACGGAGCTGCATCTGGCGCAGTTGGATCACTGATTGGTGGACGGCTAGTAAAAGGGAGCCAGAAAGGAAGAGGTTTATCTAATAACTGCACTTTGTGACATTTTAACACGTTAGTAAGAATGGCCGCCGCTCAGTAGAAAGTGTCTGAAGATGTCTGGATGCTGATGCTGCGGTGAGTGATTGAGGAATTTGTCTGAGTTAACTTTTGGTTTTGGTTTTTCTTCCGTGCCATTTTATTTAAATAAAATAGGACTGAATTGAAAACTGACTTGAATCATTCTACATATTAGACATTTCTTTATTTTTTGGACTGTTTGTTGTGACAGTAGCGTTCCCCTGTCCAGAAATAATTTCTCCCACAGGAAGCTAATAAAGAAATATTGAATCTTGATTATTTTTTTTTTTTTTTTTTTTTTTTTTTTTTTTTTTTTTTTTTTTTATCGCTCAAGTCAGATTAGGTCTGTACACATGCAGTGAAGTCAATTTGTTTTTTTTAATTTTATTTTTTTCTATTGCTGCTACATGCTCCAGTTTGTGCCCCAGCAGACGTTACAGGTTAGACGGCTAAAAGTCCTAAAACGGTGACAGGTTACAGATTTCCGCTGCCATCTTGTTTGGGTCTGTTTGACCAGCGCTGGGTCATGTCTGGCGTTAGGAAGCAACATGTCTCATCTCTATATTTAGTCATAAAACGTTAGACTGAAACACAACACATGTTCCTCTTGTGCATTTTTGTGCCACCCAGCTTCGTTTTCTCCCACACTCCATCTACTTTGAATGAACCTGATTGGTTAAAACGGTAAATCTAATTAACCATCCATATCCGATTTTTTTATTTATTTATTTTTATTGACACCATCTGTGTAGAGATTGAGTTTGCTTAACACGCGGCATATTCTTATCTTCTTGATCTTGCGTTGTTTTTACAACCGAACACTTCCACGCCTTTTGTTGGGATCGTATGTCATGAACCGACACAAAGAGCAGGATTGGAAACTGGACGGTGTCTTAAAACGACATTTAAGAGCAAAATGTGAGGCGTGCGTTGCGCATTTGTATTTAGCCTCGTTCACTCTGGTGCACCAGCGTAAAGTCCAGTGCAACGTACAGAAGCCACCCAGTTATTAGTTAGTTCCCCCTGGGCGTTACTTGATCTCGGTTTAAATACAGCGGCTCTGTGAAGGCCTCGCCTTCAGACAACGATGGCGGCGCTCATCATTCCCCATGGTGACACACGGCGGCGGTAGCATCATGCTGTGGGGAGGCTTTCCTTCAGAGGGTTAGTAGTGATACTGACCCGATGGGATTGATTTTATGTATTTTTTTAAAGCATGCCATGTTTTTCAGATTCTCTTCTGCAAAAGAATTGCAAACTGCATAATTTTCTGTCCACTTCAGACTTGTTTACCCTCTGAAGAAGAGTCCAGGGCTCCTGGGCAGTGGAAGAAAACAAGCAGCAGGTCTGCTTGCTGCGTAACAGAGAACAGGGCAGAGCTATTGATGAGTGTGGGCTGCCGGGTAACACAGAGGAGACGGGACTTGTTTACTGTAGACTGCCGCTCCGGGGGCCGTGTGAGGGAGGCGGCACATCGCGTTACAACCCACAGAAACACACCAGCCGACACAGTCAGTCTCGTCCGTGTCTGAGATCTGTAGACGCGTCGGGATGTTGCTCGGCACCGAGCTTTAGGGAAACGGACCGATCTCATCCGGCCTATTCAAATCGGCCACCTCGAGGTCACCCTGCCAAACGCGCCTGTCAAGCACTCAGATCCAGCGCCACAGCCACGTCCTGACCAGAGGTCCATCCTGTCACACACGTTTAATAGATTCCCGGGCTTCTTTTTCTTTTTTTTTTTGTGCGTGTAATTGGAAAACGTCACAGAGTAAAAGGAAGGGGACGAAAAGCTGCAGCTGCTTGCGTTATCAGGTCAGGAAGGGCAATCTCGTCATCTGCTTTGATAAGATATGAAAAGCAGCACAAAGCCGTGGCCAAAGCGGCGGCGTTTTTTTTTGCCTGTCGGTGCGGAGACTTTGAAACGCTGCGGTGACATCTTAGCTGGGACCTAAGAGCCTCGCAGCTGATAAGAGGTTTCTAAAACGAAGCCTCTTATCAAAACGCTCGGGTTTGCTTTCAGCTGAGAGTCACACCAGCAGCAGGCGGCGGGGGAACTCCTGTCAATAAGGGGTTTGTTCTCAGGATCACTTAAAAGACCTCCAGTTTGTCACTTAAAATGTTAGAAAACTCCGTTCGCAGCCGGGTAACCAAAGATCCCGTCAGGCCTGGGAGAAAGGTAGATGGTCAGGTAAACAAGGCATGTCCAGATAACCATCAATCCCACAGATTAGAAGAGTATTTACACATTAGATGAGCCTCCCTGTTCCTAAACACCCTCCAGTTTGGCTTTGATGTTGCCTATTCGTCTCATGTGATTTTTATGAAATGAAAAAAAAATTGTTCTCTGTAAAAACTGTGCAAACTGTGCTTGATGATGACTTCTAGGCAAGACAAGTTTATTTATAAAGTACTTTTCAATAACAAGAATATTCAAAGTACTGTTTTAGCAGCTAGCATCAGTGTATATAATTAATATATATAAGTATTAGATAATATGATAATGATAATGTCATTTTCAGTTGTATTTTTTAGGTGAATTATGAATTGTATTGTCTACAGTATATTTTAGGAAAACGGGCTACTGTTGGTGCTGTCTTTCTGCTTTGGCTTCACAGAAAATATAGACCCCAGATAATGAGTAGTCTGCCTACTGGGAGGAAAATTAAACAAAGCTCAATATTTGCATCTCAACAACAAGGTTTTATTGAATAGTTGCTTGTGGCCGACGTGTGTCGTGTTGCCGTTGATGAAAGGTAGTTGCAGTTTTTGAACAGCTTCGCTACCATTCCCCTCTCTACCGTCTGAAACATTTTATGCTGCGTTAAGCAACAAATGTCACCAATTACATGACAGGCACAGAGAGCCTGAAGGCATCGCAATTAGGTAATTGGCTTAAACCTGTCCAGGCTGTTCTTCACATGTGCGTATCGCACACAGGGATATTGCAATAAGGTTGTTGTTTTTTGCAAGTAGTTAGGCTAATAACAATGAAAACATTGTTATTATTAAATGCTAATATTCTTTATGGTTTATTTTTAGTCATGCTCTATCGGTTTGATATATCTTCCCTCAAGTGGAGGACTTTAAGTATCTCAGGGTCTTGTTCACGAGTGAGGGGAGAACGGAGCAGGCCATCGACAGACGGATCGGTGCGGCCCCCGCAGTCATGGGTACGCCGTACCGGTCTTGTGGTGAAGCAAGAGCTGAGCCGAAAGCCAAAACTATCGGTTTACTGAACGGTCTCACTCCTACCCTCACCTTTGGTCATGAAATTTGGGTCATGACCGTAAGAACGACAATCTCCGATACAAGCGACTGAATATAGCTTCCTCCGGCACTCCCTTAGAGATTGGGAGAGGAGCTCGACCATTTGGGAAGGGCTGGGAGTAGAGACTCTGTTCCTCCACATCTAGAGGAGTCAGCTGAGGAGGCTCGGGCATTGTACCGGATGCCCCCTGGACGCCTCCCTCAGGAGGTGTTCCAGGCACGTCCCACCGGGAGTAGGCCCAGTGGGCGGCCCAGGACATGCTGGAGAGACTGGCCTTGGAACGTCTCGGGCCTCCCCCAGAGAAATAGACCTAAAAATAAAAAAAAATTCTTGAAATTAAAGTATTTTTCCTTGATTTGAGCAGGTAAATAGGACTATTTGCCAATGGAATAAGATTTTTGCACTTAAAATAGGAACAATTCATCTCCATCGTCTTATTTCAAGTGCAGTATATCTAATTATCTTATTTTAGGGGTAAAAATACTCATTCCATTGGCAGATAGTCTTATTTAGCTCCTCAAATCAAGGGCCAATACATTCATTTCAAGAAAATTTTACTTATTTTTAGTTCTCTTTTTGCAGTGAGGAGGTGCTTGGGGAGAAGGAAGTCTAAGGGTCTCTCTTGCAGAATATAAGCAGAAGACGACGAGTTTGAGTACGAGGAAACACAACTAGTGAGAGTTAGTCCTTTACTGTCAAACACACTACAGAGAGTATGTGGCCTACTGGGTAAAAAATGTCATTCCTGACTCCGGTCTCTGCAACATAGTTTTAATTTAGAAGTTACAACTGGTTTAATCTAATAATCTGGCAATGAAATAACAAGTAATTTGTGGGATCTTAATGAGTTTACCAGAACATTTCTAATCAGGCTGCACAGCATGTAGGGCAGCGCCTGTAATATATTTAGTGAAACTTGTTGTTTAACGCAACAAGAGAGGTGGTAAGATTGTCAAGTCACTAAATGAAGCCGACATTGAGACGGATGTATCGTCACAAGCTGAGTGGATACTGAGAGCAATCTATGATGAGCTTCACGCAACATTTCTTCTGTTCTTATTGTAAAGGGTGTGACACGTGAAGTTCTGTCTTCTTTGATTAACGCTGCCAGGAAAATGAAGCGTACACTGAAATAGCGAGGCCCTGTAATTCACTGCAGTCTTAATAAGTCCACAGCCATCTATAGCCCTGGGCCACAGCAGCAAAACTTGTTTGACATCAATTAAATTAAATTAGCAACAATAGTATCTCACTCTAAAGCAAAACAATGAGTTCAAAAGTCCCGGCTTGACTTTCTTTCTGCAGGGTTGTGGAGACGGCGAGCTCGTCTTCAAAATGCTTTTTCTCAAGACCTTTCTAAAGTCTAAAATACACCCCCCCCCCCCCTCCCCTTCTAATTAGGTTCTGTCTGGAGGCTTTAAAAGTCTCAGGTGGTCTTCCACAGCGGGGTCTCACCATTGTCTGGCGATCAAATACCATTCAAGGCTGGAAGTTTTGATGGTGCAACTTATCAAGTCGCATTTTAGTCTCAATTGAGTTACTTTTCATTTAGTATCCAAGAACTGTCTGACACAATTGTATACAACGTTCATCCTTGTCCCATTTCACCATTTTCATCTTCTTAACACCTTATTTACACATTCATTTGTGTAAACATTACATTTATAATGTATATTTATAGCTTTTCACTTCCGAATCAGGCACAAGTCTTCTGAGAACAATCTATATTAAAAAAAGGAAAACAATAACAAAAAACAAAACAAAACATCACTTACACATTACCCTCAGTTAAACCTTACCCCATTAAGAAAAGGTAATAGTAGGTAGCTAATTCAAGGAACACGTAAATGAGTCCTAAAACAGTAAATTTGATTCGTCATCACTATTAGCAACAATACACTTTTCCCTAAATAGTGTCACAGCGTAGGCTTTCCTATCACCAGCGCTATTTCCCCTGCTTTATGCAGCTCAGTGTTGTAAAAATAAAACAGTTACTGTTTGTATAGTTCAGTAACAATGAGTTGCTTGTATGTTGTCTTAAAGTAAAATTAACGTTAAATGCGTTTTCGGCTACAGCATCAATGACTTGTGGGTTCTTTTGATTGTCCATCAAATAAAAAGGAGTGAGTGGGTCGTCATTAAACACCAGAGAGTAGCAAGTTCTGAGTTTACATATAGGCTACGTTCACACTGCGGGTCTTAATGCTCAAATTCCGATGTTTTGTGAAATCGGATTTCTATGCGAGGTTGTTCACATTACTTTTAAAATGCTGCCTATATGCGACTCCAGTGTGGACTGTTTGCGGCTCCAAACTGACTGCAAAAATGCACAAAAGAACAATAATAATGATGATGATAATAATAATAATAATAATAATAATAATAATAGTGACCAAAGCATCCGTCGGTCCAGCAAACATGGAAGAAATAGGTTTTATGGTTTAAAGTGTCCAACAGAAGCCATTTAGTGTCAGCAGTGCTGAGGAGGGGAGCGCACAAATAAATAGAAAGTGAAACTCTGGTATTTTACTAAGTTTTGGCTGCACATAGATATATTTGGAGACACAGCCAGGAAGGGAGTGGCAGGGATATTAACAAGTCCACAGAGACAGAGTTCATTCATAACTTTAGGAAGTCGAGAGCAACTTTTATTTCCATATGTCAGCGCCTCTCCTCTGGACTCTTAATGCAGAACACTTGTTGCAGTCTGTTGTATCACTTTGCAACGGGTGCAGATTTCTCCGTCTGGTGTTCAGAACTTTAGAGAAATTACTTTAGTATTGTAGACGTGCATAAAGAAGCATCTTTGCCTCTAAGGGTGCAAAATAGTGCAATTAGTTTCATGTTTCTTTCTGTTGTTTAAAACAGATGTTTCTTCCCCACAACAACCATCATGGTGAAGCTGGCAGCGAGCACAGTTCTTTTCTTCCATTTGAAGAGATAGAAGCTTGAGAGATAAGGTGGTGAAATAGACGTTTTTAGGTCTTTGTCACACTCTTGCAATGATCGGCAAACCGCCGATGACACTGCAGTCACAGTTGTCACTACCAGTCCGTTTCACAACAGCAAGGCGGCACCTCGCTCCTCACGCCTCGGATCGTGCTGGGATCTCACCCTGGCGTATTTGTAAGGAAATACCGTGCAGGGGAGGAAGAAAAAAAAAAAGAGCATTGCGTCTACCATAGTGTCTGCAAAGGCCTGTCAAGACAACACGTTGACAGAGCAGCCGCTTCGTCGTGCGCCATCTGTCTCTGGAGAGGAGGTGATCAGGAAAACCCAACAAAGCCAGGAGCATCAATAGGAGAAGGAGGGTTTTCATCACGTGTAAATCTGCAAAACACAAGCATCTGAAGAGGATTAAATGCTTAGTGGGAATGATATCTGAAGCTTGAAATTTCTCCAGTCATGACACAAACTCTGATACACATCAAGTAGGGCCGGACGATACGGACCTAAAATAATCCCTCGATATTTTTAGCCTGAATCCTGATATATGATATTTATCTCAATATGTTTTTATTTTCATAAAGTAATTATAAAAAGGCATGTCTGAATCAAAAGCTTCATCCCAAATGTCTCACAGGCACATTTTCTACCAAACGGCTGAAGATAAATATGAGAAACAAAACAGCTGAAAAAGAACCTACTGGAATACATAAAAATACAATTATTTGGCAAATAGACCATCTTCATATAAACGATACGAAACTGAAAAAATATATATAATTTGATTCTTGTGATATTGCCCAGCCCTAACGTCAAGTAGAAATGCAAATAAAACTGACTTAGTAAAATTTAAAGTCCAGCACACAATACCTTTTATGGTAGCTATAATACAGCGTGGCTGATGGAAACTATTGGGAGGTCAACAGAAGAAATCATCAGCAGATACACTTCTATACAGATCACTCAAAAAGGCCTTCACCAGGACCCCAATCGGATTGGGTCGTTTCTACTCCTGTCATTAAAGCTATTTTTCAAAGAGCCTGGCAGCTTTGCTCCTCCCCTACAGGGCTCTTGATCACTATTTGTTTAGGCTTTCTAAAGGTTTCATAAAATTTCATATGCAGTTAAAGCCAATTACCCTTGTCAAGTTGTATGAAGATCTGCATATTTATGGCATAAAAACTACTAAACATGTTACATAATACCGTTCCTACAATATAAAATAATTTTTTATCAGATGCAATAGAAATAGGTGGAGTAACACAGCACTGCCCCCACCCGTTGCTGTGAAAGGCCCCTACATGTTTCCCTTGCCTACAAGAAATAAACTTTCAATCACAAAAACCTCATGCGGTAATACAGTCTGTATACCAGTCTTCAGCTTGTTATACTTGTGTATATGAAGCCCAGATTGGCCAAAGTGCATATTATGTTATGTGATAAACCAAGAACCAGTTTTTCAGAGAAAAGAGCAGAGTTTGTGGCAGTGGAAACAAAAAGTAGTGCAAAAAAGGACTGGTGACAGTTCAGAACCAGGAATGGTTTCTGAATTCACCTTGTTGGTGCTAAAACATTATATCCTGTCTGTCAAACTGTTATTTTTGCTATTTTTAATAGATTAATTTAGAAATCTTGTCTTTTGGGGCAGGAGATTACGTTTGCAACTAATCCTTTTAAGTTGTCCGATTCATCCCTAGAGTCTAGAGTCTATAAGTCCGAGTTAACAAAAAAAAAACATTCCTCATAAAATGGTCTAGTTCTGGACTGAAAATTAGGTCAAAAGCACCCAAAGTCCAGAGCGAAATCTGAATGACTTTTTGAAATGTTAGAAGAACCTCTTTAGGAGATGAGAATAAAGTCTGTTTGCTTGGTAGCAAGGTATAAAGAAACAAAGGATGACTCAGGACTGTATGTCCTGTTTAAACATATATCTGTTATTACGTCTCCCGGGACTACACCCAGGCTCTATGCTTATGTCCGGTGTACACGTCTCTTGACTCTCAGGAAAAGTACCACTTCGTATTTGAAGGGCAGATAAACTTGTTCCTGTGAATGTATGTGTATAGCTTCAGAAGAAATGGTAGGAACACCTGATAAACCGGAAAAGACTAGAGTTCACATTCAGATATTAAGTGTCTCTCAAAGCGTTCCAGATAATCCGTCATGCGTGCTTCTTATTTCAGATCTCAAGGTTCAAGAATGTAGAACTACCAATTAAGAGCAAGAAACTTAAACAACAGACAGTGAAGAGGATGTCAGACCAGTTGGCCCACTTTGTTGTTACCACACCCTTCCCAGGGTTACCTACATGAATATGATCTCCCTTCTCACTGTCCCGTCAAACACATGAAACACGTACTGTGTGATGAGCCCCGGGTTAGTGGCGGGGTCCGAATTATGACTATAATGTGTCACCAGGCTTACATAAGCTAAATGTTCTGGAAGACGAGGAGGTTCTTCTCTGTTAGCTCGGAGACCTACTTTGGAGAAATGACATAAGAGCTCCATGAAGGTTTGGCAGAAACAGGTCATTTAAGCTCCTTGTTATTGTTTCTCTACCTCATCTACCCGTATTTTGGTCTTGAGTGTTGGTATGTGTAATGTTTGGACCAGCAACTCTACCTCAGAGCAAGACAGAAACGCTTGTGGATGGATTTCAGTCTTCCAAGGGCACAGCAAGAACAAATGGTATCAGATATGCAAGACTGAGAGGAGATCACTTCAGGGTGGTGTAGGGGGGGATGTTTTGTGGATGCCTGATGTCAAACGACCAAAGTCACTGTGTGCCGTGGGACATTTCACACTCACCTGAAGTTATTTTGCATTCTAATGTAATGTTCTATAATTCACTTCTTGACTTCTTGTATGGAAATGTAGTTAGTGACTGCTGTAAATTTGATCTACCAGAAGAAAGCCACTCATAGTTCTTTTGGTTTGATCAGGGGTCATAATCCGTTTACTGGGCCAAACCAGGGTCAGAACCACAGTCAATGGAATCTAAAATCTTCTGAAAAATCTACTATTACGTCATGTTAGACATACGGGGTCCATAATTTATTAAGATACATAACAAATCAGAGAAATAAACCAATGTCCTTTTTAGAAGCTAGGGTTTCAGAGGCTGCTTATTTGAGATAAAGCTACAAAAAGATTTTATTTAGATTTATTGAATCAGGGTTTTGACCTACAGAGGTGCAGAAATCCAGTGTTTTTTTTTTTTTGTTCTGCACTCTAAAGGTAATATCCCAGAACTATAAAAATGGATGTACCCATAAACATCCATGAAATGTATGAAAAATAAATACATATTTAAACATGTATGTTTGGATTAAAATGTTGGGACTTTTACCTGTAATCGTTTCAGCGATCAGCAGGGTGAAGACATTGTTTTAAATAACACCGGCAGCTTCACAAGCTTTGTTGACGTACCACTTCACCACAGCCTCCTCCCTATGCAAACTTCAGTGAGAAGAATGGCATCACAACATTCAGTGCTGCTCTGAACATTTTCAGCCTTAACTTGAAGCGCAAGAATCCAACCAGCACATCGGACTTTGACCCAGTAAAGTCTGGCGGATATTCAAATGACACTTCCTGACAAATATATGGATGACTGAGGTCACCTTAGGAACTGCCATCAGATAAACCAAAGATTATTTTTAGTGCAGGGGGATTTTTAGCTGCTTCCTTTCACTGTGGCTGAATTGTTCACATTTAGCTGTTCAGTGTTCTGACGTAGGGCCTTCACTGTTCACTGTATCCACTTTACGCCTCGCTGCACGTGTACGTGACCGGCAGGTAATCCAATCCAATCACTTTAAACACACAGAGACCAAAGTGTTGTACAAAAAACGATATAGGAAAATAAACAAACAAAAAAAAAAACTGGCAAAATATATATATATATATATATATATATATATATATATATATATATATATATATATATATATATATATATATATATATATATATATATATATATATATATATATATATATATATATATACACTTTGTTTATTTTACATAAAGTTAAGGTGAACTGGTAGCCCTTCATATGACACAACACCAATGAAGTAGCTCTCAGTTTCAAAAAGGTCGGGGACCCCTGATCTATAGAGTGCGGATAGTGCCTCTTTTTTCAAATAGAGCCACACTATTATCCAAACGAACACACCAATTGTTACTAAGCCTGTCGTCATCTGAAAAGGAAGAAAAAGCATCTTTCAACACATCTGCCTTGGGAAAAAAAACATATGTTTGTTTCAGATCAGTGTTCAGAGTGTGGCTGTTTTATGGCTTTAAGGCCTAAGCGTTAAGTCTAGGAATGTTGGATAATGCCCAGTCCTGATACTGTCCATTCATGAGCCAAACACTCTATATGGTCAACCTTTGATAATATAAGATAAGATAGGCTTTATTGATCTCTCATTGGAGAAATTTACATGTAATGCTTCAAAGATAATGGAGAAAGTCTACTGTTTTTAATCGGTGAACCTCTCTTTTTATTTTCCGCAGATGTTTTTAGAACATCTGCAGACTCAGTTTTATAAGTGAGAGCTGTTGTTGCAGTGTTGTTCCCTGGAGAAGGTGGAGGCTATGTTGCACTTTGCAAACAATAAAACAGAAGACACAAACTAAACAATGGTTGACCACACCTTTGAGACAAAGGCAGTAAGGTCTTTGCTTTGAATTGGAGTTTCTTCTTTATGTCCCATACATTTTGCTTACTCTTTCTCCAGAAGAAAAATATATGCTGCATCAAAACTCTGTGCTTACAGTTTTCTCTGTTGTGCTTCACAAGTCTTTTATTGGATGTTTAGAAATGGTTTGGGTGGTTTGTCCTTTTCTAATTGATGGTAGAGAAAAGGGTTTTGGGTGTTTGAAATAGTCCAGTAACAACCAGTCCAACGAAGCAGTGACCATTCTACAGTGAAATGTTTGCTCAGATGTTTTCACAGATCAGAGGACTGTGCCAGTCGTGCTTATAGTACCAAATGCATCATCGTCTAGAGTTTAGTAGCTTTATAATATTGTTTTCTTTTTGATGCAGCAGCTTCATAAAACCAACGTCTGAACTGTTGCCTCATATTGAGCGTAGTCACATTTTTAAGCGTCTCATTCGCTGACAATAAAATCCTCCATTTATTGTGACAAAAGATTCCTATTTTATGAATAAAAAAAGACAAAATTACATTTGCCCTGGCTCTCCTTGGAAGAGCTATTTTCAGCCTTATCTTTCCTGGTGAGATTTTCCTCCTGCAGCAGTTGCTCATGAAAGGCCCTGACTGCCCAATCTGCAGGTGTTCCCTAGATTTCAATCCATAGCACATTTAGGCGACACTCTACAACAATCTCAATTTCATTGCACCTGTTCCTCCAAGATGAAATGTTTCAATTTCCCCCGCAGGAAACTCACAAAGTGAAGAAATGGGAGCCCCGCCAAGCTGCCAGCCCTGAAATATCTCTCCCCTTCAGTAATCGTCCGGCGATCTTCCCCATCATAAAAAAAAAAAAAACCCGAGCAATATATAATATATTGAATGGCACAGGCAGCAGATAAGGCACTATTATTGCCAGCCAACAATGGCCAATATCTGAATGAATGATAGTCATTTGATGCACAGATTGGATCTGTGATCTCATTATTAGTTTGAAAAGTCTCCAGGAAGGCAACATGATTGGTTATTTGGATGCTGAGATGTGAGTTTGAGCCAGCAGAGTAACCCGCGGGAGGCTGGAGAGCCTGGTCTTACTGTAATTTGAGCAGAGTTGTTTGGAAATTGACTTTAGCCCTTCCCAGATTGATGGACAATGACTTCTCTAGGATCGCTGTTGACATCTTTCTTCGTCGGCGTAGTCATTGTGACCACCTCTATAACGGCAGGAGTGTTAACTTTCTGCTCTGGAGCATACAGGGCTGTATCAACATAGCGCTATGTTAAGATATTGCCACTGATGATGGCGCTGCAAACTAGTGAATCACTTGGTGTACTTAGTTTTCCATGCACAGCTTTTCAATTACTGCTCCATATTTGTTTAGTTAACAATAGTCATGTTTCTAGCAACATTTTTTTATGCACATTTTAAAGTAATCTTGGCGTCCCTAACACTCTGTTAGCTTTCACTGTATTGGACTCCGATATCTGTAATCCTGAATTTACACAGCGTCCTTCTCCACTCGTGTTCAATCTATTATAATCTCCAATTATAAAAACTGAAAGCATCTACGCAGCCTCCAGAAGGTTGACCATCTGTTAAAATTAAACAAAATTTTCTTAAAGCCCTCGTTATGTTGAATATATGAAAGAATATGTGTGCATGTACATATATATTAATTTACTTATGTTTGAGTGTCTATTAGCAATTGTATACATTAAATAAAGTAGATCAATAACTGGGCTATATACATTAACTTGGGTATTCGGAACCTAACAATTAATTGCACCAAAATAAGCAACAACTGCAGCTTCTCTGCACTAAAAGTGAAGCAATTTTAACTTCCACCGAACAAGTTATTTCGGTTTGATTTCCACATTTATGTCTAGCTTTTATTGCGCGATCTGGAGCACCTCTGGGTTCTGCAGTGGGGCGGAGTCCTTCTAATGAAGATTAGGACGCTGCGTAAATGAGGGGTTAGTTTGCTAACAAAGCTCACAAGACGTAGAAGCAATCGGATGAAGGCACGTTATCGGCTTACTATGCATGTACACGTCACAACGTCATTGTTATGATAAAAACAGAAGAAGACGCCATTGCGCAACAGAGGGGAGGCTTAAATGGTTCCACTGCTGTGTAAATGTTAGATTTCAACGTAATTTATCTTGAGCTAAAAAAAAAAACTATGCCACGTTCGTCATGCTAGCAGTGCAGCATCTTTTGTCTGATGGCGTGCGACACAGACCGAGTGACAGCCGTTGGTTAGCATTAGCTTCCGCTAATTTGTTTAGAAAGATTAACAATTTCTGTCTTACTTGAATGGTATGTTCACTTGTTTTTCCCATTTTTAAGAGTGGAAAACGACAGATTGCCAGTTAAAAGTTCGGAGACACTGATGTAAGTCGTGAGGTATGCCTGTTGCAGTGGCACTGGGGATTTTGGTAACAAGGGATTGTTTTTCCTCACTGAAAAAAAATATAAAATGTTTTTCTTCACTGAATAATAAAAAAAAAAAAAGTTTTTGTTTTTACAAAATTTTGTTTTAGTGTAAAACTGCACTAAAATGCCTACAAAAAATAAATGTAAATTTGTTTTGTGATCCAGAACTAAAAGTAAACTGAACGTTTCTTTGCAAAACAAGGATGAGAATTATGTGCCTCTAATAATTTTACTGCTAATATTTTGTTGTCACTGATAACAAACCCAATAAGGTAATTATCAACTTTACATACTGCAGATAAACATTTGCTGATTGTTCAGCTCTGCTTTACGCTGAAAGCTTTTGCTTTTATTAACGATTAAACAGTGTTTAGTAAATGCAAAGTAAAATATATATATATTAAAAAAAAAAAAAGAGGGAAAGCTTGCAACTGGCTTCTTAACACGTAAGTGTTTCCCAATTTGGGATCCTAGGATCGGACTTTGAAAATGGCGGATGATAGAATTAGATCAGCTCAAAAAAGAGTTTAAAGCTCTTTGGTTCTGAAAAGACAGGAGAGGAGAAGTCGTGTAATCGGGTTGGTCCCTTGTATGGATATAGTGGGGTTTTAACAAATCTTGCTGAATATTTAATGTTGGCTCTAATCTAATCTTAGATACTGTTTGTGTTACATAATTCTCCTGCGTTTGCTTTTTTTTAGCACGTTTGTTTCAGATTCTCAAAGAACCAGCTGCGTTTTTTTTTTTTTTTTTTTTTTTACTGTGGTGACTTGCTAGTGTACGCCCAACCTATTGAAACCTTTATGCTGACAGACTGATTAAGTCACTCTGTTCCCATATGTGGCCATAATAAAAAGGTAATTGTTAGATGGTTCTTTAATGTCATAAAGTATTTTCGGAACAAGTAACACCAAAAAACTGATACCACTTCAGCTCGTTTTTATAAAGCCGTTTTATTTGCATTCATTGTCGGTTAAGTTGTAAATATTAATCACTTTAACTATTGTCCTCCGTTTCTCATTCAAAGAAGACGCTCTCTTGCTTTTATCTCAAGTTGGCAACTACAAATCGAAGTGTTCCCAGAGAAGGGCTTAAACTGCCAATTGTTTCTCTTCAGCTCAAATCTATTTTTGCCTCCTATGGTTTTCTACGATCTTACTCAGCAAACACATTGTGGCACGACGACAGCCGCGAGTCGACACTCTGGAGCCAAAGCATACCTTTTCTGGGAGGGGGGGAGTTGTCTTTGACTTTTAATGCTAACCATCCATCTGTTATCAGAGCTGTGATGTAACTGGCCACTTCAGCTCAGAGGAGCCTTTTTTTCCCCTCTTTTCTTTCTCAGTAGCCGGGGCCACCGTGGTAATTTCCTCCGAGCGGATTCTTTTTGTTGAGCAGGAGCAGGATGGTTCGCCCAAGGCAGGGAACACCACAATCACATTGTCAGCACTCAAACAGCCCAGAGACTCTTTTTGCCTTGCAAATACGCAGCTCAACCCAACTCGGATGCAAACCAGCGAGGCAGCTATTAATCATCCCCCTCTGACATGTTTGCTCTCAGTGTACGTTGGAGTCATTCTCTACACTTTAATAGATTATGCCTCTTGTGGCCGACCACAGAGTTTATCACTGGACTAAAAGAGGCACTTCACATTTTGAATGCTGATATACATTTTCAGCAGATTTAATTATAGACTCATTAAATATATTAATCAGATGTTTTTACCAATTTACAATTCATAAGTACCACTTTATTGCAGCCACACAAACCAAATGAGCGATTCTTGACATATAATACACATACAATTGTTAATGCAGGCGGTGTTTTGTTATTCACACATATGTTGACGTGCAGATTAACAGGCAAGTGTTTTTTTTATAGGCAGGCAGAGGAAAGCAGGTACTACAAATAGCAAAGCAAGTATGTAATGTGAATATTTACAGTGGCTCTGTAAATTGTGCAAATCCTTGTTCAAATGACAGTTTGTCATGTAAACAAAACACCACCGCAGATCTTTTCAAAACTTGTTTTTCCACATATAATGTGGCGGTTCAACTGAAGAACAAACACATTTATTAGAAGAAGAAGAAAACTAATTAAAAAAAAATAAAAGCTAAAATAGCCTAGCTGCATAGATTTTCACGCCTTTAAGATTGTTTCATTCAAGCGTCCTTAGATGCAGTTTCAGCATTCAGCCTTCTTAAGTCCGCTCAGTTTGAGCCCTTTAGCTAAAGCCTTAGTTTCCATAGAGCTTAGAAATGATCAAGATCATGTCATTGTTCAAAAGGAACAGTCAGGAGAAGGGATTATATGTAAGGTCAATCTGAGAGAATATTGGAAATTAGAAAAACTACGGTAGCCATTTCTCTAAAACCGGAGAGAAAAGTTGAGTCAGAAACAGATCAGGGAGGCAACGCTGAAGGAACTACAGGCAAATTACAACACAAATTAGTTTCTCTTTCACGTGAAAACACGTGTGCTGTACTGTCCATGTATGAACTAAAGACTTCGGGTGATCAAAACATTGTTCCTTTAAGCCAAGCCAATAACAGCCCTAACAACTCCTCGTTACAGAGGAGTGGACCAGTTTCGGTCCAATCTGTTGGCTTAATGGCTTTAACGACCGCCCATTACTAAGGGGTGGACCTGTTTCTGTTTAATTTGCATGTTATCTAAGTCATTACAGGGCCTTTGTTTGGCAATGGTATAAAGCTTGTTACTCCACATTACTCCAGACTTTTTGAATTGAGAAAGCTTCCTGGAGAGGAAGCAAAACGTCTCCAACTACGGAAAACAAGTCCAGTTGCTTTGTTTTTTACCTTTTTTTGGAAAAACTAAAGATTTAGTTTGTAAGAGGAAAGCATTTTCTTGAAAAACAAAAAAATTAAATCAGCCCTAAAATGTCCCTAAACCTCATAGGAAAAGGTGTCATGGCAGAATGAAAGCAAGTGGAGGTTCTGGACCACAATAGCAAAGGATACCCTGCAGATCACAGAAAGAGCACCATACCCACAGTAAAACATGGCGGTGGCAGCATTAGGCTCCGGGGTTATTTTTCTTCAGCTGGAACTGAAGCTTTTGCCAAGGTGGATGAAGTTCATAGTTTCCTGGATCTGATGGTTTTGACCAGTGCTGAATCCGACAGAAAATGGGTTGGCTCCCCTGCAGAAGGCTGCGGACTACAGACGTTCACACAGTCTGGTTGATTTTTGCTTGGCAGGGTAGCTGAATGTTACAGAGGCAGGACTATTGCATCAGGATGGCCTCCGGTAAAACAAACAACCTAAATACTTAACCTGAATCAAAAGATGCTTTAACAAAGTATGAGTTTAAGACTCTACACCCTGATTAAACGTATTTCCTGCTGCCTTTTTTCCTCATTTAGAGATTATTTACTTTTGAGAATATATCTGGGAATTAACTATTTATGGTTTACCTTTTTTAATTTACAAAAGTCTCATTTTAACACAGCTGTGGACACAGGGCTGCGTACACATGGTCAATTTCCCTCTCTGGGTCGTGGGTCAGTCTCTGACTCAAGCGGAAGAGTTTAAGTATCTTGGTGTCCTGTTCACTAGTGATGTGGTGATGGAGCGGTGGACGGAGCGTCGGATCGGGCCTTTGTCTGCAGTAATGAGGGTGCTGCTCTGGTCTATTGTGGTGAAGAAAGAGCTTAGCCGTGGGATCCCCCAAAATGAGCTGGAGGATGTCGCTGGGGAGAGGGATGACTGGGTTACACACCTGGACCTGCTGCCTCCATGATCTGATGGCAGATAACCTTTAGACAATAGATGGGTGTATGGATGTGTGCATGTTTGGAGTGGTGGCCTAGCGGTTAGAGCATTGCGCATTGCTCTTGTGTCCCGGAGGTTCTGAGTTCAATTCCCACAGGCTGCCACTCTGGGTCCCTGAGCAAGACCCTTAACCCCAGACTGCTCCCCAGGGCGCCGCACAGTGGCAGCCCACTGCTCCTCAGGGGAATGGGTTAAATGCAGAAGTGAATTTCTCCATTGTGAGATCAACAAAGTTCTAATTAAATGTTTGACAGCTACTATACCCATATTTGCACATTTAAAAGTAACACTTTTCTCTCTTTTGGTACCTTTTCTTGTGTAATTCTTCAGTTATTACAACAGCTCATAATTTAACACTTTTGTTTAAAATTGTAAGAATTAACTAAACTTGGTTTAGTCAAAACTACATATTAAACGACAGTCATTGCACAAAGGAACTACATCCCTGTAAATCCTTAGGTTTTGCCTATTTTGAATCAGTCTAGGGTTTTTAGGGTGTATTTATTAGGGCTGGACGATAAAGAAATAAAGCATATCGATAAAATAGAAATCACATTGATCGATATCGATAATTATCAAAAGAAATTCTAAATATACCTTTTAAGTGCAGCCCTGGCCATTTTAACACAACCCTTTATTCAACAAACTAGTTTGTGATTGGTTGGGAGGATGCAATATCTAAAGTATTAACCTACATGATAGGCTAGAATGCACTGTTCTTTTATTGAACTTTTTATTGACCCCTGTTTTTTATATTGAACCATACGTCTATTGATCGATATATATCGTTATTGAATTATCGTCCAGCCCTAGTATTTATTAATATTTAAATAATTTTAGAAGCTGGTAGACACCAGGCCGTTTTTATGTAAAAACCCCAGAAGTGATAGAGGGCGTTGCTACTTTCCGTTTTTTTTTTACCACGACTGTATATTTGGCAGGATGGTGGGCTGCGGCTGCTCCCCGAATTAATCCGAGCAGCCTGCAAGACTTTGAGGCAGCTGCATTAAAAACACCCCTGAGGTTGTGCAGAGCAGAAAGCTTCAAACACATATCAGTGATAAATGGGATATACATAATGCATCAGACAGGAAATGCCACTGCAAAACAATAAAACAGGAGGAGGTCTGTTAGATGAAATGGGGTGGAGGGGGGAAAAATTGGCTCATCCCAGCAGCCTGGAGCTCTTCAGAGGATTATTGACCTGCTCCGACGTGAACTGTAGTTGTAAAAGTTGGCTGATTGTGACGGCGTCGCTCTCACGGGACCAACACGAGGCTGCAGTGATGTGATGCTTCTCGAAGCCCTCCGGGGAAATAGGCTGCTCTTCTTCTTCTGCTGCGGCCCCAGGAGGACACGGGACACTCCGGCTGGGCGGGTGCTCTGCAGAGCAGCAGTGTGTGAAGCAGGGTCTACTTAAAGAGCAGCCTGTCGCAGCATCCGGCGCCGCTCTAAATTGCCCTCTTGTGGGTTTTAACCGTGAAGGTGTCAGAAGTCCGCGTGAACGGGCAGATAAAGGCAAAGCCGGGGTTTGTTGCTACCGGATCACGGTCAAGCCCGCCTCAAATCAGAAGGCTCCGTTTTGATGAGGAGAGAGCAAGGCCCTCAGAGATGAGAGGGACATCATCATGAGCTCTGTTTGCCAGCTAAGTGTCATTTTTTTCGCCCCAAATCCTCAATGCAGACGCCCACTTTTGCCTCTAAACCCAGCTGCAAACCTGCAGGAGGATAATCGCACACCTTGGGGTGAAGCAACGCCAGATTTTGTTGCTTTTCAACAAATATCACAAGTCTCCACCAAAAGATGACCTCTGCGTCCAACCGGCCTTCAGCCACGGCCCCGTTTGTGATGAAACCTGCATAACCAGCTGTTACATGAATAAACTTAGCGTCCTTGAAGCTGTTTAGTCGATACTAACATATAGATCGGTATGACTGGAGACTGGAGAAACTCTTGCATCATGGTCAGAGCTGGAGCACTTTCTTACACTGCTTAATCAGGCTGCTTTCAGCTAGCCCTGTTGCATTTTGATTGGTTACCGAGGCCATGCGGTAACCAATCAAGGTTTTGATTTTCACAAATCCGGACACCGCAGCGGTCCTGTGTCAAGCTCCAGTGAAGTACATAAGCCAAACAGGAAGGTAGATCCCACGTTGAAATAACTTCCTGTGTATTTCGTAATAAAAGAATTCTGCAAACTCTGCATTTTCTCTCCTTCTCTGCCTGCGCGCACGCATTCGCTCGGAAATGCGTACATTACGTCGTAACCGGTGACATGGAATCCAACGTGTGTGGTTGACCACGTGCATCAATAGTGAGGAAAAACAACGAGGTAGTGCTTGTACAGCCAAATACAGCTATTGTTTCCCGGGCACTTCATAAATATTGCACTAGTTATCGCGTGAACCCACGTGAACTTCTGTTCTCGCGAGCGTACTCCTGAAAGAGTACTGCTGCATCATAGTCAAGGTTATAAACCGTGAAGTTAGGGCTGGGTGAAGAATCTATTTAATCAAATAATTTGAATTTGCAATTTAAGATTTGGAAAATCTGGATTTTATTTTGCCAGTGCACTCAGTGGGCTTCCATGAAGAGAAATGCATGCAATGCTGAATGTATGTTTAGGAAAATATGTTGTCAAAATATTGTAAAGGGGAAACTTTTTTTGACCATAAGAGGAGGCAGTTAATTTAATTCATTTACTTATTTTTTTTAATTAGTTTGAAGTTACACAAGTGAGGCTTGTTCTGTTCTTAGCTCGTTGTGTAACGCCACTAGCAGCAAACATTTTGTTGTATTTTCATTGTTTACAACGGCAGTGCCGCCATCTTGTTTTACAAGCATGTTTCACAGCTTGTATTTAGTTGCACTTTGAATTCAGGTCAACTCCCAGACGAAATGTTTGAAATAAAATCAATAATTTCTTTAATTTCTTTTTGTGAAACGTAAACGTGGGGGGAAAAAAATCGATAAGTCGGATTTGGTATAACAAAATCGGAGATTTAATTTTTAAGCCATATCCCCCGGCCCTATATGAAGTTGAGGCTCAAAGTTAAGCAGCTTTATTAAATGATTTCACTGCGGGGCTGCTTTAAAGATGCCACGTATTTAAACGTCAGTGGACTGTCATGAAGTGAGTCCTTAAAGGGTTGTTGTGTTACATCAAAAGCAATTGCTCATCGCTCTGAATGGCCTAATAAAAAAACTGCTCAGATCTCTGATGTGCTAAACTTATTATATTTCTGACAATTTTTAGTGACTTCTGTTCTGACTCAGAAGTCCAATTATCTGGCAAGGCGCTTTTATTTATGTAGCACTTTTCAGTAACAAGTCTGGGTTCCCTGTCAGAAATACACCTGTCTAGCCTTCCTGGTTGTCCTCCGTCCATTAGGGGTAGGAGTCTTTAGGTTCTCCCTTCAGAAGGCTACTATGGAAGTATTCATTGATTACAGATGGGAAATGGCGCTCAGTTTAGTTGCCTAGTTATCCGACTCATTTTCATTCAGTGCTCAGGCTGCAGGATGTCATTTCTACTCAGCCAACTACGTGTGTTTGTGCCTTGTACCTTTAAGTGTCTGGGTGCCACTTTTATGTCATTTATGTCATTGAGTTTTAATGTTTGTTAATCTGTTCAGAATCCTCCATGTCTACATGTCAATACATGAAAAAAAACATGTTAGACACTTAGCCACACCGACCATCAATCCTTTCTGTCTTCTGTAAGTCCATTTCTTCTTTCGTACCTTCCTTCCTTATTTTATTCCATTCCCACAATCCTTCCTTCCCTCCCTACCTCCCTTCTTTCCTCCCTTCTTTCCTTCCCTACATCCTCTCTCCCTCTCTCCTAGTCTATGGTTTGTTCCATATTTGCCATAAGGAGCTGTTCTTATTTAAAAAGATAAAAAAAAAAATTACAGACATTTTTTAATGACTGTGGTTCAGTAGGTAGAGTAGTTATCTGGCAGTCCGAAGGTTGAGGGCTTGATTCCAGCATCCCTCATCACATGTTGATTTACCACTGGGCAAGGCACCTCACCTCTAGTTGCCTGCCGATCTGCGGTGTATTAAATGTGTGCGTCACTGAGTGTGATCGAGGGATTGTGGCTCTAGCGTAAAGCGCTTTGAGTGGTCGGGATGACAAGAGAAGCACTAAACGTATTCAGTCGTTTACCATTTTACCAAAGGCGGGTGAGATGGTAAAGGAAACGTCGAGATGAAAAATGTGTCGGAACCCGGTTTTAGATATTTCGGCCGTGATGGACCATTTTCTGTATGCCTATAAATAAAAGGGAGAGACGGGGTAGAACAGGGGAGCTGCCAGGAGCAGAGGTGCTGAAGGGGAAAGAGGGGTGGGTACCTGGGATCAACCATCCGAAGCAACAGGCGCCGAGGAAGAGGGGAGCAGGCTAGGTGGAGAGATGAGCGCCAGTGATTCGTGACAGAAAAACAGCTGCGAGAGTGACAGGAGCAGTTTATGAGACGTTAGCGAGGCTCTCCATGATGTATAGTTCAGAGACAAAGCGGAGGATATTCAGATTTAAAATAAAGTCCAACGGGATCAGAGGCACTGTTCCTCACCATTGTTGTTTTATTAAAAGATGCCGCGTCCTCTCCCTCTGTCAGCCTCTGTTTCTCCTTCACTTTGACGCAAACTTATTCAAAAAGTCACTGATTAATTATTTACCCAGGCAATGAAATGCCACAGCCTGCTGAAGCACACCGGCAGGAGAGAAAAGGCCTGCTTGATACACGATCTTTCCCACACAGAGACAGACCCGGGCACGCCGCGGTGATCGATGGCAATAACACCTTTATCAGTGCTTCAGGCAAACACAGTTTTCATCCTGGTCGTGACCAAACATCGATGAGACCAAGGGCAAAGCAAAAACACTCAGCGGATCAGGTGAAATTTGAAAGAGGAAAACCGAGTAAAAGCTTTCATATAAAGCCCCTGAGGTGATCTGGTTGATCACCGACACTCTCTGGTTATTAATCTGACCCGGAGACCCTCCTCCTGCTCACACGAGTTCAAATCTGACTTCCTGTCGGTGGGTTCTGTTGCTCTATTCATGTCCTGCGCCTTGTACGTCCAAGAATGAGCAGCTGGTTAATGTTTAATTGGTCTGTTAATGTGTCTCCACAGCACAACGACACATCTGGCCAAATGGGGTGCCAATGCTGCCGGATGGTGAAAGGGTGAGAAGTCTTTTACATTTCTTTATGTCTTTACAGTGCTTTTTTTCTTTTCTTTATCCGAACACAGAGGTGTCAAACATACGGCCCGCGGGCACTTTTGCCATAGTGCTCCGCTTGATTTATGAATGTGAATAGTTTTATTATGATTCATGCAGGAAATATCTCAAATGATATGGACACTACAATAGGAAAGTAGAAGAAAGGAAGAAGAAGAAAAAAACAGAAGGTGAAAGAAAGTGGAGATAAAAGGAAGAGAGTCATAAAACAATTATTGAAAAAAAACGTGTACTTTGTTTAATTGAAAATCTGCAGTTCCTATATTGTCCACGAGGGGCGCTGTGTTTTAATCAGCAGATGGTAGCACTGAGCTTCAGATGTGGAAAAATGATTTTAAATAATTTCTTAATTTTTATCTGTTTGATGTATTTTGTCATGCACTTTTATTATATTCAATCTTGCAATGAGTTTACTCGTGTGGCCCTCTTGAGATCAGATTAAGCTGAATGCGGCCCCTCAACCAAAATGAGTGTGACACCCCTGGTCTAACATCAGTTCTAAGTATTTTTCTTCTCCAGTCAGCGACAGCTGTGTTGAAAATAACAGCAGTTTATTTAAAAACCAGTAAAGTTAGAGTTTTCATAATAGATTTTATTTCCATATATACAATTTGAATTGGGGACAACATAATATATTGTTGACTGACAGTTGAAACATTGAGAAAAATGTGTGAAACTTGTTCTGGCGCAACAAAATATGAGGAGTTTTTAGTCGCGACGTTCCTTTGGTTCTCCATTTTTAAGCAAACAGAACCTTTAAACACAGGTTGTGTACATCTTTATGTATTGAATTAATAAGGAGAGACGGTCTGATTTTACTATTTTATATCTATAAATAATATAAACGGACTAAACAAAGATGGTAAAAAGTTGGAAAGTGGCATAAAAATGTATTCAGTGTTTTAAATATATACATTCAGGGTTCTTTTGAGTTCCTTCCGTTTTGTCTCATTAGGCTTTTTGGATTTTGCTCTTGTTTTTCCATCCGCTTTTCCTGAAGGAACTGTTAATTTTTTTTTTTTTACATATAAATAATGACAGAAACGCTTCGTATCGCCTTAGAAAGGTCCGTCCTGATTCTGTGGAGGAAGCAGCCGTACTGCAGCTGAAAGCAACAGAAGGAGGCTCTTTCCTCCTCCGGTCCGAGCTGCAAAAATAAAACAACAACCTTCTAATAACCGCATGACTACAGAGCCGAGACAGTTTGGGAACAATCGGCAGCTCTGGGGGGGGCTTAGTCGCTGTGTCGCGTGCGCACAGATTTTAAATAGAGCTCAAAACGGCGAGTTTTGTGCAAGTCACACTAATTGTATAACAAATGGAAAATACACCAACATATCCGCTCGTTTTAAAGTACAAAAAAATATGGGAATCTAAAGGTATTTTACATGTTGTTAATGCATTTCCCTCTATTTAATAAACAGGCTATTTAGCCCCAGAAGCCCTGATCTAATTCCTCAACCAGTTTCCTCCTTGGTGCCGTTTCCAACGCCCTCCTCCGCCACGTAACGATTTCTCGCCTCGTCTCCCGCAGACACGGAGGGGTCCATTTATAACACGTCTGCACAGCGAGCCTCACGCCGACTTTTAGTTCAAACCGTGAGTCAATATGTCAATAGCCAGCACCCTTGGTTACTGTATTCCTCTCAAAGACTGTCTGCTCATTAAAAGCGCACAATGCGTCGCTGTCAGAGCCCGACGGCGCTGTGCTATGGAGGCGAGCGGGAAGACGGAGCAGGGCCAGGAAACGACTTTCTGATTGGAGATTAATGAGGGGAGGGGGGGGGCTCAATGTGCTTCGCATACCAGCGTAGTAATCCCCCCCACCCCCTCCTCCTCCTTCTTTCACACTCTTTTTCGTTTTTCCCTCCCATGTCAAACACACACGTGTGAATGCCTGTGACACAAGCGCATACCTCCCCAATTATGTGGAGCGTCACATTTCTGGGATTAGCAGAGTCGGAGGCCTCGGGTTACTGGGTCAGCCCCCGAAGACCCGCCGTACACCCGGTGAAAAGAGAAAGCACTCCGCTGTGCCGCTTTGATAAACGGGGAAATAACGTCAGCAGCAAACAACTGACATCTAATTTAGTTTTATTTTACAGTGGCCATTAAAGTTGCCTACTTCACATTTCCACCACGGTTCTCTTAAAAGTTCACATCTCCAACCTCCATTTGTTTTTGTTTTTTTTGGGATTTCTTTTAATAATCAAGCTACACAAAGTGACGCCTAAACATGAGATCAAAGCATACGCAGGTTTCCAAATTCTTTGCAGATAGAAATCTGTAAAGAGGTGGCAGGGATTTCTATTTAATCCTCACAAATCCAAACCGACGTCTCTGCCTCCACCGTTGGCCTCGTTTCGTTACGTCCATCTTCTGGTCAGCTTCCCTGTCCCTGCTTGAAAAACAAGGAAGCTCACAGATGAGGTTCATGTGACCTGAGCTCCTACTCCCACGCGCTTGCTGTGTCTCCTACAAAGCTCGTGGTGAATCAAGTGTGGAACCGTTCAAAGGGCACGACCACTATCAGGTCAACAAGCTCACTTCTACATTGACTGATCTTCACCCTGATGCTGAACATGGTTCTGTGTTTATGTGTGCAACCACTCAGGAACCCAAGCCCCTTCACTTTTTTTTTTTTTTTTCCCCTGTCGTCCATGTGTTGCTCTCAGCAGAGAGGCGTTGTGGGTTTCTGGCCTCATTGCTGTCGTTTCAGCAGCAAGCTGCAGCGTTTTAGTGCAGGGAGCTCTGTCGGCTGCTGCGCTGCCTCCTCTGGGGACTTTAGGCGGGGGTTTCCCTGTTTTGTTAGATTTTCTTTCCTTCGTTTCTTTCCTAACTAGTGCTCTACCTGTTTAACAAGTGTCTGCCAGGCTTTCATCATAGTCATAATTAAGGTAAAACAAGCCCTTCTGCCATGCTAAAGATAGAAATAAAGCCAATGAAAAGCAAAGTAACTGGGTTATCAGGACACTCCTTTACATATCCCAGGCTTTATTTAGAAATGTTCCCATACATATATTATTTTTTTTAATCCCTGGAAAAGAAAGGGGAAAAAAAAGTCCTTGAGCAGCAAGGATGAACTCTGTTGTACTCATTAAACTCGTTAAACTCGTTAGTCTTACCGCCTTTAGCTGAAATGACTTCCCTGTCGCCGTCTACCAGTCTCTGACGTCAGGAAAGTTTGCTCCTTTCCTCACTTTTAGCTGAGATGTTTGAGGAGTTTCTTGCTCTTGTTTATGTTCAAGTGACATACAACCATCAAAATGGTATCTGTGACCTATTTGTTGGTACTTGCCGATACCGATACCACCATTTTAGTGCAGTATCGGCGCCCCGGCCGATACTGGTATCGGTATCGGTGCAACACTAATAAATTCATCATTTTATAAAGGTATTTTTTTTGTTCCAAAGACATTTAATGACAATTATTAATAACTTTTTTGTCTTGGTGAAAGCCCTTCTACAGCCTGGGTCCCAAATGTATGAACAATATGCAAATTGGATGATGACAGGCATCAGCAGCGAGATCCTGCTTCAGGTCCATGATGACATTTCTGTTGTTGTTGTTTTTTTTGTTTGGAGACTCAAGCATATAGTGGCCTGCTCTCAGGGCATGTTAAAGGTTGTTTTGAAGATCTTCCACTCATAGACTATTTTCTATACAGAGGAAAACTGTTTTATATGTCTTTAAATCCCTTACCGGACCTTCAGGCTGCTACAGTCTTCTCTCTGAAGGCCTCAGACAGCTCCTTGGATCTCACCATGATGTCGAGTCTCAGTTAAAATCAGGAGCACACCAAGCCAAAGGTCTGAGCTTCAAACAGGGCCAATCTGCTTTAAAATGCTGAGCAACAATGTTCTGATCACGTTGACCTGATATGATGCACCATTTTAGGTGGCATAAATGAGGAGCTATTCTAATTTATTCTGGAGCCAAAATTTGATTTAGATTTTTTTATTAAACTTTTTAAAAACGTTTTATTTCATTTCAATTGGTTATAATTTTAAATGTTTAGCATATTTATAATTGATATCACGTATCCATACATCAATATCTTAGAGAAACATGAACGGTTATAGTATGGATGGTTGATACTGACCTTTTCTCAATTTTACCATGATATTTTCTGGTATGTATTGCAAAAATAGATCAAGTGACTGTAAAAAGGGATTTAAAAATTCTGATTTTTAATTAATACATCTGTCTTTGCATACAGTCAAAGCCCCACACCCAAACACTCGTCCTTGGCATCAGTGCTTCTGACATCCTCTCCATTTACATGAAAGGAGCCGACCCAGACCTACGTAGGCTTCAAATACGTTCCAAGCATAAAAACAGACGCCTTACTCCTTGTTGTGTTTGTCCACTGCAGCAGGAAGCAAAAACATCACAACAACAAAAATTGCTTCCTGATGAACTGGATGGGCGTTTGGTGATTGATGGAAACGCTTGTTTCATTCTCCTGCTAAGCGTTTCCATCCACCTCCAGGTAGTCTTGGTCATTTTTTTTTCTTAGTAAAACACAAAGTGAGCCTCTCGCTTCTCGGAAAACATGCTTCAGATTTCACCTTTGGCAGAGGACGCAGCAGCAGCGCTGAGGAAATGGAAAACATTCATTTTCTCAGCTTTCCGCTGTGAGAAGAGAATAAAAAAAAAAAAAAAAAAGATGCAGGGTGGGTAAGGGGTGCTGGAGTAAGGGGGTGAGCCTGCGTGTGGCCGGCCGTGGAAACCTGGACAGAGAAACCTGAACCTGTCGACACGTTGGAAAGCGATCTCCTAAATTCTCAGAAGTTGTCATTGTGAGGCTCAAAGGGCGTTCGGATCACCGAGCGTTAAGTTGCAGCGGGTGAGAGCCGCGGCTGCAGCACGGGGAAACTGAAGGAGACACAAGGATGTGGGGACTGGCAGCGCCTGCAGAGGTGTGAGATGGAGGCGGCCCAGCTGGAGTCGGGAACCCGGCGATGTGAAGGAGAAAACGAACGAAAACAAGAGGCGCTCACAGCAGGCCGCGTCTGACGGCGTCTTACAGGGAAGCCTCGCCGCTCACACCTGCAGGATCTGTCTAAGTGTGAGCGAGGTAACTTGGACTAATGTCCTTGAAACAAGATCCCACCGTTTGGGTCAAAGAGTTCCGTAAACACAGCAAGCCTTCTGCTAACGGTGCAGGGAATAAGTGATCATTAATTATTTTAGCCGCATCGATCCTACCAAATCCGAGGGTTACCTGCTGGTTTCTAACTCAAAGAACTCCCCATTTGTCAGCTGGTTGGTGCTCCTTTGATTTACTAAATATGGATTTAAATCATCCTTTCATAGGCCTCCATCCATCTCTCTTCCATCCAGCCGTTATCCAGTCTGCTATATATAAAGAAAGGATAAGTAAAGGGAGCGTTAATCGTTTATTTTTGTGCTTTATTGTAAAGCTCTGTGCTGTTGGACAGATGAAGTCAGAGCTGCGTTTTCTTCCCCGGTATAAGTGAGCGGCCATCTTTGATGTGGATGTGCCAGCAGCTGCTTCCTGACTATGTGATTCCCGTCTTTTGCCTCCTCTTATTAGTGCCTCTACCTCCGTGATTAATACTTCTGTCTCCCTCGCAGCTACATCAGCGACCCCTCGACGGCGGCGGATGCGCGGAAAGGCGATTCTGCAGGCAGCTCGCTCTACCAGGCCCAGCACCACGCCGGCGGTGACCCCAACTTCGACCCCCACGCCGGCGGCAACAAGCAGAAGCAGGGCTTCCACAACCTGGGCTACAGCAAGTCCAACGACAGCACGCTCAAGCTCGAGTTCGACAACAACCAGGTCAACCACAGGCTGCACTCCGCGCCGTCCCTCGCGAGGGAGCTGCACCAGCAGGCGAGCGCGCCCCCTGCTGATGGGGGGCTGTACATCATCCAGCCAGAAGCTGTGGGACCGCGATGGATGGACATAGATCCGAGCCAGGTGCCCATTTACCCCAACGTACAGCAGTACGAGAACCATGAAGCACCAACAGAAGGCTGGGACAGCCCCTTCACCCGCTGCACCATCCCAGGCAAAAGCTCGTCATTGGACGAGATCGACGAAGGCGTGGGGGGGACGCCGGAGCACCTCTGGGACACCGGGGATGAGGGGAGCATCTTGTCCGTGGAAATCCACACCAGCACCGCCAGCTTGTCCTCGGGCGGCACGAGGGACGAGCTCACACTGCCAGAGACTCTGGACGTCTCCACGGAGGAGAGCGGGATCTCGGTGACAAAGAGCGAGAACGAGGAGGAGGTGAGGAAAGACCAGGCGGAGGTGCAGAGCGTCACAGACTCAATGGTGGCGGAGGCTCTGGCTGCTTTGGAGGCCGCCACCGCCGGGGAGGATTCCGACTAAATCCCCCTCCGTCCTCCCAGAGAGACCACAAACTACTCAGAACCAATCCTGAAAGCAACTTGAGAGCGCAATCGAAACCGCCACGAGACTTTGCCAAAGTTCTGAACAAGGACGTTTGTATCTACGAATGAAGGACAGCTCTGTTTGCAGGAAAAGCGATTTATTATGAAGGCGTGGACGATCTGTGCGGCCTTGTGAAGGAGGCTCCAGCGTCTGGACTGAACACATCCTGCAGATGGACCATGGTGCAC
The DNA here is from genome assembly GCF_011125445.2 of Fundulus heteroclitus. Taxonomy (NCBI): domain Eukaryota; kingdom Metazoa; phylum Chordata; class Actinopteri; order Cyprinodontiformes; family Fundulidae; genus Fundulus; species Fundulus heteroclitus. The sequence goes on from NC_046374.1 coordinate 16,246,566, forward strand.
TTATCACTCCATGCTCCCAATAAGCTACAGGGTCATTTAATCATAATTCATTACAACGTTTTTATTATAATAGTCAATATTTTTTTTAGTAAACACAGTCCCTGCTACCAGGAATCCCTCCATTTAAAGTGCCATGCAAAACTACTCAAACACCTTGAAACAACCACAAACCTCAGCGTATTTTACTGATATTCTGTGCGACCCGTCGAGAGAAAGTACTTCGTCCTTTTAAAGTGAAGTAACAAAATGTCTGAAAAGTGGGAAATGCGCTTGTGTTGAGGCTCTTGAGTCGACCACCATCTAGCAGCTTTGCTCATTCCGCGGTTTTCAAATTTGCAAAATAGCTACAGTTCAGTCAGACTGGATGGGGAGCGACTATAAATATCCTGTTTGTTTGTTTTAACGTGTTGTTGTAGATTCTCGGTTTAGGTCCTGGCTTTGACTGGGTCGTTATTACACATGATTGTTTGATCTAAACTAATCAGATGTCGCGTCCTGATAGGAGGATCCTCAACCACGGCTTCAAGTGGTTCTTTTGCAGAGTCTAAAGACGTTCTTCTAGGATTACCTCACATCTACCTCCATCTAGCTGTCTGACCAGCTGCTGAAGAAAGCATCCCCACCTCGTTTATCACCATCAAAGCCAAAAAGTTAGATTTTTGGTCCCTTCTTTTTTTTTTTTTTTTTTTTGCCCTCTCATTTGACCAAAGCACTTTCTCTAATTTATTTGCTGAACCCGTATGGTTCCACTGGAGTTTATTTAGGGGTATGAGAGGAAAGTGGGTGATTGTAAATGTATGCCATGCTTTTTTCTTTCTTACCAACGGTTTTGAAAACCTTTAAGCCATGCCCTTCTACTTTACTATCACACGCTGCTTTGTTTGGTCTGACGTAAAATATATCAACAAAATACATGGAGGTTTGTGATTGCAAAGCGACAAAATGGAACAAATTTCAAAGGGAAGGAATCCTTTTGCAGGGCTCTGTATCTATGAAGGAAAGGTCATGAAATCCCTTTTTACTGATGAGTTATAGTTAGTTCGTCCTTACTCACAACTTTCCTCTTTTATATCCTCGCTAATTTCTAAATAACACAAAGAAGAAAGAATCAATCTGCAATTATGAAAACAAAAACGATGGGGAAAAAATGAGTTTTATATCAGAAATGTCCATGCACATAATGAAGGTTAATTATTTTTAATTGTTATTGTTCTAAGAAATTTGTCTTCTTTCTGCCTTAATTTCTTAGCTTTTCCAGCCAAGGTTAACAAGCCAAGCGAAGGTCAATTAGTCTCAGTGCACACTTAAACACACAAGCGCCATAAATTTAGCCCGCTTTTTTTTTTTAAGGTCAAGCTTTGAATATGTAAAATTTGTGACATCTGTTGAACTCATGTGCCTAGAAATGAGTTAATTAAGGCCCACTCAATGCTGACGTAATCCGGTTGTAAACGAAATGGTTTGCTCAGTTTAGTTCATTCTTTGTTTGCACTGAGAAGCCCCGTTTTAATCGTTTGCCTGCCAAATCATTTCTTCCTGTTACGTTTGTGCCTTTAAATAAATTCAACTGTAATAAAGGCTGTCTGAAATAATTTATTGTCGCTTCTTTACTAAACGCAGAAAATATTACTCATCAAATTGCTTCTGATGGCTTCTAAAGGTCTTGCTAGCAATGCATTTATTTTGATATTATTTTTTTTCAGTAATTTATTTTCACTTGTTCTCTCATTCACATTATTCCATTTACTATAAAAGGTGCCAAACTAGTGGAGTCAGGTTCATTGTGAACACATGCTGTGTTGGTTTTGCACAGTTGCATTCTCTATATATATGAACACCAGCACGGTACACTCTAGGTCAGGGGTTCCCAAACTTTGCGACCTGCGACCCCCAAAACAACAGCGCCAGTGACCGGCTACCCCCTTTTAGGCAGGGTAGCGGTGTATTTTATTTCTTTCTGGAAACTACGAGACTAAAGTCATAAAATTGCGAGAGTAAAGAAGTAATATTATGAAAACTTTTACAAAAAAGTGCAGTCTTCCCCTGTGTTAAAATAAAGACTGTTGAGCATCTTATACTTTGGTATCTATTTCACAAATAAGGACATGCTAAATGATGAATGCTAAATCTTTTTAGCACATCAGCATCAAATTGTTAGCATTCCCAGGACTTTGAACTGTTTGTGTGACTTTATTCTTGTAACATTCCTTGTTCTTGCAACATTTTCTATTCTTGTACACCCAATGACTTTATTCTCGTAAATTCAAAATAGAAGAATTGTAAAAGAAAGTAACTTTTTTGCCACAAAGAAATATATTTCCGCAAAATACTCAAGAATTTTGAGATGCATTTCACATATTTGTGAACAAAAACTTGGATTTTTTCTGATGTTGAAAAGTTGTACATTTTCCAGAGAAAATATTTTTCCATGACTAAATGCAGAAATTTGCTATATTAAAACAAGTATATCTCAGATATTGTAAAGTCAGAAATTTTCCATCATCATTTGGATCATCTGGCGACCCCCACTTTGAAAACCCCTGCTCTAGGTCACGCTTCAATCTGAAGTCACTTCAACAACTACAAAAGCTGCTATGTATGCTAGCAGTTCAGTACATTTTTGTAATGTTACTGCACAAATATCTTTTTTAAAAAGAGGTTTTAATTTTCATTTGGATAAATAATGGATATATTATAATAAAACCTTCAGAAAAAAATTACTTTTTTTTCCAATTATTTGAGACTGAAATTCTTCAGCATAGCCAGCGTGTTATTTGGCTATCAGTAAGGGAGAGCAAGTTCATTGTTTAGTACCATTCATACGCTAATTCAAAAGGCTTTACAGTCAGAACAAAGGAAGAGAGATTTTCTTAAGAAGTTAGCTCACTAACTAGCTTGCTCACAGTAAACTGCCTAGCTTGATAAATAGAAGTAATACTATATCAACCAGCTGTTAAGGTTTTTAAAACCTATTAAAAGCACTTCTCTTTTCTTTACAAACTCATGTCATTTTTAATACTGAAACTATAGGGGGAAAAACTCTTATAATAGAGTTCACTATGTTCACGAAACTATTAAGCTTATTGCATGTTTTAATTTTAAATTTCTTGACTAACATAACATTTTAAACATTAAGGCTAGCTTGAAACGTCCATTCTCTAGGGTTTGTAGCAAGATAATTAGCTTGCTAAAAATAAGCTACCTTACAGTTTTAGACTAAAAACGAAACTACATCAAATGGTTGTTAATGTTCACAAACCTTTGTAGAAGCTCTAAAATACTTAGCTTATCTGTTCTTGACTTTTAGCCTTGTTTTTTTCATTTTTTAAGTTAGATTGTTATCTCGGTCCATGTGCGTAGAAAGTTTGGTAATTAGCTTTAGCAAGCTAATTTTACAGATTACCAAATTCTGCACTATACCATCAACTATTGGCGGCGTGTTAATAGGGTTGCTAAGATGTCGACCCCGTCAAAATTGTAGGAAAAAAGTAGACAGTAAACAAATTATAAAATGAAAAGTTTTATGAAATTTTTATTCAGGTTCTGAAGAGATCGGCAAGACACAAATAAGGACTCAAACACTGTTTCTGTTAGAATAATAAGGCCCACATTTATTGTTCCCCACAGAATACAGCAACACAAAACAGCAAGCACTTTGCACACGCAAAGTAGCAAGCACTTAAAGCAACATGCTTTCAGACAGGCGTGATGTTCCATCTTTTACCATGGTACAGGACTGGGAAGTCGGTCAGTCCGGTTATGGCACAATCCATGTGGCCGGGCGTCCACACGAATCCACGGCAGACTTCAAGGACTGAGGACGGTCCCCTCCTTTTTATACTAATAAACAAAGTATCAGATGGGAGCAAGAGTGGCCAGTTCTCTCTCTCAGCTGATCTGTTTGTCCCGTTTCCAAAACATGTTTCCAAAACAAAAACTGTTCGCAGCATCTCAGCAGTGTGTGAAGCAAAATAACATTGCGAATACAGCAAAGCAAAATAAGGAACACAGAGCTTGAATCAGTCTTTCCCACAACACATTGTCATAACTTCCCACCACAAGTTAAAAGCAAGTTATAACAAAATAACACATGTGGTTCTCAGTTTTATGTGAGAAACATAACAGAGCACGAGCATATATGTTGCTCTTAGTTTAAAACTAACCAGTTTTTCCCAAAAAACATTGTCAAAGAACAAAAATAATTCTTTAATATATCAAAGTAATAACCCTGCCTCTCGCCCATTGAACGCTGGAGATAGGCACCAGCACCCCCGCGACCCCATGAGGGATAAAGCGGTTTGGAAAATGGATGGATGGATGGATGGATCAAAGTAATAATCAAACCTGTTCTCTCATTAATTATGTCTCACTTTTTTGTGTGTTCCCATTCCATTTTGGGTTTGTTTGGGGTTACTTTTTGTGTTCTAATTCAAAATGTGTCAATGGCGAGGGGCACCGGACCAATAAATGTGTTTGTACGTTCTTACATTTTTGGTTTCCATGTGGGCTCTAATTGGTTACCCATTCTCCTCGGTGCTCAACCAAAGAGTCAGACAGCAACAACAAGACAGCAGAGACTGGCTTAGTTTGCTTAGTTAATTATGTATGACTGACTCTTAGTTTCACATCTTTGAGACTAGATTTTCCCATTACTGTAATATATCTTAGCATACAATGTTGTTAAAACAGATGTTTTTTGCCATTTTTTTAAACTAGCCACTTTGCTAATTACTCACAGTACACTGAGAAATAATTAGTGAGAGACATGCAGAAAAATCTGGAAAAGGCTAGGCATGCAATGCAGAAAAATACAAAAGAAAGACCTCAGCAAGACAGGGAAGGAAGCGAGATCTGATATGTAAACAGAGATGTGGAAGCAAACATGAGACAAGAACGGAGTTAAACTATGACTTTATAATAATATCTTCTATACAATCTGTATAGTAAATCTCTCAAAGGAAAGTGCTTAGGGAAACTGAATGATTCTACATGGCGACAAATGTTTTTTATCTCTTGTTCTGTGTAAATTATAGTGATCAGTGTGGGAGGTCGGTGCTTAAACTTTGCTATCGCAGCAGTTAGAGCCTCAGCGGGCATCTTTCATGGTCCCTGGGACCCCAGCTAATGAACACCTTTGAGGCTTTGCTATTCGCAAACGGCCGACGTTTGCACGGCGAACCATGGTAACTTCCACAGCAGCCTGGAAAAGTGATAATGAAAAGAACCGAGATCCGCTGACTTTTAACTTGCTCACATTAGGAGGGAGCCTGAGGCTATTTGTGGCTCTGTCTTTGCAGCAAGAAACAGAAGAAATGACAGAGATTTTTTAGATTATTATTATTATTATTATTATTATTATTATTATTATTATTATTATTATTATTATTATTGTCTGTTCCTGTTTCTTAAAAGACAATTATGTAGTGTTTACTACAAAAAAATCTATTTAGAAAAAAAAAAAATTATGTGTTGACTGGATATCAAATGTTAAGATAAAGTGGACAACTGCCCTGGTTCACTTTTTTGAGTTTGTGACCATGACCACCTTCCCTTTTTGTGTCCATCTCTGTTCCTCTTTGCAAGGAGCTCTCCTGTTATAATAATGTAAAAAAAAAAAAAAAAAAAAAAGGTTTTAAGTTTACAACTTGTTTGGTAACCCTTTACACTGAGGTACACAACATTTGATTCACTAAAATGCTTTGGGAACTAATCAGGAACTAATGGTTACTTACCTAGGAACCCTAAGAGGAACAAATCAGAAACTGATGGGTAGTTAACCAGGACGGACTGGAGAACACACAGTCCAGCCTTATTACAGGACTACTGGTTTATTACCACAGACGCAGAGGAGAAATCCTCCATGTGGGTTTTGAATAAACCAGTGAGGTCACAGCTCATAATTGTCAAAAAACCTGTTTCCCAGCGATTACTGGTTTTGTTCAATTCTCTTTATTAAACCTGCTGATGAAAGACCTTAGCAATTTTATATTCTTGTACTGCTGTCATCTTAACCATGTATGACTATCACGTACTGAGCACCAGATCATTGCCCGGCTATTATTTTGTTCGCTCCATGTAGTGCAGCATCACACCGAGCGAGGAACTAATCATTAACTACCCATTAGCTCCTGATTCATTCCTCTTTGGTTTCCTTGGTAACTAACTAATAAGGCTGAGCTGTGTTCCCCATTAAGTACTAGTTAACTACCCATTAGCTCCCGATGAGTTCTCAAGGTGTTATCTAGAAGTTAATAACATTTTCTTTTTTTTTTTTTCTTCCCAGTGTCCTGTCTAGCAATGTGGCAATAAAAATTGATATCTTAATGCCAAATAGAGCTCGACAGATTTTACTTTCACAAGTGGAGCAAACAGCTTTCGCCATAATGCTCCGCTTGATTTGTGCGTGTAAATAGCTTTATTGTGATTCCTGCAGGGAGAATTTCAAATTATATGGACACTACAATGGGAAAGTAAAAGAAAAACAAGAAGAGAAAAAAAAAGAGAAAGAAGAGATAAAAGGAAGAGAATGATAAAACGTCCTCTGTCTGCTCCATCACCTGGAAAGAGACACAAAAAGAACAGCACAACCAACAGACATAAAGCAACAGATACAATCGTGTAACACCTTGATACCATTGCTAAATCATATGTATTATTATTTAAGCTGACATGTGTAATGTGATACCTAAAAAAGAAAGTAAAAGAAAGTAAATAAATAAATTATAGCCTTTCTGTATATAAGTGAACATTTAATACCTGGGACCCAGCACCTGTGGGTGTTTGTGAGAGTGCACTAGTTTAGGTGAAAAATTATCCAGAAGGAAATGGCTTGATAGTGGTTGTGGAGAACCGAAGACCCACCTTCCCCGAGCACAGAAGCAGGCGTCAGGGGACCCGTAACCCCGGACTCCCAAAGGGGCCCCCAAAGCAGTGCGCCCGAGAGGGGCCTTCACAGGAAATCTGCAACCCCCCGAGGAAAGACGACCCCGAGGAAATCCCCCAGCCACCGCAACGCTGACGCCCCCAAGAGCCACGGGGACGAGCCCGTGGGCTCCGCCGGCAGCCGGCCTGCGCTGAAGTGGTCCTGGCCATGGGCCCTGGGGGCCAGAGGCCCCAGGGGCGCCCCGCCCCCGCGGCTGGGGCCCCGGCCGCCCCCTGGGGGGCCAGGCCCCGCGAAGCCACCGCCGGGAATGGGCCGGCGCCCACCCGGGAACCCGCCCCAAACCCGAGGACCGCCAACGCGCCAGAGGGCCAAGGCGCCCGCCAACGCAGCGGAGGAGGGCAGGACGTGGGGGGATGGGCTCCGCACCTATCGGAGACTTGAGATGATCTTGGGAGAGATCTTGGGAGAGTTAATAACATTTTCTGTACATTATTGTAAAGTATTTCCAATTCTGTTGTTTTTGATTTGCCCTACAGATCATTGTCATAATGTGGTTTTATTAGGAAGCCATAAATTTCCCACTATATTTTGACAACTTTTTCATAACTACTTCCTTTTTTAACTTCTTACCAGACTGTCATAGTTTTCATCTTTCCTCCACCACAAGCCACTGAATCCCTCAAGTTGTAAGCCTCAGCTTTGAATTTAAAGCATCACAGCGAAGCCACATGAAAGCTGTCGAATATAGCATGATGTCTCTCACACACACACACACACACACACACACACACACACACACACACACACACACACACACACACACACGTATACACACTCAGGGACAGGCCGATTCTGCATGTTTGTGTGAATGCATCAACAGTTTAGCCCAAGCTTTGATTCAAAATGACTGGATGACTGAGAGCGGTTGAGCGGGGAAGCTCGTGTGTCTGCAGAAGCTGTGTTTTGTATTTTTGCGTTCTCATCATGATGGATGACAAAAACATGTGAACACAGAGGCAGCCTGTTAAGTCAGAGGCAGCTCACAGGGCGGTTGGAATCACAAAGTTCAGGACTACCAGAGCAAATTTAAATAAAAAAAATGCTTGTATGGTGTAAAAAATGCTGATGTGTAATTAGTTAGGGGGAAATCAGCTCTCATGTTATATATCCTATATTTTACCACATTTTTAAAAGGGTTTGCCTGTTTTTTAAAACATTTTTGAATGTATTTTAACATTACTGCAAACAGCAATAAAACAAAAACAACTCATCAACTACAATGGATCAGAATCAGCTTAACCAAGCTGCCACACCTATAACATTTAATGTGTGTACTCGTAGAAATCGTAGTCTTAAAGGTTTAACTAATGAATAACTTCACTGTGCAGTAACTAAGGCAAAATCAGTACATGAAACAACCCATGCATCTTGGGGGACACAGGCAATAAGAAGAACATCTCTGTGTCTAGCACCAAGTAAACGCTGTGATCTGCTGACGCTAAAGCTATGACAAATTAACCACGTAAAGTCTGGGTGGGGGGCCTTGATGTAGAGCCACTGTGGCGTTTCTCTACATAGAAAGGAGACAATTGGGGATGCTTGGGCATTTTATCAGGGATCCCCCACCATCGTTCCACGGTTGCCTCCAATTGGAGGTTTTTCAGATACGTATTACTGGGAGTAGACTCAGGAATGACTGGAGTCCTTTAATCAATTCTGGTCTGGCAGCTCATGGGACACCCCAGAACAAGCTGGAGAGGCAGATACCTGGGTTCAAGGTGGATGGATGGACAGATGGATAAACATTGCATTTTTAATGGCAAAGATAATTCGTCCAGGCGCAGTTAAAAAAGAAGCATCTCATGATCTGAGTCACATCCAGTAAAATGCGTTCACTCCTCCGGGGACGGGTTTCAAGCGGGGTTGTTGAGTTTGTTGGTGTTCATTAGTTTACAACGGTTCAGCGTTTCATTTGATGAATCTTCCAATAATGTGTGGTCAAGTTTGTGCTTCCCGCAGTAATGTCGTTTCCAGTTTTGAGAAAATAAGCCATCAGTGGCATTCAGTATTAGATTTCAGACTTATCTCTTGTGTGCACTGATTTCTCCTGGTCTCCTGAATCTTTGAATATTTCATTATAAGCGGTAGATTATGAAAGAAATAGATCAGCCAGAAATACTAGTGCTCTCAAATAAAACCAATATTCTCAAATAAGTTCTCATGGTTTTACTAATTGTAGGATAACATAAGCACAAACTATGTAGTTGTGACTAAACAGTGATTGAAGTTTAAAGGATACCATAATGTCATTGTCAGTTTAATCTGTTTTGGACTTTATGAAGCAAAGATGCAATAAAGATAAACTCATATGACCAATAAAAACCTCAAAAACAAGAGGGAGGTTAATTAAAATAAGTAAAACCAATATAGGAAGATACTAAAACCATTCTGTAAAATGTAAGTAACGTAAACTGCTCGGTGCTATTTGAGCTAAAGAGAAGAGGCCTTTTCTGTTTGGCGCTACAGGAGAATCTAAGAGAATCAGACTCATCTTTATTTGGCTCCGATTGTTTCCACAATCGAGGAATTTGTCATTGGTTACAACACTCACAATATGCAGACTTTAGGTATACAATATAAAAACTGAACTGTTTTGTGAACTGTCAACGACATACCAAGATTATTAAGAAAACACTGACTGTACAAAGTGAAAGACTCTACAAATGCAACGCATTTTAATGCAGAAATGCGGACTGACTGTAAGGTACTGCATGTCCATGTACAATACAGCAAAGAATACAGTAATTGGTCCTTTTGCATGAATTATTGCAACAATGCAACTGGATACAAAGTAGATCTGCTGAGGGGTTAGGGAAGTTCAGGATTCCTTATTAGTGGCCTTCAACCCAGCTGCACTGAGTCTGTCATGATTTCGTCACTGTTGCCTGGTCTAATAATTCATTTCACACACCTGTTTTACTCCTCCCTGTTCTCATTATTGCTTACCTGTTCCACCTGCGTACGACAGTATATATTCACCCTCTAGACAAGACAACAGTGCCAGTTTATTTCATCCTTGCAATTGTCTTATCCTAGCGTTTCTGTATTCTGATTATCTGATCCTGACCTGTTCTTTACCTTGACCTCCGAGTTTGCCTGTTCCTATTCCGTTTGCCTGTTTCTAGACGCCCGCCCGACCTGATATCCTGCTTGATCGCTGTTTACCCATGTACCGATCTCTGAACTGTGACCCGACTGCGCTCTGGATTATCCCTTGGTACCTCATCGGCTCTCTGACCTCCTGTTTCCGACCATTGACTACGTTCCCGACATCGGCTCTTGCTCAACCCTTTTGAATTTTCCTGCTCCCGATTGCCTTCACGGTTTTGACCTTAGCCCGTCCCCCGACCATCGCTTCACCAGAACTGGACATAAGACCGGGTTAGTGGCCCGTACGTTTGTGTTAAATCACATCCTGACAGACGGGGTCACTAACCTGTTGTCTCCACATGCAGAGGGTCCTGCGGAGAACACCGGCGCCATCCGCTCAGTTATATTCCCAATAAACTGTTTGTCCGTTTTGAATACTGGGTCCTTCTGCTCTGAGCCCTGACAGAGTCTGGCGTTGTTAATATTCCTCTTGACTGTACGCCATAGACCTACGGTGGGGTTTGGGGCCTGAACTCGACAATGGTCGCTATAGCAGGTTTTGGTAGTGTGGGTGGGTTCTAAGTCCTGCTGGAAAGTGAAATCAGCATCTACATAAATCTTTTCAGCAGACAGAAGAATGGAGTGCCCTAAAATGACCTAGTGCTGACTGTGGACTTTATAAAACTCAGTGCACCAACACCAGCAGAGAACATGGCTTACCAGTCAAGCGCTCTCTGTAGAAATGTCACACTAGACCTCAAACATCTTGGATTCAATCCCTCTGCCCTACTACTCCAGACTTTGGGACCTTGATTTCCAAATGCAATGCTAAATTTACTTGAGGACTTAGGATAGAGCCTTGATGAACTCCACATGTTAGTGGTTCTGCTCCCAAGGAAAGCTGGTCTTTGTGAACCTAGAAACTCCTGTTGATTAAATAATATCTAAACCACCCAAACAATGTTCCAACAGGATACTAAGGTCAACAAAGAGCACTGAATTCTAAAAGCACCAGAATAGTAAACACTTTCAATTTTATGGTATGTTTTGAAGCCAAACTGAAACTTCTCATCAGTGCCGTTTTCTTCAAGAAACGTTTGCGACCAGATAATGAATATTTCTCAAGGAACTTAGAAAGAAACAGCTTGGAATTAGACCTTAATGGATGGGTATAAATTAAGCTGAATTAAGTAACAATGTACCAATAACAGAACATATGACCAAGCAGCCTCAAAAGCTCCTTAAAATGCGTTTGTTTAGTTTTATGTCACGAAAGGTTAGAAATAGTTTGTTAAATCAGTCTCACAATCCCAATCGGTAATACTTTTCCATTACACTATGTAAGCTGCATTTAAAATATCATTCACCCTTTCGGTGACTCCGAAGAAATCAGGTTCTCTTCGCTCCATCCCAAGACAACAGCAAAAAATTAGCCGTATTGCGAGAAGCTCATTTGTGCTGCTAACCCTGCTGTGGACGGATAATATGGAAGCAAACAAGGAGTACTTTGTGTGTCAGATTCCTTCATGTTGTTTTTATTGGGTCCATTAGGCAGCTGGTCGCAGAGTCCCCGAGGTGTGTGTGTGTGTGTGTGTGCTCCGTTAATGTGTTTGTTTTTCTCAGAGCAGTGTTGAAGTTAATGATGTCACCATTAATTGTTGCACAGACACACACTCCCACCTCTCAGAGGAACAGGCAGGACAGTCTACTTAAAGAACGGACTTTCCGCTGGGGTTACTTTTGTTTAGTGGCAAAAAAAACGAAATCCGATCCCTTTGCTGTGATGTGTTCCGAAGACAATAAAGGTTTTGTGGCTGAAAGGTAATAAGAAGAAATTAACTGGGAGCAATTCGAGCAGAAAAGCAATGGAATAATAATAGAGACGTGGCGAGTTGCCGCCACCCTGCCTTATAAATCTGTTCCGAGCCAAAATTCAGGCAACGACTGAAGACGGTAACGCAGCGCCGATGGTTGTTGATAGCGTTAAGAAATGAGAAAGAGCCGGTACTACGTCGACAAATACCCAGGCAAAAGTCAAGAAGGAAACAAATCCAAAGGAGGAGTGTCCTTTGGATTGGGTTAAGCAGCGGGGGCCATAATCGGTGCTATAAACGCTTTGGTAACTTTTATGGGTGACATTAGCAGCCAGCTAAAACAGCACAGCGCCATTTTGGCCTCCGTTGGTGAAATGGAGCAGATATGTTATCAGGGAATAGAGGAATGCAAAAAACTACATAAAAACACTTGAAATGCTGGTGGAAAAACTTCAAAAGGAAAACGTCAGATTTGAACGACAGGTCTTCAAACCACGAGAGAGAGAGAGATAAAAGAAGGCAGTGCCTGCATCTTAAAAGTAAGAAAAAAAAGGAAAAAGAGAGCTGCAGTGCAGAATTGCCTCTCATCTAGTTGGAAAAATTGAAGATACCGCCGATTTTGTTCACAAACTTGGGAGACCAGAAGGAAAAAGATAGAGATAAAAAAAATCTTATTTACCAAGGGAGGTATGGGAGATAAAATATGGAAGCAAGCTAAGTCTTCTTAGATTTGAAAGGATAAAGAAGTCTGGTTTGCAGAATCTGGGTGTCCAGACAGGCGCTGGGGCCAAGGGTCGAGCAGGCAGGGAAGGAAAGGAAGGCTGCAGGCTTCAGGGGAGCCTGAAGGAGAGCCTTCATCGAGGGGAAGCACTCTGTAGGCTGAAGCTTGGCAAGATTACTCCCTTCTCAGGGGTTACATACCCCCTGAGTTTGTTTATAACCTGTTCCACACTTAATTTAAAGACTTTTTTTTTTCGCCTTTCAAAACTCAAAGAGGCTTTCACGCGTAAAGCAATTGGTTTATTTAGCAAAAAGGCAAATTGTATTTTTCTTGGGAAAAAAAAAGGGGAAGCGTCCAAAACAAGCAAAGAGTTTGTGACATATTACAAAGAAATAAAAAAAATGGAGTGAAGAGGACTAAACCGACATCAATATTTTATTGTCTGAGCTGGATGAACATGATCGAAGCAAAGCTTGTGGAGCATTTATACGACCTAAAGATCAGGGGAAATAAAGGAAGGCAATTCATTTAAAGACAATCAATTGTCTCCTAATTAATGGACTGGAGTGTACAGAGATGAAACGTATATTCAAAGACGTTCATGGATTTATAGCAATCTACATACATCTCAGTGTCTGAGTTGTTCCACTCAAAAAAACATGGAAAAAAGCCCTTCCTTCAGTCTTCTCAATACTCCAGGAGTCTCCACTCCCGGTAAGAAATGCCGGCTACAGTCACCTTTTGTAGGAGTGAAGTTGTTGCTTCGTATTTTAGTTATACACTGCAGAGGCACAGCATTGTCAACCGGGAACGAATGGAAACTTATATTCCGATTGTAGAGCAGCTAGTTGGTACAGCGAGGTACACAGCAGTGTAGCCCTTAAACTCCTAACTTTTGATAAGTTAAACACCTTCGTGGAACCTTAACCACACTCATGTTTCTTCACTAACAACGGCATTGCTCGTCCTGCTAAAAGTTCACCGTAGGACAACAACGCCGGAAGTGCTCAACATAACACGTGTCAACCAGAAGTTGACAGACGCCATATTGTGCCCAGAGCCTATTGGGAAATTGCAAACACAATCTCAGTCCCCATGATGCTCTTTTATTGAGCGACACAGTTGTTTTGCACAGAAGGAGATCTATGTTAATGGAAAACTAGATGGAGAAGCAAAAATGCTGATCAATCACATATTTAATGGCAGGAAATGTAACATGGAGGAATATGAAGAGTTTATTCACAAATATCAATAAACATGCACAATGAAATGAATACCATGCGGTAAGTATTGTTAATATTCCTCTTCTGGTTGTAACAGGTAATTGAGAATATTCATGGAAATGAATCAATAGGTTAAATATCAAATACTCATTAAGATTGAATAAATTTGCTTCATGAAAAATGTAATAACATGTTTCAGAAAACATCTAATTAAAACAATTCACCCTTGTAAGAAAAGAAAATTAATTATATTTACGGATAGAAGGAAGAATTGGATCTGAAAACAAAGAACCTAAGTTTTCCTCTACTTCCTACATTCAAAGAGGTAAACTTCCAAACTTTAAATGGTATTTATCCTTCAAACAAGTTCATTGGGTATATATTTAAAACTGATGCAGATAACCTATTTACATAATGACCCGGAAATAACAGAGCATCTGTTTCATTACTGTGGCAATCCCTCCATGACCTTCTCACCACATCCATCAGTGCAGACCTATTTTCCCTCCAAAAGAGTTTAGATGGTTTTATCCTTAAATACAAAAATGCTGAATTTCTTCTCAATAGTCTCATTATTCTTTTAAAGAACTATGGACACAAATGTAGGTATGGTAGAAATGTACCATTGTGGACAGCTTGCAAAATATTATTGTTACGATATTTTTCTGGGATGAACCCGGACACAGCACGCACACACACACAGAGTCAGTTCTTATGAGTGAGTTTTATTGAATGGTGTGGAAGATGGATGATGAGACCAGAGTCTTTCAACGGACGGAGGTGTAGGGTGTAGAAGCTGGCCGGCAGGAGGCGTGTGGAGAGACTGACCGGGAGGAACTCTGGAGCCGTGGACTTGAGAGCAGAACATCTGAGCCGAGCACTGGAGAGCAAAACATCTGAGCCGAGCACTGGAGAGCAAAACATCTGAGCCGAGCACTGGAGAGCAAAACATCTGAGCCGAGCACTGGAGAGCAAAACATCTGAGCCGAGCACTGGAGAGCAAAACATCAGAGCCGTGCAGTGGAGAGCTGAACATCAGAGCCGTGCACCGGAGAGCTGAACGTCTGCGCCGTGTTCTGAAGAAAACAAACTGACGGAAAGTCTATGGGCTGACTGTAACAAAAACCAGGTTGACAGGAGTCTTCAGGCTGACGGTAACAAAATGGAGCAGACAAGAATACTGGCAGAGACTGAGCGGGAGTGAACGCTATGGACCGGCGATGGGAACAGAAAGAGGTGAGTCTTATAAAGCGGTGGAAACAGGTGATGGCAGATCAGGTTAATTGCTGCCTGACAGGTGACGGGGAGTTAAGGCTAATTAGTGTCTGGAGCAGAGCGAGGGAGGGCTGAGTGAATTGCACACTAAAGGCAGACAAAAACCTAAACCATGACAATTATACAAATACATTTTGTATAAATCTTGTTTATATGCTGTAGATATTTAAATATGCATACTGTAATTATTTATTGGTAGGTATGATTAGCTGTGTTGTTGCGATCGTATATTTATGTAACTGAGCAGGTCACTGTTCCTTGTTGTAATAAAGTTCTTTAAAAAGAAGTTCCCTTTTTAAAGCCTAAACTCGAGCTTAGTAGAGGGTTCTAGAGAAGGCGCCATCACTGCATGGCTTGTTATAGCTTCTTCCAGCCTATGTGCTAACTTTGCATAGGTTGTGCTTTTTCTTTATTAAACTCATGTTAAACTAATAACCTCCTCAAAACACATTAAAATGTCCTGCCATGTCTTAGCAGATTAACGAGTACATCTGGAAGTGGTCCTAAATTATATTGTCTTTCATTTACTTCCAAGCCACATCGAAGTTAATCGCTTGGTGCCTGAATTTATTCAGTCATATAAAATTAAATAATTTGTGTTTTTAAATGTGATGCGGACTGTAAAATAAGAACAGAGTGGTCATTTTAATGTAGCGCATGTAACAGAATATTAAGTATTTTGTACACGACTTAGCAAACTTGAGCGTAACTGGAGATAACTCTAACCTCTAGATGGCGGCAAAGTGCTTCCAACACGATCCTTGCTAGGCATGGAATATGCAGTAGCCGGGATCAGTGGGATAAACACGCCACCTTAATGTGGTTTGTGGTCAACTCACAACAATAGCTCAGAACTAATAAACTTTGCTAACTGTTGTGGGTTGATCGGGCTAGTTAGCAATAGGTCTATGTCATTGATGCACAACTTTCTGTATCTGAGAATATAGGAATTTAATGAGATAATTTCCCTCAGAAGTGGAAACAAAATGCTCTCGTCTACAGCTATTAAGAAGATTCAAACATTTGGTGGCCATATTTGATTCTCACCACCTTCTAAGTGAAAGTTACAGCTAGTTAAAAGGAAACGCAGCGTTAGCTGCTAATTGTAAGTTAGCATAGGTTTCTGCAATTTTTTATTTTTTTTTTTAAACAGAGCATGCAGGCTGTCAGAGTTAGTCATTTCGAGACTTTAGAAATGTTTTGCTAATTTCAGTCCTGGATCCATCACGCCTGACATGTTTGGTGGCTTTAATAAACACTAACGAACAGAAATGCCGATAGTATTCTGAAAAAGTGGCTTCTTGTCTCGCTTTGTTAAAAATTGTGTCAATGTTACTTTTTATCTCGCCTTCCCAGGTAACAACAATGTAATTTCTCAGTTTAAATAGTTCAACGTAGAGCTCAAAATAGAGCTCAGCTTGTTGGAACGGAACAAACATTTTCAGATACTGGCTAATGTTTCACCATAGTCAAAGATTAGACCTTCTCTCGGAAAGTGTATTAGGTTTTTTTTTTTCTCCTGAAAGGTTATTTGATATGTTTGCTGTTTCAACATCCAGGCGAAAGACATTGTTGTTGATTGAAACAGTGATTGCTGCTTTCTGACTAGACTCTGAATGACCGGATAGCAGTTTTGGGCAAAGTGGTAGCAGACTTCAGAAGGTCAGAGCTCCTCCGCTTTAGTTCAGAGGTAGGCCGGCTTCCTCTCTGCTGTCCTAAATGCCCGGTAAACAGAAACGAGAAAGGTTTTACTTTTGTACCAGACAGGGTTCCTACATATATTAGCACACACAAAGCTGGATGGATGGAGCCCCAGTCCTCCTCCCTGCCAGCCACAGTCAGACAGGATGCGGGGCGATCAGCCTGGCATCGTCATGGGAACCTGTGGCCTGGAGGCCTGAATAATTCAGTGCCTGGGATAAATTTACAGCATTTGAAGTCCTGCGGAAGACGGATCAGAGCCGTACCTGTACACTTCCCCCATGCGAGCCTAAACGAACGGATACCGTCCACGGTGGTTTCAGACCTTACTCAGAAGAGGTGGACGCCCTTTTGGTTTCACGTCCCGACGCGAGCTAAAGTAAACACACGCATGTATCAGGAGTCAATATTTGCGGCTGCTTTGCTCGTGTCCTTCACTGTCATCCAAGCAGCTTCCGGACGGCTTTAAACACGCCGCAGCCATCTTTGTGTGCGCTTCCAGAAGACTTTGAGTCTACAGCCCAGGGTGTGGATGGAGGAGTCACCCTCTGTGCCCTTTTCCTCTACAAGCAAACGTCCCCCGTCACCACCTTGAAAGTCAAGCCTCCCTCCGGCGCAGTCAAGTATCACTCAGCCTGGGAGCTGTTGGCTGTCTGTTAATAATTCAGTCAAATAACGACCTGAATTAACAGATTTCTCCTCACTGTATTTATCCTGCTGTATTTAAACCCGTGTCCTTCAACGGGAACATGCGCTCATTGCGTGGGCGAGCGCAACAAGCCTCAGAAGGTCGATGGAGACAGAACAAAAAAAAAAAAAAAAAAAAAAGAAAGAAGATAAATAAAAAGTCAAGGATTGTTAATCCCTCAGTCTTGCGCTCCAAACACATCTCTTCTCTATTATCTGGAAATAACATGGTCGAGAGCTGAAGGTCGACATACTCGAGATGAGCAAGACAAATCATCTTTTCATTAAAAGCACGAAGCGAGCGAGAGAGAGGAGCCCCTCAGAGGGAGGAGAAGGTGGAGGGGGAAATGAGACGGAATGGGAAATGAAGATGGATGGCTCCATCAGATCAGAGAGAAAAAGGTAGCCTGCAGGTGAACGGACACAGATCCTTAATAAATGTTGCCTCTCCGCAGCGGTTTATTTTTTTTTTGTCATCCACAGCTTTTAAATGAATAAAACCGTCCTGAACGTGGCTAAGAGAAGTGACATTTACAGAGTGAGACACGCAAGAAAATGACGTTAGTCTGAGTCATGGCTCACTTCTTCGATCATGACTCAGATGGTTTCTTATGACAGTTAAAAATAGAAAACACATTTGATTTTAACTTCTAATGTGGCCCACAAACAGCCTCTCTCTGGTCACTAATAACCACTGCTAAACATGCTCTTCCTGTCAGAACATCACATCCGCTCATGTCATGGTGGCCTTTCAATCATTTATTTTATTTGTTTCAGGATGGATTGACGACAAATAACTGATCATTTAAAGCAGGAGAACTGCTATACACATGTTTAAATTTGTTTAAATTATACATACTCGACTAAATGATGGGTACCCTTTGTGTTTGGTTGGAAAAACAAGAATTTAATTCAGTTTTATTTATATAGCACAAGTTCACAACACGTCATCTCAAGGCAAGTGCAATCAAATCATCCAGACAGATTGATCAAAAAGTTTCCCCATCTATGGAAACTGAGCAGATTGCATTAAGTATTGACCAGCAGCATTCACTCATGAAAGAGCGTAGAGCCACACAGTTGTCTGCATTGTTGATGACTTTGCAGCAATCCCTCATACTGAGCAAGCATGAAGCGACAGTGGAGAGAAAAAAAAAACTCTCCTTTAACAGGGAGGAAAACCTCCAGGAAGCCTCCCTGGAATAGAAATTTCAACTGGGAAACTTGGAGCTTCTCAAGAAAAGCCAAGGTTTAGCTCCAATATGGCTGCACTTACATATACTGTACTGAAAGTTGCTGTTAAATGTTTATCAGCACTTCACATGCTCTGCATCCAGTTAAACCAGCAGAAAACAATGAAGAAAAAGGCCCTTTCATGTTTGAGGAACTCAAACAGAAATATGGTTATTAGACCGTACTGCTAATAGCCATTAGCAAGACAGCAAATTTCACTGTTTTCCAGCTGGAGCGAGACGTCATTCCCTTCTTAGATTTACGAGACTAACGAAAAGCAGCATTATTTTTATAAGCTTCACAAGTTGCACTTTTTGGCCCCAGATTTTTCGCATAGTCAACATTTTCAACCAGGCAGAGTCCAGACTTGTTCCAGAAGCTTAATTTCAGCCACTCCACACCCATTTTAGACGCGTCTGGATATCATTGTTCCGCTGTTGCAACACTAGTTGAACTCTCAATTCACCTTCTGAAATTGGCTTTACTGATGTTTTATGACCAGCAGGAGCATTGGCGGTTCCTGGGTTCTTCTTGAACATCCAGACCAGTTTCCCGTCATTTTGCGGCGACAGTTCGGGTCACACGAGCGCAGGCCCGCTTCTGACCAGAGCCGTAAATACACAGTTAAAGGATCCGACTTGAGGATTTTGTTACAAGTAAAAGGAGACGGAGCGCAGCATGAATTTATTCCCCCTGTGGATTTTATGCATTTGATTTCTCTGTTTAGGTCATTGATCTTTTTTGTAGGGATGTCAAAGTCCTGTCCTTGTGGGCCGGTGTCTGGGAACGTTTAGACGTGTCTTTGGGTCTGAAACACCTGAATCTAGCAGCCGGATCACCTCCTCAGCATGTAGCCGAGGTCCCCAAGCGCCCTGCTAACGACCGTGTTATTTGATTCAGATGAGATGAAGAAGAGAGAAGCGCCTAAAAGCTGCAGGACACCGTCCCCGCAGGACTGAAGTTTGACACCCGTGATTCAAAGTCTGAATACTTCTGTGTAGAAAAGATCTATGTTTTAATGCTTACGCTTTGTTCTGCTTAAGTTAAACAAATCAAAAACAAGCCCCGACTTTGTTAAAAATAAATAAATAAATAAATAAAAAAAGAGTGAGAGAAGCTGCAGCTCCTAAAGAGAGACGTGTCCCAGAGGAGCCGGAGAACAAACGGAGCTTGAAGCACAAACAGTCTTCAAATTATTTCTGCTCCCCTACAGAAACTAACGCGCCGAGGGGTTGAGAAAGCGGCGGTCTGTAGAAAAGCTGATCTGTTGTTCGAGTCAGAATACTGAAAGTTCTTTATTGAGGTAAGACAGAGCAATAAAACACAATATAATTAGATTTTCTTTAAAAAAAAAGGAGTAAGTGACAATGAAAGGTGTTAAAAAGCTGGCACGCCGAGTTCATGTAACGCCATTTCAGGAGACAACTTCCTCCCCCCACCGGTGGCACTGATCCGGTCCACTTCCTGGTGCGGCTGCTTAGTCGGGTTGCTGCAGCTTCTCTTTGGGGAAGTGTGCCAGAGTGTCTCTACCGGCTTCTGGGGGTGCTTTTATAATTTACGTTGATATAAACACACAAAAATGTGACGTTGTATGATTCCACCTATAAAAACATATATACATACATCATGGACCACTTGGGTGTGTTGCCTAAAAAAAATAACAGTTTACTGGTTCGAGCTCAGATCGTGGCACTGACGCCACTGAGCAAGGCACTGGTGAAAATCTGCTGCAGGGGGAAAGTGAGCACACTTTCTTCTTCTTCTTTGGGAAACAACCTCGTCCTCCAGGTTCTCAGAAGCAGCCTTCGCTGACTGCGGAGCCACATCACAACGAGACCCCTCCCGGATCTGTTCGGCCCTCCCGGCTCTGAGGATGTTCCACGTTCATGTTTGAATAAAAATAAAATATAAAGTGTCCAGATGTTGGTCCTGCTCTCCATGTGGAAATCTAGGAGGAAACGAGGAGGCATGACGTTACACACAAACAGATTTAAACGTTGCCAAGCGAAAAAAAAAACGAAAAAAAACACGACAACTCACCTGGACTTCTATCGCTTCTCTTTGTCTGACTTTTCTGTCTCTTCCTGTCAGAAAAAAGAAAAGAAAAATTCTGAATCCAGACAATATTTAGATTATCTGCCACAGTGCTGGTTTTATTCATCATTTTGGGATTTTTTTTCCTTCCTTACAGCATCAGCACGACGGGACTAAAAGTCAACAGCGGAGCTTACTGTAAGAGACGGAGCAAACACGGATGTCGAGGACCGGGAGGTTTTCCCCCACCCAAAAGCAAATTTGGCTAAGATGTTGATTCATCTGATGGATCTAAACGGACTTGTTCTAAAGCCTGAGATCGTGCCGCGCAGATGAAAAGCTCTCAGTGTCCCGGATTCAACCAAAGCACAGAAACAAACGCTGAGGTCCTGCTGAACAGGAGAGTTTTCCTTTGGTGCTCCGCAGGAGGGATTGCTGAGTTAAATAACAGGCGTGTTACAGTTGGGTAAAAAGTTTTCTAATAACTAAGATCAATTAGAAGAGATGTATTTGACTTGGAATCCGTCTGCATGATTCGACTGATTACTTTTTTTTTGTTATTCTGTAAAAACGCCTTAAGACGACATGTCGTGAAACTGAATTGATGTTTGCACCACATCCCACCCGAACAGAGAGAGGTTACAGCTCCTTTACACATTTACTGGCTAACAAAGATGAGTAAAAAGCCCTTAAATTAATTCAACTTACTGCATCCTCACACTGAAAAAAAAAATCCAACTTTTATTTTGTTTGCACAAAATCACTGGCAGCACAATTATTGGTTGATCTGTGCTGAGAAAAATCACTGATGCACAACTTCCTGTTTACAACATGTAGCCCAGAAGCCAATTTCTCTCACCCACTCCTCAAATTGGGAATAAAAAAAGGCAATTACAGGAAAAAAAATGCAAAACTGGTTTATTTATTCGGGGTTTGTTTTTACACTCCTGCACAGGGTCATTAGTGTGAAAGGAGCTGAACATTTACACCGCTCGTGTGTTACTTTGCAACATAAACGTTTTCAGAGGTTTACCGCCTGAGTGCTTCAATCAAAGATAAATTAGCTGATAACTTTACATACGTTTTAGAGATAACTAACAAACTATCAGAAAAACTATAAAAAAATAAAAAATAAAAAAATCACTAAAATAGCTCAATAATACACACCTGCTTTGAATTTCTCTTTTCCCCTCTGATTTATTAAATTTGCTGCCACTTCTTTCCTCTCTTAAATCCAGCTTTCTGTGTATAAAAGCCTTAAATAAATGGTTGTTATGGAGACACCAAACCCAGAGGTTAGGAGATAGTTTTACCTCCTGCACCACCCTCAGCACTCTGTGTGCAGACGAGATAAACATGGGTCTGTGTGAAACCTTGTTTGCACACAGCGACAGCTTTTTTTTTTTTTTTTTTTTTTTATATATGTTAAATAAGAGCACCGACTGCAGTTTTGGACAAGTTTCATAGCTCTGATAGGCAACCTGAACGCCATGATCTCTTGTCTTTCCTATTTTGAAGAGGGGCATCCACTATGTTGAGAAATGATTTCTCAAGAGTGGAACCATTTACTAAATGCAATCATCTTAAAGCGTTTACACGGGACACCAGGAGAGAGGGACCAGAGCACCTACCTGCTGGGACTCTGACGTCACTCTGCTGTGGCGCACCACCTCTGTAGGCGTTGAAGGGACGCTGCCGTTAGAGTCCGTTATTAACAGGGTGCGTCGATCCTTTGCTGGTTTTTCAGGCTTTGTCACACGGAACCTGAAGAAGAAAAGCAGAAATAAACAAACAAATAAAAAAATAAATAAAGGTTTGCAGAGATTAAACTTCCTGAGGCCTAAACGAGAACGTCATTCAGACCCAGCTACAGCTCTAATAAGGGAACGCGCCGCAGGCCGAATGGCACAGCGCGTGATCTTCAGGACTAGAAGTTTAAGATCTAAAAAGAAATTGCTGATTTTGTAGTATGTCAATAATGCATTTTCTAGAACAAAAAATAAAGCACAGTAAATGCCCATCTAGTCAACATCTTCCATAAAGACACTATTTCCACACCATACAGAGAAGCCTAACCATGATGCTTTAATAATAATTAATGTGTAAATGTATATTTCTGGCAAAGATCAAGACCACAGCAATGAGACTGTATTGATAAAAGGACTTAAGAAGAAATGCAGCAAAAACGTCTATCTCGGGTTTATTGGCTCCAAGTGCCACATTAGGTCACACAGTTGTTTATAATATCCTGACTGATAGATAGGAAAATGAGGCAGGCTCATATTTAGCAGATCCAAACATAGATTTCTAAATCTAAAACAAAGATCATGTGTGGAGTATCTCAGACTTCCTTCTCGAGCCGCTTTTATTCTGCCAGATTATCGAGTAGCAGAACAGGTTTTACAAGATCTATGAAGATGACTTAAAACTTTATTTTTCTGTCACTTTGTCCATAGTCAGGGTGTCCTAACCATCTCTGAGCAGAACAGACGACGTTTCTTTCAGCTTAATAAAGAAAAGAGGTGCTGCATGCTTTTACTTCAGCTGGTTAGATTATTGTAACGTTGTCTTTACTGGGTCCTGACGTCAAAACCAGGAAGTGGGTCAGATTACATCTGTATTTAAATCACTACAATGGCTCCTTGTTTGTAAAGGAATACAATTTAAGGGATAAAATATGTTTTGATGATCTCTAAACCATTGTCTAGGACAGGAGTAAGCAACCTATAAAACCCTAAAAGCCAATTTTTACTTTTTCTAAATTTGTTTAGATTCACATACGTTACATGACCTTTCAAAACAAAATAGTTTATTTTTACAATATCTTTTATAGGACATTAGTTTTTTTTAGACGAAAGAAAAAAATAACATTTTCTTTTAAAAAGTAAAAATATCATCAAATCCTTACATAAATGTGAATTATTACATTTTTGTTGTAGAACGTTACATAAAAAAAAGAATTAAAAAAATATGTCGTTTGCAGCCTAAAGAGAAAAAAATTACTGCAAAAATTATTCCTCACACTTGGTGTAAAAAAAACAGCTAAGATTTTATTTATCACCTTTACATTTTAAAACGTTGCTCAATTGTTTATCATTTTTGGCCAAAGTTATTAAGAGACACTCTGAAGTCACAGGGTGCAGAACCCACATTTCAGAGCTGCTCGGTCAGCTATGAACCATGTAGACCCCTGAGGTCAGAGAGCTGCCAACCCAGCGTCCAGGACAAAAGCTAACAGGTGAGTTAGCATTTAGTCATCTGTGGAACCAATTTACTAAAAACCGGAGCTTCTGTCTCCTTTAAATCAGGAACAAAAACAGTATTTATTGCAGTGCTTGTATTAAGTCAAAGATTACTTCCTCAGTTCGAGATCAGTTTGAGGTGTCCAAACCATTACATAGAGCTCAGTTTCTTCTTCCTAAGTCATTATCAACAGCATATAACTCAGCTTTAGCATAGACATTAAAAATGAAGATTGATAGGTTGTTAGTTTTTAGTATTTTTTCCAAAAGTGTATACGTTACTAAGCATTGCCTGGTTTTGATATTTGGTGTACCCAGGTTTTAAATAGTCAGTTTCAAATCTGCTAATTTCTAGAAACAAACGTTTATTCGCAGAACTGTTGAAAACTGTGATTCGTTGTCCTTTATGGTTACAATTATAAACTACAGACCCCCCTCGCTCTAGAATTTGTAATGGCAAAGTGACAAAATGTGACACATTTCAAGGGGAAGAAGGACTTCTGTAAGGCACCGTTTGTCCAAACTTATTAAAATAGCTAAAAAACACATTTCATGTATGATTTTAATTTTGTTTTGCGATATTTATTGTAATACCATGGAACTGTGTTAGTTTGACTTAAAAAAGGTCATACAGCCTGAATCTAATGCCAACGTCTCACTGAGTGCTCAGAGTTATATGTAATGTGCAGCGGACATAAGCGCTGGCGTTACCTGTAAAAGGGTTCTTGGCGACGATTTCCTCGCATAACCTGACGTTAATAATTAAAAGCGTCACCAAACTAGTCAGTTTAGTAGTCGAAGTGTTACCAACCTGCCCACAGAGAGGACCGTGACCTCGTTACTGCGCCGCTGCTCCGCCTTTCGGGCCGAGGGCTTCCTCATCAGCGGCCATTTCTTCTGGTTGCAGCGGGTGCAGATGTTCTTGTTGCCGCTCAGGCCGCCGACGGTGTGCAGGTGGCTGCAGGTGTGCTTGGGTGCTCCTGGGGGCGCCCCTGGTGATATGGGGGTCAGCGGAGGGGTCGAAGAGGTCGGGGAGGCGGGTGTCGTTGGACTGCACACAGAAAGTCAGGAGTTGGAGAAGAAATTTAGACATTTAAAACCATGCCTGGTTGATAAGTGTCCCCCTATTTTTGGTGATTCACCACAGAGTACATTGCCGCTAAAGTCACATTTGTTTTTACACCTCATCATTATCGCTGCTCCTTGATTCAGAGCCATACTCCTGCCAATTAATCAGGCATCTGCTCAGCCGCGTACATTTTTATAGCTGTCCCTGTGTTTCTTCACCTGGTAAAAAATAAATAAAAAAATAAAAAACCTGGGCGCTCGGGAATGTTCAGCTAAGGCAGGGGAGGGGTGGCCAGCGATGCATTTAAGACCGCTAAGATAAAAGATGCAGACGTGCAGTGGTTGCCATGGGAATTCAGTCACGATAGTCAGTTTAAGACATTTTTACACGGACTAATGCACGATATATCGCATATACTTGATGTATTCACCAGCCCCGTTTTCTGCCCGGCGAGAAATACATCAAATGAAAGAACTATTCTAAAGGGTTAGCCGTCATTGAAAAAAAACCTGCAGATATTAAATGGAAGGAAAACACCGTCACGGGGCAGCTTTGAGAAATTTCCCAAACTAACCAGCAACTTGCTTTCAATCAAGTCTTACAGAGAATTAAAGCTCATTCAGTGGAGCGGCGCTTCCTCTATTAAAACCCATCACCGCTGAATGACACATTAATATTTCATACCTCTAAGCAATTACTGACAAGCCCCCTGAGAACCAGCCCTCATTGATTTTCTTTGAGGGGAAAAAAAAGAAAAGAAAAGAAAAGAAAAGAAAAGAAAAGAAAAGAAAAAGAAAAAAGACGGCAACTTTCTCTCGGCAGCAGCACAAAACGGTTTCATGATATATGCTGGTTTTCTCTCCACACTTTGATATTCATCTCTGGATTCCAGCAAGAGGAGCTAATTTAAGGCACATTTCTCATCCGTTTGTTCTCCTACATGTTTTTGTCTTTTACGAACCTGGAGAGCAGCAGAGCGCATTGTTTACACACAGAAGAAGTAGGAGAAAAAAAAAAAAAAAACTCAACTCCGACCTGCTGATTTAAACAAGCAACGCTGAGATTGTTTGTCGCTAATGTGGAGCAATGGTGCTCAGTTATTTGGAGCTCACGCCTCTTCGGCGGCCGCTTAAATAAATCGCTGAAGCAGAGCTGGGGAAAGGGGAGAAGAGCATGTTGAGGAGGATTTGGCCAACGTGTTAAATTAGGTTTATTACCTGCTGCTTTTTCATTGCGAAAACCCATCATTCAATTGGATTTTTGCATAAAACAATGTGTTCCCCATCCTTTATAGTGTCTAGCACATATTTCAGAGCTTTTCTGTATGGGGGCGGCTACAACTCTACTGTAACTGACGTCTGAGCTAATCCAGATGTTTATTTAAATAGGTTTTGTTTGAAACAAGAGATTTATTTTTTCATTTGAAAATATCGTTCCATGTTCACCAACAGGTGGACTTCCCAGCAGGTATCAATAAAATACGCATGCCACACAAGTAGGTTCAAACCGCATCACAGCATCAACACTAACGACTTATATAAATAATACAAGGAAGAAATGTAGATTAAACGTTTTACACTATATATTTTTAGAAATATATTCTGTTTATCTCACTTTGACATGTCTATGTTTTTTTTTTGTTTTTTTGCCTGATTACTGCTATATATTTGTGAACGAAAGGTGATAAGGCTTTTTGGTTTTTTTTTGTCTGCTTCATGTTGTCTCACAGGTTATATTTAAGTGGGTTCACAGGTTAGGTAGTAATCCGGGCAGGTTGTGATTAATAAAACAAACTAAACATGTGTGGTTAATCCCGATGATTCTTGATTTAACAAAGGGGTCTATTACTCCCCACCCCACACACACACACGTTGGTCTGGATAGCTTTTTACCCGTAATAAACCAAATCCCCATTTGAAAACTGCTTCTTTGAATCTCCTTAGGTTATATTTATCAGATATTAAAAACATGGGCAGTTATCGTACCATTTATAGTCATCGTACATTTTGTTTTTTTTTTTACATCATAAGAATTCAGATTTATCGGGACAGCAATAAACTTTACATGATGACCAACAAAACCCAGAAACAAAAGAGATTGCTGGATCTGTAGCTTTGGTTGGTTCCATGAGAGCAACAATAATAGCCTTTTTTTTTTTTAAATTCTGATTAAACGTAATTATTTGTTGTTCTCAAATACATAAAATGTCACTGGTCTTTTGAAGTAGCATAATAAAACGCAAATTGTTGTGTTTTTCTTCATATGCTTTATGTTATCTCAATAAAAACCACATAAAATTGTGATAAACTTTTAAGTCCATATGATCCATCCCTAATTCACAGCCCCGTACGCAACATGTGATAGAAAAGGTCTCCCAGAGACCTGCAGGACTGGACATGACTTTTTCTATGTACATGGCAGACAGTTTTGAATTATTGTTAAAAGACAGGATATGTTTTTTTTTTAAAGAATAAAGATTGTGGGCTTACTGAAGGACATCTCTGCATTGTATAGGTTATACCAGTGCATATGAATATTCTTTTAGCAGGTGTACAGTTAGGATGCACTCCTCCATTTCCACTGGAGAAAAATAAGGATATGATGCAGTGAAGACAAAAGGGAGTGAAGGATGCAGGCAACAGAGGAAGGAAAATGTGGGAAGAAAGCAAAGCCTGGCCACACGTTCACTCTTCTGCTTGCGGTTCCCCCACTTTCCTTCTTTTCCTCCTCTTCCAAGTATTTCTGTCCGTCACCCTACGCCTGTGTATCCCATAAATCAACCCCAACCGATACCCCTCTTCTCCCCTATCCACCATCTCTAAGTGATCCACTGGCAGGCTGCCCGACCTGGCAGAGAGGAACAGAAAAGATATGGATTGTAACAGCCAGAGAAAGAGGGGACCATAACGGAGAGCAATTTGAACTGAAGGAAGCAAGTGGAAGGGAAAAAACAAGGGCTGGAAATATGTGAAACAAGATATCTGGGGGGAGAACTGAAGAGGGAAAAAAAAAAACATGTGAAAGTAGCTTGGTGGGGACAATAGTGATGAAAGAGCAGGACCTCGGCAGTACTGCAGAGGTAACGGTCCCACCGTTTATCCACCCAATCAAAGAAAGCATTTCTCCTCTAAAACTGGTTTCCTCTGGAGCAATATGAAAGGAAGATAAAAGCAGAGGACAGATGAGGGGAAAATCCTCTCCCCTAACTCGATTTGTGTCCTCTGCCGTCAATAGCATGCCTTCTTCCTGTGTCAATTTTCTCATTTTCCTTTTCCCCCCGTCTCTTACTATTACCACGTAGGGGCAGATATCAAAAAGACAACTAAAAACGTTTGATCTGAGTCATCTCTTTTCATCGGATCCTGTTCTTATAATTAAGGGTCATCTTGGACTAACGAGCAGAAAGCCTTTGATTTGAAATGTTAATGTCAAAATGACCCCAGTAGGGTCTAAATCACAGCAAGAAAATTGGATACTTTTAAGGATACCAACAATCTGATGTATGCAAAAAAAATAAAAAAAAATTTGACCAACAGATTTGCAGTCACAAACCCATTTAACAATTTTTTAAAACAATGAGTACAAGTTTTCTAGTTTCATTTCATACTTGTAAGCAAACCATTTCCATGTACAGTGCTCAAAGCACTGCGTATTGAGTTTATTTTGTGTCCATTATTTTCACAATATACAGAGATAGAAAAAGGGAAATAGGAAAATGCTTGAACCTCACAGAAAGGGATAAAACGTCACCCTTCTAATACCAGGTTGCCATGTTAACATATGAAGCTGTTAAAACATACGTTTCGCTATAGCTTTTGGCTGGCCATTTTGCAAATGATTGACAAGCATGATATTTGCCCAAAACAGTAACATTTAAATAAATACAAAGAAAACTGTGGTTGATAATTCATACATGCTAAGAGTTGATTTTATTTCTTGACTACCATAAATAATTGTTGGGATCGTTTGAAGACTATGTAGCCTATGTTGGCATATAAAGCTGTTAAACTCGAAACTTTAGCTAAACATGTTAGATAGCCACCCTGCTAAGTATTCACATTCACATCCATTTTTTCTGTAATTATTTAAAAAAAATGTTTTTCAGCAACTACACTTATTAATTGCTAATCTGCAAAATGTTAGCAAATTAGCGAGCTAATAAACCAATTAGCAAGCTAGTTAGCATGCAAACACTAAATTTGCTTAAGATATTAACTCAACATACTTAATAAAACAAAAAATATGTTATAGGCTTGTTACATACTTTGTAAGTTTTGTTTTACCATTTATCATTGGATTTTTTTAAATTAAACTAGGCTGCTTATGTTGGTATATAACGCTGTATGTTTTAGCTAGTAACTTTACATCTACGTTTAATGCACCATTTGCCCAAGAAATCCACATTTTTGTCAGTGACTGATCCCTATATTAGTTTTTTGTAAACCCTTCAGAAACAAGTTTATTTTTTTCCTAGTGCATAGTTGGCTATACATTGGCTTAGATGGCGGAAAATGTCAAAGAAAGAAAGAAAGAAAAACATTACTACAACATTTCTGGGTCAAAAACATTTCTAAATGCTTGCAGTTATGTTTTCATAATCTCAAAAAGAAACCAAGGAAACCAGTATAAACCAATATGCCAATATTAGCCTAGAAACCTGCAGAAACATCAGTTTTGGTTCATTTTAGCCACTCCGTTTAGTGTTTACGTGAAGATTTTTTTTTTTTTTTTTTTTTTTTTTTTTTTTTTAAATCAAACACTCTGTTTTGTAGAAATTTGGCCTAAAAATAAGTAAAATGTCTTTAGTGAATCTTCTGTATTTAAAAAAAAAAAAAACTGTTTAACTTCTGGTTTTATCTTCTTAGAGTTTGACAGAGTCTCATTAATCTGGATACAACAGATTAAAGTTTAAAAGAGATTAAAATATTTAGAGAAGAGCTTTTGGGTTTTCTACGGTTGCATGAACTTATTAGATGTTTTATATAATCTTTTCTTTGGGGAAAATCCAGTAATTGATCAGAGAGTTAACAGAGTTGGCACTCCATGACCTCTAGCCTGAATCCCAGCAAATATTTTTGAAAGTTCGTATGGTTTGCTGTAGTTTACTGGATTTACTGAAGGTGACCAACAGTACTATGTAAAAGGTTATGATCTTTAGGCTAAACATTGACAAGTCTTCATCCAGAAATACAAGATAAACATTAAACATTTACAGGAAGCCCATACTCAGGATCTAAACAAATATATATATATATACACTGCTCAAAAAAAATAAAGGGTAATACTTAAACACAGTGTAACTCCAAGTGTTCCCCTTATTTTTTTGAGCAGTGTGTTGTTTTTTTGTAGATTTATAAAAAAAATAAAATGTGTCACCCAGCCACTACCTCAAAATTAATAACACTTTAAAAATAATCATAATCTGTGCCAATTCAAAATTTAATCAAGTGAGTATGTCTGAGGAATTGCAAACTGCCCAAGTTTAAAGCTCTTTAAAGTTTTAATTTTGTTCTCCTTTTTATTTATTTAAACTTAGTCCCACAGTGATTTCCAATAAGGAAATACGCCAACAGCTGCACACATGGTTTAATAATACCACAATGCACTGATGTGGGCCACAGCAGCATTTTGGGAATATTCTCCAGCTGCTTGGCCTCTATCAAACCCTGCCAATCTGGAAAAGAATCAAAAAATGAAACGTGGCCTGATTGCTTTGAGAGTTCCTGCGCTGCTCATAAATTTCATCAATGACTTAAAAAAAGGCTCACAAAGAGGCCTGTAGTGCCATCTGGTGGCTAAGACCATTTAAAGCAGGCAACCACAGCCTGCTTTAAAGGATTATTGTTCATGGGATATAATGATACTTACCCATCTGAATCAATGCTGTTCTGGTGAATCATGGCATTCAGGGCATCAGAGTTTGCTGAGGAGGAAAAGACAGAGGCAAATATAAAATTAATAAAAACAGAAATATATGTAGCATTAGAATACAGTGCAGAGGATGCTACATTTACTTCAAAGGGTAATTCCAAAGATAGATTTATTATGAAAAACACAAAATGGCACCTTGTATGCTTTAACCATTTTCTCACTGTAATGTGACAAAATATATGAACCAGGGACATTTCCGTTGTAAGAAAACATCCTTAAAACATTACCCCCCGTCTTTAAACATTATTTTGATAGATTTAACTTGTGTGCAAGTCAGAAAAGTGAAATTACATTTATCACAATTATGACCAAATACCAGCTCCTTTAGATTCACATGTCTTGGTCCAAGGCACACATTTCCCTCTGTTAGGCCTTGATGCTTAAAATAAATTCACCATGAACATGCGATGAGCACAGATGGAGTAACCCAGCATCATCTTAAAAAAAAAAAAAAAAAAAAAAGAAACGACAGAAATGGGAAAATAAGATGCAACTTGGTAAGAGTTATGAAAATCTGTACTGACGTCTGACTCAAAGTGCTGCCCTTCGTCTTCTCTGAACCGTCCTCCTGTCTTAAAAGAACCGCAGGGTGTGTGTGTGTTGGGGGGGGGGGGGGGGCAGTTGCAGCAGCAATTTAGGGTCACATGGGGGCTTATTAAAGGGACAGAAAATGGATTTTTAATATCCAGAATTTTATCAGGGGGAAAAAAAAAAGGAAAGAACTGGTTAGGAAGACATTTAAAACAAATGTCCTTGTGCATTTAAATATCCCTTATATGTAAAAGTCTGACCTAATAAAATATTTATAATTTAGTCTGACAAGAAGTTCTGTAAAGAAAACGTGGTAATAAAAAAATAAAAAAAATCCTTCATACATCTGGCCAGCTGAGACTCTTTATAAACATGTTTTCAAAAGTGAAGCAGTTAATCCTTCTAGGTGAAGTGATGCGAAAAGCTCATCAGTTCTGTCTCTGTTGCACATCCTAACTGAGGAAAAACCCGATAATGTTTTAGATACGTCTTGATGCCGTGTTTAGGGATTCTGCACTAACAGGACATGGCGTTATATTGTATGTCATCAAAATTGGTGGGGGTTTTATTGGCTATAAAAAAATAAAGATGCAGAATTATTATCGCCATCATCATCATCATCAGTTAGATCTGTGCAACCAAATTTATATTTGTTTGTTCGACTAGATTTTACTGGACTGATCTAATCATATATTCCTGGATACACTTCTGGATAGGATTTGGACCCATTTGTCCTGTAGTCCCTCGAAATCACTTTGGCTGTGAAATGATGCTTTATACACAGAATAATAAAAAAAATATGACAGCGGAAAACGTAACATCATCCCTCTTCAAGAGATATGACGGTGAAAACAGCTTAAAAGGGGAGAAACTAAAAATAAATCCTTTAAAGTGTTTTGAAGTACTGTCACCTTGACATACTTAGGATTTTACAACTAAACTAGAAGGTGAAAACACAGCTGAGGAGGTAAGAATGATGCCGTTGAAAAACACCACACTGCAAAAAGAGAACTAAAAATAAGTAAAATTTTCTTGAAATGAATGTATTTACCCTTGATTTGAGCAGGTAAATAAGATTATTTGCCAATGGAATGGGTATTTTTACCCCTAAAATAAGATAATTAGATATACTGCACTTGAAATAAGATGACGGAGATGAATTGTTCTTATTTTAAGTGCTAAAATCTTATTCCATTGGCAAATAGTCTTATTTACCTGTTCATATCAAGGGCAAATACATTCATTTCAAGAAAACTTTACTTGTTTTTAGTTCTATTTTTGCAGTGCAGGACCTTTGAGCTGCTCAGTAAGCTCTCATCGAGGGACAACTTGGTTGTAGGTATCAAGGTCTAACTAAAGTTGTTTTGTTTTCAAGTTATCGTTTCAAAAAAGCTCAAATATTCTACCATAGAGTTGCTACAGCATATTGTCCTTTTAGTGAGATGCCAGAGAAAGGGCTGGAGTGACGTCAGCGGTTGGAGGACAGAGCGGTGCATTGCAACAATTTTGCAGCATTATGAATAAATATAGCTTTTCTCCTTAAAAATAAGGAAATAAAATATTTAAAATGTACAGACCATAAAATGTACTGTAGATTTATCTCTTAATTAATCAGCATTGTGCTAAACTGCATTGGCTGTTGCAAAGGAGACATACGGTGGTGTGAGAAGCTGTTACACATGCCTAATCCATACCTAACCATTCCCTTTGTTTCAGTAACACGATTCAAATCAGCACTTTGAATCGTCTTGTTACTGAAAAGTGCTTTATAAAACAAACTTGCCTTGCCTTTGTGTTACAATTGTCCCACTTTCATATCAGGAATGGAGCTCTCTTAATTGCTCTTATTCCTTTGTTGGCGAAATAAACATCCTGTTTCAATGTATCCTTTGAGAACAGATGAGAAAAAAATTTCCTACGTCTATCTCTTTCCTAATATCTCTATAAAGGGTTTTAAAGCCTTTTCTATAGCGTTGGGAATCCAGCAAAGCAAAGCAAGAGCCATTACACGGGGAACAATAGAGAACCTTACAAGAACAATAGAGAACCTTACAAGGACCAAATTAACCGACTTTCTTATTGTTAAAAAGATTTAACAATAAGAAAGAGACGAAAAGGTGCATCCATTAGAGACCCAAACCAGAAACCACTGCTGAGCACAGGAAACACAAGGGCCTGTTTACCATTTGATTAAAACTACTTCTTAGGGAAGAAGAATTTTGTGAAAATATTGTGTAGACTGATGAGGCTAAAGTGAAACTTTCTGTAAGACTGTGTCCCATTTTATCTGGAATAAAACCAACCACATTTCAGAACGAGAACGTCCTAGAGACAATCAAACATTGTGGTGGTGGTGTGATGGTCTGGAGCTGCTCTGCAGGACCTGGATGACTAGGCAGATTTGAGGGAACCGTGAGTTCTGCTTTGTGCCAGAGAAAATCCTGAAGGAGGATTGTCCGATCATCACTTTGCGACCTTCAGTTCAAGCACACCTGGGTTATAAAGCAGGACAATTATTGGTCTAAACCTAGTGGCCTAGTCAAAGCCCAGACTTAAATCTAATTGACATGCTGTGGCATGACCTTAAAAAAAGGCTTTTCAAGCTACAAAAAAAAACAAAAAACAAAGCCTCTAACGTGTGTGAATCCAAACACATAACTGGGTTCACTCTGCTTCCCATCTGCTTCGTAAGGAGCAGCAGCGACATCCGTTTGATTAACTTAAGAGGACGTCGATTGCTATGATGGGTCACTTAAACACTGGCGCTCAAAACAAGGAGTTGAATATTGAAGACTGCTACTTTATTTTATTCTTTTAAATCAATACATTTTTAATTATTTGTAATTAAGGTTCCAATATGCATTAAACTTATTAAAGATGAAACACACAAGCTGTAGAGTACCATCCGAACCAAATCAATAGCAGTCTATGGTGTATGTGGTGTGTTATTGAATTGCCTCTAGAGGGCAGTGTTTCCTTTCCTACGTTTCCAAACCCAAGTTTGTTTCATAAAATGTTCTGCTGTGACTGAAAATGGTGCCCAGGATTATTCAGCTTTCCCGTTCCTTAAAATTAAATAACAAATAAGACTTGAATCATGTCTAAAACAACTCATTCATCTGCTGACTTGTCAAACAGTAAACGGGCTCTTTCGAGGAACCTGATTCCCAGTAGGCGAACAATAAGACAATGAGTCGCGGTTAAAGGACTCTGGCACTCGTGGACGTGATGAGTCAGCGCAGGACACCTCAAAAAAGTCAACATAAAACTCGGGACAATGACTCAAAGACGAAAGAACACCGCCTTGGTGTGTCGATACGTCATGTCGGTCACAGAGACAGTTTATAGTGAAATCTTCAGAGGTGGGGTTATATTTAGGAGAGAGAGAACAACAGAGTTTGGCTGTAGTGACTATTGTTATTCTGGTGTCAATAGCAAGCTCTATGCAAAGTAACTGCTTTTGATTTTTACACGCAAGGTCATTTTGAAGACAAAGTAAAATATGGACAATTGATTCTGAACATCACCCGCTGCTTATAAATACTACTGTTAAAATTAAGCTGCTTAAAAATAATACTACTGTTAAAATGAAGTTTTAAGTCATTCATTATACTTGCCTGCTGTTAAAAAACTGATCTAATCTTTATTCTTTGACAGGGAAAAAAGGAAAAGTCTTAAGGATATCCTGTCACTTTACCAGTGATCCTAAACCAAAGAAGGGTTTTCTCACTTTTTTTTTAAATAATTTCCATAAACAGCGCCCTCCACCAAGTATACACACCCCTAATAAAGATGATTATTAAAAAAAACTTGCATAAATCAACCAAAAGTTGATTAAACCTTTATTTTAGCAGCATTTTTCCTGCAGAAAATAATACCATTCTAAGGAAAATATGTGGTTCTTGATCCCCTAAGATTATAAGAGCAGTAATTCGACAGGAGAGGAAAGGGGAAGACATGCAGCAAAATGGCCCGAAGCCGGAAACTTGAACCCAGGTCAACAAAGTGGAGGACAGTGGCCTCTGCTCATGGTGTGCCTGCTCTACCAACTGAGCCATCCAGCGCACCCAAAAAAAAACAAAAAAACAAAAAAAAAACTTGTGATTTTGAGAAATATCCTTGATCCCCAAAGATTGTAAAGAATGAGGAGTTGATCTGCACTAACCCTTAGACTCACCCATTTCTTGAATTGGTACAGGCCTAATTGCTCTAATAATGAACCACCCTTTCTTGAGGAGTGCTCAACACCTTCTTTGTGTACTCAAAGAACGTCATTAAATGCCTTTGGCTGTTACACTTTGTGACTCAAAGTTGTTGTTTGACTTGTTGGAGAAAAAAAAGTCATGGTAAAATGACAAGAAACTAAGGTGATTATTGGATGTTGCAGTGCCAAATTACTGGAGGTCATCCTTGTATCACCAACTTGCCTCTTTTTTTTTTTTTTTAAACCTAAAACCTTACTTCTTCCAAGCTCCTCAACACTAAAAGGTTTGTTAGCATTGCTAAAATTATTATTAATATGAATATAAAAGGCTGGTATTAGTGCTCCTCTCTTGTGCTGCTTGTTTTAGTTCTAGGTTTGTTTGTTTGTTTGTTTTATTAGGATCCCCATTAGCTTCAGCTAAAAGCTAATGTTCTGGTCATGTTTCATGTCCAGAACGTTGCTTTCACCTTTCAGCATTCTTGGATTCCAATATAAAAAAGGATGCAGAATAAAATCAGCAGACCAGAGTAACTTCTATGAGAACCAGGAGTTGACCTAACAGGGCAGCTTGTTAAACTCATTCCCCCACGGTTGTCCCCGGTATGAACTTCCACTTGAGAGAAGAGTGCTGCTCTCATGAGCTGCAGCTCAGAGTTCTGGCTTCCTTCCTGAAAGCTGTGTAAAAATGTGCCTTCCCAAACGAGGCAGAGCAGGAAGGACCCCAGGCGAGGTGGGCAGAAGGAAACCAATGCCTCCTGCGGCCATGAGTTCAGACAACCTCTGAGCGAGCTTCCAGTACAGGCATTTTTCACATTTTCTTTTTAGCAGTCGACAGGAGGCGAGGTCAGTGGGGCACATACCTTCATTCTTCATGATGTAGTGGACGATCTGTCCAACGGTGTCGTTGTTCTCGCTCATGGTCTCATTCAGCTCTGGCAGACGAGGAGAGACGAAAAGAGACAGTTTTCTATCGGTATTATATTCAGTAAGCAGACAGTGAACAAAAATCACTTTCTTCATGCACACAGAAGGAAATAAAAAATATTTACAAGCTGAAAGAAAATGAAATAAGTACGAGTGGCTCAAGACAAGGTTACTAAATCTTAGGCTGGTTTTCCTAACTCCCACATATCCTGTTAAAGTTAAAAACAACAAGAAATACTTTACTATAGTACACATTTACTGCATAAAGGCGAGTTATTGAAGCTAGCAAATAGTCCACGGTCGGTTTCTGATATTATGGCATATTGAGCTTTCAACTTTGTTCCAGCTTCAAAACTACTATAGTTTTCCATCACAGGTCAATTCTGCTTAGTAGCTACATGATCTGGTAGCCTGAACAACTAGCTAGCTAATATCAGCTTGTTATATTAGTGGTGGAGCAAAAGGAAATAAAAAAAAAAAAAAAAAAAAAAAAAAAAAAAAAAGGTATTTATACATTTACTAAAATGTATCAAATGCAGAAATTTGCAGTTCTGCAAAGTAAAACTGCAATATTACACACCGGCTCTCTTTTTTTTTTACTCTAGTTTACCTCCTTGGGTTCAGCACTGAATACCTTACTGACTCAGCTTGGATCAGAACAGAACGAATCAAAATGCAACGAGATGACACAAACCTGGCAAAAAAAAATTAAAATAAAAAAATAAAAAAAACCTGTTCCAGCATCTGTACATACAACAATGGATATAATCTGCTTTATGTACAATACTGAGATCTCTCTGTTTTGACAGAATATTAAATTGTAACCCTTCATAATCTAATCATTTCGTCCAGCCCCAACTATACGTGTTTAAATATGTCCTGGGGTGGATTAGCTAAACATCTGTGAGACTGCAGTTTTTTCCTCAAGACACAAACCGAGCATTGCCAGTAATGTCAAGGAAATCCTTAGCAGGAAAAAGGATGCTTTAAGAAAGGTAAACCTGCAGAGTGAACAGGAGGAAGTCAAGCTCTGAATGCTGAAGAAAAAAAAAATCCCACAAAAACAATGAAACAGATGTCGAGAATTACCATGGGAAAAGATCTGGCCCGTTCACTCAAATTACCCTGCAGTGCAGGTTTATTAAAACAAAAACACCTTTTAAGACAGATTTACCCTAAATATAAGAAACCATGTGCAGACGAAGCCCTGAAGCTGCAGCTACAACTAGTCGGAGCACTCTCTCATTTCCTCCCACCCACCTGTTGCTGCACACTGGCTTCTACACAATTTTTCTCCCCATCTTACAAAAAAAAAAGAAAAAAAAAAAAAAAAAGGACAAATTCTGGTTGTTTGGAAATATTTTTAGTACCAAGAAATACACAGAGTCATGGCATGGAAGCTAAATGAGCTCCACCTATCACTCTTATTTAAGCAAACACTGTAAAAAAAAATTGCAGCTGACGAGCCACTAGCAGCTCGTCCGTTAAGCAGCTAACCGCAGGCTCGCTACCTGAGCAGATAGCCTAACTAACCAGCTTATAATCCTCTGCGTTTCTCTACCACAATCAAAACGCCTAAAAATATTCTGTGCAATAAGAATGCTTCTTTGCAAAAATACTACTAGATTCGTCAGAAAAAACGGCTAAAGCAATAAATAACGTAACCATACCAGTGAATATGTTTTGTTATTTAAGCAGCAGAAGGGAAAAAAATTTTGCTTTCCTGTTTCAAAAGTAAATTAGACATTAACATTTGAGAAAAAAAAAAAAAAAAAAAAAAAAAAAAAAAAAAAAAAACAGCCCAGTTCTAGTCTAAATCCTAAATGCAGTGGGTGCAACTCAATGTATTGCTCCCTCTATGATAAATTTAAGACTTTATGGTGTGCGATGAAGAGCAATTACCCATCCGATAACACAATATGCACCCCAATTGTCTTTGTATAGTACCAGTAACAATTTTAATACCATCTGTAAACAGCATTACTTCATCAGAAGACAATGAACATTGTGCATTTCCTACATAGCGACGAGTGATCCACAGACGCAGCCCTTAGATCTGAGGCTCTGCTTGGCACTTATTTCCTGGATTCCTCTCTAGATAGCTAATTCTCATTTTCCTTCCTACATAATTCCCCTGTATTCCCTGGTGTTGCGTGATCATTACCAGGAATCTTGACTGTTTGCAGAAAGATAGCGTTTTAAAATTGTTGGGGGTTGGAACCGAAGAAAGGCAGCGTAACCCTGACACAGGATCAACTGAAGACAAAAGCTACATGTCTGTTTTAACATGTCACGGAGAGGGTGGGGCTTTCTAACTACAACAAAAAAGAAAGAAAAGAAACAAAGACGACTGACGAGTGGGTAAAACCCTCACTGGAGCTACAGCTGACGGATACAATTTACACATATTTATGTTCACCCAACAGGATCAGGAGCAACACTGTGTGGAAATAGCCTCAGCAGGTTCACGGTAGGATAGCCGTTTAGTGAGACAAGCCAGCACAGGGTCTCAGCACTGTGTCAAAACTTACTTCTTTCCACCACTTGTCTCACGTTTGTGACGAAGCCCAGAGACACACACGGCCAAGAGGATTTCAGTTGCTCTTCACAAGCATTACGAGAAGGACAGAACGAAGCAAAAAACCTGTTTTTGTTCATTGATGTGCATCAGACTTTTTTTTTTTTTTTAAGCGGGGCAGATTCTAAGAAATGATTAACCATAGATATAAAATCCTGCTAAATAATACTGGTTTTGCACAGATTTTTTTCCCCCTCTCTCTCTCTCTCTCTCTCTCCACTTCACTGAACACTCCCATGGGCAGAGTCGGTACATGAGTGATGCAAATAGCAACCGTCTTCCTGGTTTGCGCCAGACTCCTGGCCTTAAAGGAGCAGACACCTTTTCACCCCCGACGGAGGAGAAAGACTAAGTTTAGCTCGTGAGTTCACAACAACAACAACAAAAAATGCCTTCAGCAGCAGCTCATGACTCAGAGTTTACAGCTGAGACTACTTCCCTAGCAGCAGGTTTCATATTTTACATCAGTCTTCATTATGGCCTGCGTGTGAAAGGT
The DNA here is from genome assembly GCF_011125445.2 of Fundulus heteroclitus. Taxonomy (NCBI): domain Eukaryota; kingdom Metazoa; phylum Chordata; class Actinopteri; order Cyprinodontiformes; family Fundulidae; genus Fundulus; species Fundulus heteroclitus. Next base: position 16,286,262 of record NC_046374.1, read on the forward strand.
CTGATTTACGTCAGTTCCACAGCTCCAGGAATGTAGTCGAGCCTTGAGAGTAGTGGAGAATAGGCCGAACCATCCAACTGGTCTGTTGCTTCACTCCTGACCCCGCTTCTCTCCAACACATGACTGGAAAGTGGGAAACCTCAAACCAATGACTCATCTGGAAACAAAGGCTACGAAAACATGAAAAGAAAAGAAAGAAAGAAAAAAAAACACCCTGTGCTGGGTTCTTTTGTCACTGCATGTGAACAGCATCACAGGAACATCATTTGGTGGCAAACCAGAATATTAAATTGCGCGTGCAGATGTAAAGCAAAAACTAAAAAAAAAAGGGAAAAAATTGCCAAGTGTCACGCCAGTTTCTTTAATGGTGTAAAGGTTAAACAGAATAACCGTGTTTAAAATAGAGCCCACCGCTTAATGATGGTTCAATGTAAAAACAAAACCCGTTACTCTGTGGATTCAATTAATGTTGCCATGGCTCATTTAGTCTTTAAAATTAAGATTAAATATGGACCGTTCCAGCACCGCATCGGAAGGTTCTCACTACTGCTGACGAGATAGTGCACGCCCATAAAAACAGAGATTAGGAGGCGTGCAAGTAGGACACCTTAGCTCTCTGGGAAGGACATAAAGGTCTGACTGAAGTTTGCTGGAGACAACATAGATAAATACCAGGAACTCTGGGATAGTCTTCTTTAGACTAGAACTGATTTCGGAGACCAGAATAGTCGACATGAATAGCTTAAGCCCAATGGCAATCCAGGAGAATGCCTCCGTACTGGCTGTGAAGCATGGAGGTGGAGGAGTGATGGTATTCTGGGCAGCTCGCCTTCATAGAGCCCACCATAAACACAGCAGAGTATCAGAGGGGGCTTGAGAAAAATGTGAGACCATCTGTAAAAGCTTCAAAGCTGAAGCAGAACTACACAACATACAGTACCAGGAAATCCTCCAAGGACTGCTTTAGAAGGATCTAGTGGAAAGTCCCGGTGCCAGGATGCAAAACGGGTCGTACATGCAGGAACCCCCTCAAAGATCTAACAGCTGAAAGCGAGGAGTGCTGCAAACTTTCCTCAGACCGATGTCACAGACTAGACGGCTACAAGGAGCTCATTGCTGAAGTCATCTCGGCTAAATGGGGCGACACTCGCCATTAGGGGGGTGGAATGTTGAGACTGTTTCCTTTGTGAGAAAACACATTTTTATTCATTAATTTTGTTAATGAGTAAACCAGTTGTACTTGTAAAACGTGTAACTCAAAAACTTATTTTCCCAGTTAAAAGGGAGTCAGTGGTCGTCCTGCGAGCTGCTTAGGTGCTGTACAGCTGAGACGACAACTGACTCCCAGACTTTCTTCGCAGATTCTCCTGTAATGACAACTCCTCGTCTGTGTTAAAGAATAGAGACGATATGTAACAGGGTGTCATTAAATCATTACATCCGTTCATGTGAGATGGGAGTGGCCAGGCATCTGGTGCTGGCCATAAAGACCAGGGGCCAAAGTTACAGGTTGTACTAATGCCTGCTAGCTCCTGAGACCTCTCCGCTTCTCTCGCTTATCCCTCTTTGCAGACAGCAGTGGGTTTTTGGTTCCTAAACTTGCCTTGGTTAGGTTCCTAAACTTAGTTTGTTTATTACTGTGTGCCATTGGGTTAATATTTTGGTCCACATTATACAGGACTTGCACATTCTCAGATTTAAAACATCCAAGCCCTTAACTGCTATTGCTTACAACCCATATTAACTGATTTTTGCCTAATTGAGGCTAGTTGTGGCTGAACTTAAATTACTAATTGGCAACTGGCATTGTTGCGTCACTTCTTTCGTCATTACTTCACTAGCCGGGAATGGGAATCTGTTGAAAAGACCTACATGTTTTGGTGTTATGATGGTCTGTCTCTCTTCCATTGTCAATTGCCCGTTCCACTGAAGCTAATAAGGGTATGGTGCGACAGGGTGTTCCAGCCCTACTTGTATGCGGATAGAAAGATTGTCAGGTATCAAAACACGTTGGACTACAGTAGGAACTGATATCTGATCCAGTACATTTTCTACTCCATGTGCATGCATTACTGATTTGTTTAAATAGCTCTCAAACATCTGTGTTGGTCAAGTACAACTAGCATCAGGGCTTACCATCGGCAACCTGTGGCTTTTTTTAAGCTTTTGCCGCGCATCAGTCTCATAGACAAAATACATAGCGGAGTTTTAAACCTTCAGCAGCAGCCTACACATTGATTCTCTGCCATAATGGTGCTAGTGAAGTTCTGCACAGAGGGATTAGGAGTCCCTTTGGCTAAAGCTCTGCGTTGTGAAGTTGTGTACCTTTTAAAGGAGATGGAAAATGGCCTAGTTTGCATCGATTTTGAAAAACATGTGCATGTTTTAAGAGAGAAAAAAAAAAGTTTGGGTGCAGGTTACATTTAAATAGGTTACAGGGTTTCCGCTACATGTAACTGATTGTGGCGCACCGCCACAGCACAATAAAAGCCAATAAGCCTTTAGAATGAAGTTTATTATTATTATTATTATTTTTTATTTATTTATACTGTATATTAAAACAATGTAAAGCATATCAGACAGTGTTTCCTATAGGTTGTGAATTTTCTTGTAGTGATGGGCAGTGCAGAGTACCGTGGTGCCAGTCTCGAATCACAGATATTCCTCATACTGGAAATCTCAGATAGCACATATTTACACTGAATAATGTGCAATCAGTTTTACCCCGCCCTGGTCTGGAAGCTGTTATTTGGGTTTTGTTTTTTTACCTCAAGAGTGTCCAATTTTCAGTTATTCCGATCTCGATTTGTCAATCATATAATTCAACCAATTAAAACAGCACGAAAAGCAACATACTAGCTATCTACTGAGAGATTTGGGGGTGAGTCACAACATTTGTAGCCTACTTAGAGACGACTGTGGTCACCATCACGAGTGCGGTATGGATATTTGGACTTATTTCTAAATACAAGAAGTAAAAACTCAGTGAACAGGAAGCAGCGTCATTCATTTCTGTTGGCAACATCAACACTGGAGCAAACATTCCTGCTGGGAGGGTTAGCTACGGCGGCTAGGGGGCACGAGGGACAGAACATTCAGCCAGATAAAAGAAACTTGGGCTGCTTGAAGACAGAAGGGAGCACTGCCTTGTTCTGATCCTTGTGCCCCTGATGTAGTTACCTCTGCTGGTGTGAATGTTTACTTCAGCCGGTGTCCAGCCTATCATCAGGGCCGATGCCAATCAAAGCATCTGTTTATACTTATTCTTGACTTTTAAGTTAATTGAATGGACACAGCACTACACTGTGTTGCCAGATCTGAATGTTTCGAGCCTAAACAACATAAAACCTGCCCAACTACAAAAAAAAACAAAAAAAAAAACAGGCCAAATCTTAAAATCTCAGCACAAAGCTTCCCAAACAACGTGCAATCAGACAATCAAATAATCTGAACCCACTAGATCACCTTCCCGATCACATTGCCACAGCTACCGCTGAATGTTTTACCAACAGCCTCCCAGCATGAGATGTAAACCTATTTTAACATAAAGTTTTTCTCTCCATAAAAAATTTAAAAGTTGATCAGTAGATCTCAACCCATTTGAGGCATTTATATTTGCCATTGACCAATTAATAGTGAAATCTAATTAACCAGAGGCTAATAAGCATTGATTATATCAAGCTCCACAGATTCCATACATTTTATAATAAATTTAATTAAATTAAATTAGTGCAAGTAGATGTCATTTTATTAAAATATAGATGATTTTACTACTGCACTGTTTTTACTAATACTACCACATAAAGACAGGAATCTTCCTGAGCGGGTCTCCATTTACTTGGGTGAGCCGCACAAGTAGAGTGTATGTATGGTAAACACTGCATTATTCTAACAAATAATTTTCTTGTCACTTTTGTGCTGTTTTGTATTTTAAGCTATAAAGCACTTCGTGACTCATCTGAGAAAGGTGCTATATAAATAAACTTCACTTACTTTCTACTTGTGTCGCTATTGAAACTAAAACGGAATTGGAAAAGAAAAATATTCTTTCAGCTCCAATTGCTACATAATAAATCCAAATGCCAAACTGGTTTTCCCCCGTCAAGGGAAACGCAATGCAACCTGTTGCAGCACCGGCCACAATGACTCAGCAATTTGACAAGGGATCAAAAAGCAATATGCATCACAAAAAACAAAATGAATGGACCAAGAAAGACGAGTCAGCATATAAAGGATTAAAATTTTCGGTTTTTGGGGGGTTTTTTGAGTCCAAAAAGAAGGATGTAACATAGCCCACAGAGATGACTGCTTCTAAACCATCTGTAACCTGAAACCTTTGTAGTCCAGGGTGTTCTCCTTAGTCATTATCCGTATCAACTGCTTTAAACAAAGAAGCTAATTGGGCCACTAGATCCTCCAGAGACACACCCGGTCCGACGAGTACCACCACCTGGAGCTAAGTCTGGATGACGGCCGCTTCCAGCGGTACTTTCGTCTGTCCAGGACCCAGTATGAGGAGCTGCTGCCCCGCGTCAGGGGACAGATCACAATATTTCTATTGTGCTATGATGGGAACCAGTAAACCCATCATAGCACAATAGAAATATAAGCAAATTGTACAATCTAAATACACAACACATAAAAAAAAACTTTTTGTGCTTAAATGGACAAGGAGTTGAATGAATGAATTGCTTTATTTGGCCATTCGCTCCTGAACGCACCTTTACATAGGGATGACAAGTAAATAAGAGTGAATGCACCTTTAATGACTGCATTTATTTCTAGTTTATTTTTGAAATTAGAAATCATATTATTTTTTTCCCCATGTTTCATATAATGTTTAAAAATAAGCAACTTTCTTTTATTGTTTTCAAATGCAGACATCTCAAAATAAGACATTCAGAGCTGCGATCAAAATACCATGAAACCAGGGTATTTTTGGCTAAGGTAATCACACAATCAGAATCTAATAAGAACATAAAGGTAGAATGTGAACCATAAGGAGCTTTAATAAAGGCTCATACACACATTTAATAATTTCAACTATACAGGCTGTGTGCATAGCTCGTATTAACATTAACTCCTTTCTTACCTCCTCCCAGCTCAGGATCCTTCTCTCCTTCCTCGAACACCTCATCATCATCATCCTCCTGGGCGGTTGTGCACCGGTAACCCCTCCTCTTCAGCACGTGGCAGATCACCACCCCACCCAGGCCAAGAAGGAAGAAAGCCAGCACTAACGCAAAGGCTAAAAAGTGTGGGCTGGTCACATTTTTGTTCCCAGTACTTGTTGGGGTTGCTGTAAAAAAGTGGAGAGGGGGGGGGATCAAATTAGTAAAGAAAAAAAAACGAGAACTAATGACAAGAGAAGATACACTTGAGTTCAGAGCTGAGCAGCTAGAAAGATAAAAATTTAGTGGTGTACCAATACTGGAATCGGGCCCAATACTAGCATCAAGTACTCATACTTGTAGAAGCAACCTGATACTCTGAACCGACACCAGTCTTGTGCTTTGTACTATGAAGAAGGGCATAAAAGTCGCCTTTTAACGCAAAAATTAGATATAGCATTACAAGACTCCGCATGACAGAATTTAAAGAGTCTGCTGCAGCACAACCAAGATTGAACAAGTACTCCAGAAACATTCCTGAAGCTCATCACTTTCAATGGTAAATGATATTGTTAAGTTATGTGTGATCTATAAGTCCCAATTTATTATGTACTCAGTATCGGTGCTTGGAATCAGCCAGTGATTTAGAATAAAAGACAAAGCTTTTTTTGTCTTTTTACTCTCCAAACCTTTCATTTCTGAGAGCAAAAGACCAGACCAATGCTCTTGACCCCCACTTACACGAAGCAGGAATGGTTTATACAGTTGAAACCACCTTTAAATAAACATCAGAAAAGGACAAGCTTTTTTCCCCCTTCAGTCAGAAATTGAAGCAGACTAAATTCGTAATTTAGCTCAGTTAGGATTTTCAAAATGATTCCTTTTTGCTGAATACTAGAATAAAGACGGGTTTTTTTTGGTTATTTGTCTGAGAGGATTTTCTGCACTTAAGAAAGTGTATGCAATCTTATGAATTTGACCAAACCAAACTGTTTGGGCCACACATTTCAGGTATCCGTCTTACAAAGGTTTACTGCCACTAATGTTCTATGACAATCAGATCATGGCTTTATGATGGCTGCTCCAAACCACTGACATTGTTGTCCTAAGGCCACTTTGGCTGTATGCTTCGAGTCAGTGTCCAAGCTTCAGCTTTGTCGCGTCTTGTTGTGTTGAACCAGTCCCTCCTGCACCAAAATGCCCAAGGTGCTACAAACCACGTAGCCAAACCTTAGGATGGCACCGCATTATCCAAGGGGAGGGGGGCCCCTCAACCCCACCAACAAGACCGTCTGCCGCCCAAGAAGATCAGAGCATGTAGTAATTGTATGTGTTCACAGTTAATGTCATTAATTTTATTAGTGTTTTTTTTTAAACGCACCAAATTTCATGATCCTTAACTTTTCTACTCCTGCTCTGCCCGATATGCAGCAAAACATTGGATTAAAAAGGTATGTAAAGCCACGTCATATGCTTGTAAAAAAAAAAAAAAAAAAAAGACCAAAAACCATTTGCATAATTTATCATTTAATCAATTGTAAATAATGCCGGACCGAGCCAGACCCTCTACAATGCCTTGCAGTAGAGCGACAGCTTGGCGTGATCGGACATAGTGTACTGTAAAATTGTCTAAAAAAATTATTCTGGCATTCAGCTTTGCATAAAACAACAAAAGTGTAATCCAATTTAATTTCTCTTTAATCTCTTTTTCTATGGTGTCTGTAAATATCAGGTTTTACCTGTATGTGACCACAAAGAAGACTACAGAAATCTTTTCTGCTGTAGCTCAGCCACGACCCCCCCACCCCCCCCCACCACCACCACACACACACACACACACACACACACACACACACACACACACACACACACACACACACACACACACACACACACACACACACACACACACACACACACACACGCAAGAACCAAGGTCCAGAATATAACCACACTTCTCTTCTTGGGAAAATGACTCATTATTTACTCATTACATAATCTGCTCCCTGAAGTTGTAAATACATTCATGTATGCTAACTGTGAAGAAAATTAAAGGCAAATGCAGCTTATTACAGCCAGAAAGTATTTGTTTTTCTTGGCCAGCTGTATCAAAAACACAAGAGTGCCTTCATAAAAAGTCAAACCTGCTCTAAATAAATAAATATATTTATTCACAATGTTTGACTGAACACCTGTGCTCTCTGAATTTCAGCTGTTGCAGTAGTCTCTCATTGAAAGCATCCCTGGCCATGGCCTTAAAAATCTTTGTCCCGCTGAAACCACTGTCAGGAGACATTTTGAAGGGATGTGGGTGTGTCCTGCAAGCCTGATTGTGCAAGATTACCAGTGATATCCTACTGGGTTGCCAGGGTGAAAGAGTAGATCTGGAGAGTATATGTGAAGCAGGGTTAGCCTAAACTGTGTTCTGATTATAATCAGTAAGATTAAAGTGAACTAGTAATGCATGACATATCTGCATCAACGTCAGTAACAGTCGACATTAGTCATTGCTTAAATTCTCTCTCTCCCTCTCTGTAAATGTTGGGGAGGTGGAGGGGCTTGGCCATGTGGTGTTTGTTTGGACATCTGACAGTGATCATGATGCAGCACAGGCAGGGAAGCAATGCAAGCAGTGTGGCCGGGTCTTTTTTTTTTTTTTTTTTTTGTGCCGTAGATAAGATAAGAACTATAAAACATTGGTAAACGTGACAGCAATATTAATACTGGATATTTATATCAGCCCAAAATTTTCGTATCAGGACTTCACTATAATGAACTGGTGTTTTTTTTTTTCTCAGAACATTTATTACTCACTTGTTCTGAAATCCTGCTTTTAATACGTAGCATATATAGCTCACCAAGCTGCTAACTTGTTAGCTTGAACAGTTTCGGCAGAACCATCTCGTGAAATAGTCTGGTCTCCCGCCACTATCGTTCTAAAAACAGACCATAGCAGAACTCTGCTTAAACAAAACGTCTCTTTCTGCTGAAGAGTGATGGCTAACATTACCTTAAGGTGACTTTTTACGACCAGACGACATGTTGGAAGAAAAATTACCGTACGCTTAAAGAGTTTGAGTGGTTCAACATTGTCCCTGGAACATATTGAAAGCTACATTACAGCAGTGGAAACCACCAACAGTAGACTTATGTGTAGAAAAGTGAGACCACCGGGTGCCTCCATTCACTCCCCCTTTTCGGAGAGCTGGGGAGTGTTGTCAGCAAGTAACAATGCTGGTCAGAAATGACAATGTCTACCTTAATGCTGGTCTAATTTCTGTATTCATCACACAATTTGTCACAAGCAGTCAATTCACCACTGTGGGAAATTACAGGCAGACTAGGTGCACCAGGTAGGGCTCCAAGCCACCGCTCACACAGCATTTCTCCTAACTCAGTAGAAAATTGCCATAGAAATCTTCACCTTATTTAACTCCCACAGACTTTGTTGTTAGTACTTTTGCCTACAGGGTCCATTTTGTAATACATTAATGCTTGAGTTCAGCTTTCCCTGTATAAATGTAATCAAGTCTCCAGTCTCTTGTTAGACTTTTTTAAAGCATAATCCTTGATGTTGGACATAAAAATGTATATTACTATTATGAGCCAACAGTCCAAACAGAACACTTCTAAATTTGTTTGCCATATTTTCAAAGTGTGTTTAGATAACATCTGTCCTAACTTTCTACAGTGCAGTTAAACTGAAAAAAAAAAAAAAAAAAAAAACAGGAAATTGTGATGGCATAACTTACTGTGTTGTAAATTAAACTTTGCAAACTAGACAATCGCAAATATTTTGCATCTTGTGCCCAGATCAGTTCAGTGACCAAAGTGTAGTTTGTAATCTGCGGTCAGCCAGAGGTGAACACTCCCGAGGCTCTTGATGCTTTGGCAAAACACACAAAAGGGCTTTTGTCTTCATTGCTGTCCTCGTCGGCGAATGGACAGCATAGTAAAAGTCAGAAACCAAGAAAAAGCCGGAGTCACAATTCAGACACAATCTCAATCGATTATTCCAACATCCCGACTCGACCTTTCACTTTTCAGACATGCCACAGCACAACATTTAGATATTATACTGTCGAATCCCAAACCATGTGCCCTCTGATGTCATTAAGCTCTTCCATTGTCCGAGCCTCCGGCTGAAGCAGACTGAACACACTGAACATTGTCTGCTCACTGACCGCCTTGTGACCAAATGTCCCCATGTGCTTATGTCAAGAAATGATGAGGGGGAAGGAAACTAGTACCCAGGCTGTTCTGGCATGGCCACTAAAAACCCCAACAGCCACAGACCAGATAGCGCAACAAATCCAAGACTAAGGACTGGGACACTGGTTGAGAAGGGTTTTTAGTAAATAATTTTAAATTGTTTTTTTTTAAAAATACCAAATTGTTGAACCCATCCAAAAGTGAAGCTACATAATGCCAAAATACATTTAAAAGAAACTGCTTTTTAAAACAAGTTTTTGACTGTAGATCTTTGGAAACATTTGTCGCAGTTAATTTTTTGAACATGACGATTTTACTGAACAGACTGCAAATAAATAAATCTAACAATTTGATCGAAAACAAAAAGAGGGGACTAGTACATTTTTAAAATTCAAAATGAAGAAATAACTGCTGAAAACAACTAAAGATTAAACATTTGGTGCTGTTTTACGTGGCAAGGCGGACACCTATGAGTAGGCTGCCAGAGGATCTTCTGATGACCTTTGCTCATTCTGCTACTTTCTCCTACTGCTCTACATTTATGAACATAAACACTATCTGAAGCTGGTAACTAACCATATCTACATTTTCAATACTCCAATAGATAGAGCTACTGGCCCATGGTTTAATAATTGAGCTACAGCCACCATCAACTGCATGAAGCAAATCAGATCCATATTAACTTTTTGTAAAACCAGAGGTAAAGCACCCAGATGACTGCTTTATTAATTGCCAACTAAATTGATATTTAAAAAAAGCCACTGACACCTATAGTTACAAAAGCCAATCCCAATTTCTATTGTACATAAGAATAATCATTTTAATCCACCATGACAGTTTGGTGCTGAGTAAGAGGTAGAAAAATCTGCAACACTGCCCACAAACCTCGTGGTGTGTGGCATTGCCTGTAACAAAGTTTAAAGCTAATCCCAGAGCAAAAGAACATACAAGAGGGGTTTTGCTGTGTGGAATGACATACAAGTAATGAGCAATTCGTTTTATGCATCAGCGTGTTTAAACATGTTGCGTATAAATGCAGCAAAGACTGGAAATCCTTTTTTTCCAGTTGTGGGTTCCTTCAAGCTGATGTCAGCACAAAGTCCATGACAGAAAACATGTGTGAATGCTGCAGCCTCTGCGTTTGTTGATGGCTAGAAAATATAGTTTAATTAGTAAAATACTCGGTTTTTACAGCCATATCTCCACTCATAGCAGCAAAAGATTAAATGTATAAAAAAAAAAAAAAAAAAAAAAAAAAAAGAGACTCACAGACTTTAACGTCTCTGCTGCATCCAGGAAAGAAACGCAGTAACATGAGTCTAACCATTCCCTCAGAAGACGAGAGAGTAACCTGTTCCAAGTTTCAAGCTACAAACCCGTCTATCACTCTTCAAAGCCATTTACAGTACAAATGGTTATGAAAGCTTTAGATCTCTTGAAATTGTTCACAGTTGGACGTTTTACAACCACAAACTTCACTTTATGTGATTGACCTCCACAAGTTAGTGCATACTTGCAGACCCGGCTGCAGAAACAAATTACTGGGGAAAAAATAGCTTATGGGCAGATTGTAAAAAATTTCGGAAGCTTTTCATAACATTTGTTGGGCTTTTAGAAAGAATTACTAATATATCAAAATAGTGATTCATTTTTTAAATAAGTTGAATCTGTTGATCTGACATCATCAATGAATAATAGTTATAATGAATAATATTGATTGTTATGATAAAACAAGAAAAGAATAATGGTTAATCAAGTGTTTGGTCAGTGTAAACGCCCCAGAGGGGTTGAGTTCTACTTATCAACTTAAAAATATCTCATGACTGCGTGTAAGAGAAATGTTTAATTGAGCTATACTGAGAGAAATTACGTTTATATTAAGGTAGATTTACAAGTCATGTTAGGAAGCTATTTATAATTAATTTTTTCCAGGTGATATATCCTGATTGTTAAAGAGATCTTGTGTGTTATTTGGTGGTCTGATTGTACGTTTTGTTTGGAGCCAATTTGCGCAGTTTTTTTCTTTGCTCCAGCGCAGTTGTGTGATAATGGCATATTCTTATGTGTTTAATAGTTCTGTGCTTTTAACATGAGAGAGTTTGAGATCTGGGCTTGTTTTTTTCTTTTAAGTTGGGAAGGTTTTAGGCTGGTTTGGGTTACTGGAAACTAACAGTGACATACGGTAACCGGTAGCGCTGTGTCTTAACTCAAAAGTCCAGCATAAGCTACACGCTAATAAACATGAGCGCTGGTGTAAGGCCGAACACTGACAGAAGTAACAATTCTGACTAGAACAGGTTCTGTAATTACAGCAGCTATGAGAACAAGGAGCAGAACAAAGAGTTACCTTCTACCTGCAAGTAACTCAAGTCTCTTCAGTTTTAGTGCTTGGTTCTGCTCCTTGTGCTCCTAGCTGTCCTAGCTAACCCTCCTAGCTAACCCTCCTAGCGTGAATGTTTACTCCAGTGTTGTGCCAGTTCAGACGTGACAGAAAGCGGTAACGGACTACGTTACCCATGATGCAATGTGGTCAAAATGGCCACCAACTCATGTGGTCAAAATGGCCACCAACTCCCATCACGCAACACGGCAAAATGGCCGCCGATCAAGGAAACAGCATCAATTCGGGACGTAACGGACTGCGTTACCCATGATGCAATGTGGTCAAAATGGCCACCAACTCCCATCACGCAACACGGCAAAATGGCCGCCGATCAAGATAAGGTTGCTATAGTGATGGCTATAAAAGCCGATCACACACGATGAGCTTCCTTCTTCCCTGGCTTTTAGCCAACCCGAGAAGACACGCACAGCTGATTCCCACGCCACGTGTTCGATTGCTCGCTGGACCGAGATTTTTCGACGCAACGGTTATTCCCTGCTTTATAACAGGAGGTCGACTTAAATAAGTACTTTTAAATTCCCTCTGATCAAAAGACTGAGAGACGCAGCATCTCCCACTGATCGAAGAGGACCCCGCTTTGTCTGGCCAACAAAGCGACTGTGGACCCGGAGGAAGAAACGAAGCAGCTTCTTCCCATCCCGGTCCCGCTGCAGCCTGCGGATAACTGCGCTCGTCAAGACGCATCCAGAAAGCCGCAACACTCGGGAGCGCTCCGGACCAGCCCCGAGGCACCTCAAAGTAACGGACTCTCCCCTTTTATTTCTGTCTCACCAACAGGGTGTTTAGAAGTGCCTGGGCAGGCGTAGAACTTTGTAGGTGTTGGTTAATGCTTTTATTCCACGACGAAGTTGGAATTATTTTGCTGAACATTTTCTTTGTATGTGCATGTATTTTACAATTGATTTTGCTGTGTTGATTTGTGATTCATCAATAACCCCGCCGTGGGTTACCGCCTTATTTCTTCTCATCTTTTTCCCTGCTCCCCCCCCCCCCTCTCTCTTTTCGCTTCTCCTTATCAGTTTAATCTCTTTGTCCGAGCTCAAGTCGCGGGCTTTGCTTTAAACTCCCAGTTAGCTGCCCCCTTTCGAAGCGAGGCATTACCCCATCAGCGTAAGCGTGGTTACGTCATTAGGACCTCCCCTCATACGTCATCGTAGCAGCCATCTTGGGAGGGTCACGTGTATCTGAACTGTAGGTAGCTTAGCTGAACTAGCTTTGTGTAAGACATCAAAGCGTCCAGTGAGATTCCCGAAGCTGTTCTGTCTATCAAGGCTGATACGTGAAATGCCGATGTCTCGAGGGCGGTGTTAAACAACTTTGAGTTAAGTTAAGATCTGCTAACCGCTCATTTTAATCCATTGTTTATTTTGTTTTGTTCTTTATTTCCACATATATATTTTTGCATGTTTTAGTTTAGTAATGAGTAAGAATTCCAAAGTTGTTTGAATCAGAGAATTACTGTAACAGGGAATTGCTTTTGGTTCAATAAAACCAACCACTGCGGAATAGACATTGTTTTGTGTTCAGTCCAATTCACAGTTACATGGTTATTCAGAAATCAGAGCTAACCTCCTTTGGAGTTAACATCTGACATTAATACAGAGACAATATCATTGGATGGTGATAAGGAATAAGGATTTACACTCTAATTGCAGTTACATTGGGGTTCTCACAGCCTGCTGGATAAACCTGGTCGGTTAACAGTCCGACCTGATCATTTATTCCAGCATAAATGAGTTCATAACAGCAAATTAACTAATGCATTAGTGGTATAAATACTTATAAGCTTATAGCTAACATCACCACCATTTGAACTATATTTGT